>NW_027532163.1:3864859-4008627 GCF_008692635.1 Crocuta crocuta
GGGGGGCACTACCGTTTTTATCCGAGGACCAGTGCAGGCTAGTGGAATCCCTTAGGAGGACATATCTTTCTAACGTGTTTTGGAAAACTGTTGCGATCCACACAGCTCAGACAGAATTTGCGGCCCAAAGCGGTCTTGAATTATTCTCGCGATTAGCAGTCCTCAGTTTGCCTTAGACTTTCTGTGTCGGTCCCAGGAATGACATGAGCAGGGGCGCAAGGTGTGGGGGCCTGAGGCCTTCCAAGCTTTTGGGTGCAGCCAGCCGCAGCAGGCACACATTGCCGCCTTAGCTTTGCCTTTTCTGTCTTGGAAGATTGGATGAGCCGCTTGAAATCTCACAACTTCTGATCTCCTCCATTGATTTCAGCAAAACCCAGATATATTTTTTTCCTTCTGCTGAATTGAAGATGCTGAAAATGGTTCCTGGTTCACCTCAGACCGGATGGATTTAGCAGAGTGATTTAATTCTTCCCATGCTGCTGGCTGTAGAAAGATCTTGAGTCACTTTACTGAGCGTATGTTCTTGCTAAGCTTCCTTGTAATAACTTATCTTCATGAGCTTGCTCAGCTGGGTGGGTCAGGAGGGAGCTGTGTGGCACCATCTGTTTGCATATCTTACCACCGATTTCTGAGGCCAGATTATAAAGCCCAGAAAATTCTAAAGGACTTGTTTGCATATATCCCCCAAAGAACCCGGGGCCATTGCCACTTCAACCCAAACTGTGAATTGCTTACCGGGGTAATGGCTAGAGCTCTGTACATTGGTTTTGACCTTGGTTCCTGCAAAATGCAGCTGTCCCCAGCTCCTTGTCTTTGAACTGCTGGTCCCCAGCACAGTGCAGGGCATCAAGCAAGTGCTCCGCAAATATTTGCTGAGTGATGGATGGATCACACGTCTTGGCTAAATGTGGCCTAGTTAAGTTGACTACTCTTATTTTATTCTCACTCCACAAATCACAGATGTACAATACGTTTTTCCAACTAAAATAGCCCCGGTCCAGAAATGGAACAATTAGATTAGTCGTTCCATATGGGTCAGCCAGAATTGTGATCCTGCACAACCTAATGTGTGCATTAAAATAGTGTCGATGTGTCCCAATTAACGCAGAGAGATGCCACTTGCAGATTGTGACATTTTTCTACCTTAAGGCTTTTATCTGGGAAGGAAACAAAATTGCTCAAAAAGCCCTGATTGTGTTTTTTTCTTTGACTCATTGAAATTAGAATAGCTTCTCATCAAATCACCTCTTATTAAAATCCAGATTTTTATTTTATGTCTGGCTTTCTAAACTCTAACCAAGAATTCAGACGGCAGGCGTGTGAGATTCTCAAAGAGGCACGGGACACAGAGTTTTGGGTGCGAGGCTCACTCTCTGCCCGCTTTGGACAATGACTCTTAACTCCTGTCTTTTGCAGTTACTGTAACCACCTCCTTTGTCTCAAAAATCAAGCTTTGCAAGCTGATCTCCCATGATGAACATGAAGGCAAATTCATCCCTTCTTTGGAAAGAAAGCAATTTACTTGGTCATTGTTAACTGTAATTACCTGTTCGTGGATGATATCAATCTGCAGAATTTTTTATTTCTCCTCACTCTCGTAGGTTCACTGTTTCACTGTGGCTTTATTTACTCCATTATTGCAAGGCCAATCTCTGTGGGATTCTCTACTTTGTTGATTCTAATGAGATGTACGGCACACCGTCTGTATTTCTTACCGAAGAGGGTAAGTATGAAGCAGAGCCTTTAAACCGATGTTGTCGTTCTCTTGTGCTCTATTGACAGGTACGTCTGCAATTAAGAAGGTGTTGTCAACGTGGCAGCTCAGCGGAAGTGATGGTTTTCAAACGCGGGCTTCACGGGAAACTCTTTTTTGCTGGCAGCTTAAACAAATGCCTTCCTTACGAAGGAATTCACTTGTGTGTTCTTTTGTTTGCTCTAGTTTTGTTTAAAGGAAGGAGGAGCGCGTTCTAGCTGGGTAGCTGCTTAGGACAGTTGTTTGACAAGGCGCACCCGCTTCCTGCACTTCTAAGTGATAATTTTTTTGTGGTTTTCACGAGCTTTAATTTTCCTTGCAGGCCACTTGCATATTCAGATGCATCTTGTCAAAGGGGAAGATCTTGCTGTAAAAACGAAATTCACCATGCCTTTGAAGGAGTGGTTTCGGCTGGATATCTCTTTTAATGGAGGCCAGGTAACTGCATGCACGCCCCATGAACCATCAACATCATCACTGATAACATCAAGTGTTGCTGTAAAGTCAGGGACCAGGATACCCACAACAGCGAATTTGTGGTACATGATAAACTCTTTACAGCTACACACTTTTTCAATCAAACTTTTATAGATGGAAGTTTAAATCATAAGAATCCTGTCCCATTTAATTAACTTTTAAAGTGCTGCTTTCGACCATATTGTGAATGAGTAAATAGTATAGCCAGCTATATGACCACAATTATCTGAGCAATTCAGTTTTTCCCTCCCCGAGGGAGATAGGCTTTGTGGAGATAAATGTTAAAAGAGCATCGACCATGTTTATACAGTGTTATCAGATCTACAACTTTTTTTTTTTTTTTTACAGGAAATTTATTGGTTAGTTCAGGCAAGAAATGGTTTCCCTGTTTCTGGCAGTTATACAATTGCTTATGTTGGCATTAAACAGACAAATAATATCCAACAAACCTAAATGATGATTCTGGTGGGACAGAGGGTCTTTATCTACTTTGTACTATAAAACAGTGCACATAACTGCTTCAAACTCTCATAGCCCAGACTTTATGGATTCTGGCAAGTCTGTTGTTATAATTGAAGACTAGTCCCTTTCTTGATATACGTGATGCAATTATCCTTTCTTTTTCTCATCAGCTTTTCTTATTGATTTGTGATTTTCCAGTAACAAAAGTAGAAGAGACATTTTGTTTGTCTTGTGTATTAGAGATAATACACAGGCTTCCCTTGGTGTTTAGGTTTATCACATTTCCTTTTCCTGAAGAGAAAAGAAATCAGGTCACTCCTGTTGCCTTCCTAAGGAGAGTCTGTAAGAGGTTAGCTGGGATTGTGTGTGTGTGTGTGTGTGTGTGTGTGTGTGTTTATTTGTTTCCTTAACAATGTTAGGTGACAGACTTGTGGTCCATGGTCTGGCTTCCCATTTCCATGAAGATTATGATGGCATTATAGCTTGGTTGCTGCTTTCTCCTAAGGAGGTCAACTCGGCACTTTGTATCCCTTAAATGGGTATCAAATCATCAGAGCAAATCACAGATTTTATTTTGTACCTTATGTATGCAAGCCACTTGGCTCAAGGAGCTAATTGACTATTTATGAAGGAAGCGTTCAGCAGGTGAAGGGATGTCATAAGGAAAGCTTAACTACCAAATGATTCATATTGATTCATGCTGGGATGCTCAGGGAAGGCTTTGTAGAGAAGGCTTCTGCGGATTGGGTGCAACTGAGATGGAGCAGAGGGGAGGGAAGATTTTAGCGCATCACTGGTGGGGGGGTTTAGCAGATAAGCCATTTTGGAGGAAAAATTTGCAGACTATAGAAACGTACGAGAAGGGGAAATGTCTTTAGGGCTAGATTGTGGACAGTCTTGAATATCAAGGAATTGGGCTTTCTATTTGCAAGGCAGCAGGATGTCATGGAAGGTTTTTGAGTGGAAGAAGAGTAAACCAAAGGAGTCCTTTAATTAAAGAGACAAATTTAATTTAGCAGGGCACATAATGGGGTAAGATTATGAAGACCACATGGGGGTGGGAAAAAAAAGTAGGTGGTTGTTTTTTTGTTGTTGTTGTTGTTGTTGTTTTTGACAGACTTTTGTCTTCTGTCCCACTTTCCATCCTATCTGGTCTCCCTGATATCTGTAGGTCCCAAAATGACATTCCTGTTTTTCCACACAGAATCCACCTCTGTGGCGGGACTTACCATACTCATTGCTTTGACTAAATGGACAAGTGACTTGAAGCCAATGGCTGGTTTAGAGGAACAACTGTTTTGAATCCTTTTCTTCTCTGAGCTGACATGTTGCCTATGGCCGAACTGGGTCGGTTTTTATGTGTTAGTTTGTCTTTCATGGGCAATGTTATCGCCACACCTTTGAGACTCTCGTGAGGCCAGCGCATGTTTCCTCAGCACGTGCTCTGTGCCAGCTCTGGGGGAATAGAAGGAGCTCCTTCGCTCCTGGGGCTTATGTTGTCGCAGCAGTCCAAGACTCAAGAAGAACATGGGACCCTTAATGACAGTCTCGACAAAAGCATTGTCACTGTTGAAATGACAGTGACAATTCTCAGTGCTCGGGGAAGAGAGTGGGGAACAGCAAGTTCATCCAGCAAGCTCAGCACCAACTTGTTTCTCCCCTAAGGCTCTCATGGAATCAGAGTAAAATTTCTTTTTTTATTAATAAATTTTTAATGTTTATTTTTGAGAGAGAGAAAGAGAAACAGAGTGCAAGCGAGGGAGGGACAGAGAGAGAGGGAGAGACAGAATCCAAAGCAGGCTCCAGGCTCCGAACTGTCAGCACGGAGCCCCACACAGAGCTCGAACCCATGGACCGCAAGATCATGACGTGAGCCGAAGTCAGACGTTTAACCGACTGAGCCACCCAGGTGCCCCCAGAGTAAAATTTCATAAATTCCTTGTGTCTTACCCATTTCCTGGTCTTTCTTTGCAAAAAACTTATGAACACAGATGCACCAAATGAAGCTTTGGCTTGTAGCTTGGAAGTATCTAAAACCGACTGGGGGAAACTCCATGGTGGATATTGTTACCACATGAAGCCACTTGGAGAAATTAAATTTCTTAAATCTTACAATAAACACAGGGCTAGTAAAGTAGTCATTTTGCTCCTGCAGAAGTGGATCAGGTGAGAGACGACGCAGGCCATCTTCTGAGTAATCTGTACCCAGGACTGTATCCATGATGTGAGGTGTTGGAGCATAATTGATCTTGTGTATTCCTTTCAACACAGATAGTAGTGACTACCGGCGTGGGACAGGATCTGAAAAGCTACCATAATCAGACCATTAGGTAAGTGCAGCGTTTTTCTTTTTATTCGAAATGTTATTGGGGCACCTGGGTGGCTCAGTCGGTTAAGCGTCTGACTTCAGCTCAGGTCATGATCTCACAGTTCGTGAGTTCGAGCCCTGGTCAGGCTCTGTGCTGACAACTCAGAGCCTGGAGCCTGCTTCCAATTCTGTGACTCTCTGTCTCTGTCCTTCCCTTGCTCACGTACTCTCTCTCTCAAAAATAAATAAACATTAAAAAAAAATTTTTTTTTAATGTTACTGGTTAAGGGTTAAGAAATCTTTGTATGTGAGCCTTCAACTCCCCTGTTTTCCCCACACCCCCTCATCCAGCTTTTGCAAGCACGGACTGTGGCTGGTCTACCCTGTAGCTAGCCTTTGTATTTTCTTTTTCTATTCACAAGCTCCCCCCACTTCCTTCACAACATTTTTGTTTCCTAAGCAAGAGAAACTATTCCTCTCTCCAGATCTCATTGTAAATTCCTCCTCTCATGGCACTTGATAATTCATTTTCTTTGAAAATTATCTTCTATGAAGGGTTCTGAAAAATAAATCAAGGTATTAATGTTGCTTATTGAGAATGGTTGGTAACTCTGGCCTGGTATAAACCATGAAAGCAGACAGTCTTCATATTTATGTTTATAATCTAAATTTGAAATGCACGCAACTATTGATATTGCTGTAACTTTTCATCTTTCTGTAACCATTCCCCGCAAGAGTTACAGAAACTGAGAATGGGGTCCTTCGCCTTGCATTTCATAATTTTTTAATGTGCTTTGACATCTTTGTCTAGTAGTGGGTTTTTAGGAGGGGCAGAGCCATGGGGCAGCCTGCTTTGGGACCTCAGGATGTCTCCGCATTGCTAGACACTGTATGTATATACAATCAAATGCTTAAGAGTGTAGAGAGTAGCAACAAAAATTACCAGCTTTATATGTATAATTTATGTATGCGTGTTTACTACACATGTACCAGCTTTGTCCGTATAATTAAAAAACAATGTATCAGGCACTTTGGCTGAGGGAGGAGGGCTCATTCCTCCTCACTATTGTCCTACAGCAAGCAGGAAGCTATCTCCAGAGAGGCTCCTTCGCTCGACTCCTCACACAGCCCGAATGTTCTTGGAAACCAATTGCTAAAGAAATGAAGGGAGGTGGGGACCAGGGAACGGAGGCGGGCATGCAATACACCCTACTTTCCCCCCACCGTTTACACTGAAGTCACACTGATTGCTTTCAGGCTCTGGGCACATAGAACAATTCTTATTTTCACCGTCGGATTAAAGGATTACCGTTATAAGGAGACGCTAAAGAGGTGTTACTCCTTAGCTTACAAGGAGAAGGTCAGGGGCGACTTGATAGTTGTTTTGAAACAGAGAGGCTGACGCCTAAGAACGGAGGGGAAGTCTGAAAAGGGTACAAGTGGATTGAGAGCAGTCAGAAAGACTTCAGTTGACACAGTTTTATTGCCTAGCAGGTGGCCGTGGGATCTTCTGGAGGGTTCAGGAATAGGCGTGGCCTGGGAGTTTGTTCACTTTGGAGAAACAAATGATGTGTGGCCCCTTGAGGAGCTCCTTCTAGTGCCCTGCTCTGCAAAGTGAGCCCCAAAAAAGGAGGGTTTGCATTTGGGGATGTGACGAGTGAAATGGTACCTCCTCCTTTCTCTCCTGATGCCCCACCCACAACTCCAGGATGTTTTTGACAAATGATTGACTTTATAGGCTCTTTTTCATTCACTGTGTAAGGGCTTCCTTTCCTTACATCTCAGAGACGTATATGCTGGCGAGAGTGAATTGTAGGTGGACGGATCACAGGGCGATCCAGAGCTGGGGCCGGGATGCGGGGAGAGAGACATAAGCCTCCCGCATAAAATTTAAGGAGGTGCCATAAACCTCAGTAGTTGTATTAGTTTAGTAGAGTTGGTGGAATAAAGTGCCCTGAGCTGAACGGAAAATTATGGTCTTCGAGTTCTAGAGGTGAGAGGTCCAAGATCATGTGTCAGCAGGGCCGTGCTGTCTCTGAAGGGGCTGGGCAAAGAGCTGTTCTAGGCTCCGAGGCTTCTGGGCCTTTCTCTAGCTCTGACAGCTCCTGCGGCTGCGGCTCCCCATCTTCACAGGACATTTTCCCTGTGACGGGGTGTGTGTGTGTGTGTGTGTGTGTGTGTGTCCATATTTTCCCTTCAGACAAGGACACCAGTCATACTAGACTAAGGGCCCGTTCTGCCAGTACCGCTTCATCTCAACTACTTACAGCTGCGATGACCCTACTTCCCAGTAAGGTCACCTTCTGAGAGACTGGGGGTTCAGACTTCAACCTGTGAATTTGGGTGGGGACAGTGACACAACTTAACTCATAGCAGGAATCATGATAAATAACATTTAATATAATACGGTGAGAAATAAAAATTAATGGAAAGAAGGTACAATGAACGAAAACTAAAAGTTTTGAGTAACTACAGAATCCGTGTGATCATAGAAACATCCCGAGGGGAGCACTGATTTCAGGTACCTACCAATTCAACATGCCCCCTTAAAGCATTGAGATGCTTCCTTACCTGGTGGTACAGGCAGTCTCCAGAGCCAGGAATGGCCCTTATCACCTCCTCAGCTTCCCCTGTCTGTATTCCCAGGACCTGACCCATCAATAGGAGAGCTAAAGATTTAAAAAAATTTTTCTTTAATGGTTATTATTTTTTTTTGAGAGAGAGAGACAGAGGATGAGTGGGGGAGGGGCAGAGAGAAGGGGAGACACAGAATCTGAAGCAGCTGCAGGCTCTGAGCTGTCAGCACAGAGCTTGACATGAGGCTTGAACTCATGAACTGTGAGATCATGACCTGAGCTGAAGTCGGCGGCTTAACCGACTGAGCCACCCAGGCACCCCAAGAACTAAAGACTTAATGTCGCATCTCCCCGGATTCCTGTGGTTAGTTAGATATTTAGAATCTCATCCATCAGAGAGATTTCAGCGGGGGCCACACCAGTGAACTAAACATCAGATATTTTATTCCTTCTTGTCATGTAAACGTAATGATAGCTGCTACCCCGCAGAGGTGGTGTAGAAAGATTAGTAATTAAGTCCTCGGAAGTGCAGTGCTATACACGAACGAAAGGCTGGGTGACAGGTAACAACTTCAGTCCTGTACTGTGTTTATCCTTCATTCATTCATTCACCCAGCATATACTCATTCATCCCAATACGTCAGCCACCTACCCGACACCATGCCGGCCTCTGGGACTGAAACGATGAACAAAAAGAATGCAGTCAGTTCCCGCCCTCATGGAGCTAAACATAAAAAATAAAAATAAAAAAATCTAGTGGGGGAAACAGATCTTAAACAAATTCACAAATTAAGACTGCAAATCGTGAGGAATTCTGGGGAAGAGATGACTAGGGTAACTTGAGGAGAGACCAGGGAGGTCAGAATTTACAGCAGGTCCCCAGGGAAGTGACATTTGAGAGCACAGCTAATATGAAGCACTAAGTGTCCCTTCAAAAAAACCCTCAAGTTGGAACTGTTTTCTAATTCTGAGTGAGGTTTATTTAACAACGGTGGAGATTCATTTGGGCTGCTGGCGCCCTGAAGTAATAAACCAAGGCACTCTCCTACATCCAGATAAGAGTAAAGATAGTTTGCCAGCATGTCTGAGGTTTCCAAAAGGGATGGTCTGGGCTTTGGGACTGTCTAGCTCAGCTTTTATGTCAGTGAAATGGATGACCGTCAAACAACACGCGCACAGCACAGGGAAGCTCTTGGAATCTTTGTGCAGCCACTGAGAATTTTAGAGGAGAAAAATGTGGAGGCACCAATGTGGATGGAGACTAAGCTAGAGAGATCTCTTATTTAGTTGTTCTTTTGGGGTTCCCAGACCCAGCTCTGGGATTGAGGAGATCTTCCCTCCCCTACTACCACCAAGCATTTCTCAGATACCAGCAAAGTGTTTGAGAATTCACCTCCATTCTGACGCTATGTGGAGATTGAATCAGATGCCACGGGGTAAGGCTCAGTCCTACAAGATGGTCCCTACCCCCACTTTAGATGCCAGTTCCAAGCTCCATCCAACCTGTAGATTGGAGGTTCCAATGACCTCCTCCTTAGGTTCTTTGAATTTGCTACAGCAGCTCCCAGAGCTCAGGGAAACATGTAAATTTACCATTTTATTAAAGTATTGATATAGGATACTAACCAATGGCCAGGTGAACAGATACATAAGGCAAAGTCTGGGGAAAGAGCACAGAGCTTGCATGCCCTCTCCAGATAAACCACTTTCCCCAGCCTCCATATGGTCACCAACCTTGACGCTCTAGCTCAGTCTTTTTGGGTTTTTATGGAAACATCATTACATAGTCAGGCTTGACTAAGCCATTGGCCATTGACTGGTTCAACCTGCAGCCCTTCTCCCCTCCCTGGAGGTTGAGGGGGTGAAACCAAAAGTTTTAATCCTCTCATCACATGGTTGGTCAATCTGGCAACCAGTCTCTCTACCTTTGGGTGGAGTCCAAAAACTTTCATTGATAAAAAAGAAACCTTTATCACTTTCAACACGTAGGAGATCCCAAGGGTTTGGGGAGCACTATGAGTCAGGAACGATGGACAAAGACCAAAATATATATTTCTTCTAAATCATGATGTTGCAGTTGTATTGTGATAATGGTTTTAAAAGCCCACAAAATGACAATCCAGTGCCATAGGGACCAAGTTATTTATTAATTGGTTGAAAAATTAAGTTAAAGCAAAGATCCATTTGAAAAGATACTTAACCATAGAGGCGCCTGGGTCACTTAGTCCGTTGAGCATCCGACTCTTGATCCCAGGGTTGTGGGATCACATCAGGCTCCACACTCAGCATGAGCTTAAGATTCTCACTCTCCACCCTTCTGCCCCTCCCCTGCTTGTGTTCGCTCTCTCTCCTTCTCTAAAAATAATTTTAAAAAGATACTTACCATAAACATTTAATTTTAATTAAAACATACAAACGTGTATCCATCCACCATTCTTTCCAGATACAGCCTTTCCTTTGTTACGAATATACTGATTAGAGTTTTTGTGTGGTCTTTCTTATATAGGTGGCACTCAATTTCTATTTCTTACAAAAGAAAAAAACAAAGACACTTGTGAAACTATCAGAGTCAAAATACATCTAGATTTCTTCCATTGTTTTCTAATCCTTTACAGTTGTCCTAATTCCACACTTTTTAAGCAGCCATTACCATTCTTTTCTGAGTCTACCCAAAATTCAGGTTATTGTTATAAATGAACCACTCCTTCTTCCTGTTCTTATTTTATTGGATAAGATTATAGTTAGTTGAATTGTATGATTACAATGACCATACAATTGGCACTACCAGATTTGGGAACAAGCACTGCTTATTCTTACTAAGCATGCCAACAAGATGGTAGCCAGAGTCTCCCAGTGGATGGGGTTGATAATACTAACCGTGGTTAACAGTGATGGGGCCTTCTCTGTGCCAGGCACTGTTCTAAATGCTCTCTTCAAATTTTAGTTTATTTAATCTTCACGATGACCCAGTAGGTGGGTAGTGTTATCATCTCTATTTAAGCAGTGAGAAGACGAAGGGTCCCGAGAGTAGGCTCCAGCCGGTGAGCATCTGGCCCATCGCAAGGATGGCCGTCAGGTGAGCTGCTGAGGTGGTCGAACCGAGTGCCAAAAGAGAGCCTCTATTGTAGAAGCAGTGCTCTGTGTCCCTCAAGTGTCAGGCCTTGCGTCATGAGGGAGGCTGGATGTTAAGTCGTTCTATGGTCTCGAAAAACACAATCAATCCACAGTTCTCAGAGATAATAACTTGTCGGTCCCACTGGAAAAGAAAGGGAAGGACCATCTTCTTCTCACAGCCCTTCAAACTTGAGATTCTGAAGAGAAAAATGCCAGGAGACTAAGCCCTTCTTTGCCAGTTTAGCTGCATTCCGTAAAGCTAATTTCCAAGCGTTCACTTTTGCTGCTGTCAGTTGACGTGGTGAGAGTCTCATTCCTTCCCCTTTGGCCTTCCCCTCCAGCCAGGTGAGCCCATGAGGGGTCTGGTTCCTTGCTGACCGTCAGCACACCCCTCTCTGGGACAACCCTAGGTGGCTTGGCTTCTGTGCTCCCATTGCTGGTACCTTGCTCCATCTCTGTTGGCGTCACCCTGGCCCATCACTCCTGACGCTTGCTGGACTTCTGGAGGCCTGCCTGGCATTTTGATTCCTTTCCGTCTGCTTCCATCTGCCCTCCGCCTTCGCTGGCTCTTTCTGCTTTGCCTGGCTTCTCACTTGATGCCTGTCTTGACCCCCTCCCTAAGCAACCTGCTGTCCACATATGCTCTGGTTGCATCTTGTTCATCTAATCCTATTTTAGTTTTTAGTTTTTAAATTGGTAATAAATGCACATGTTTTAAAAATCAAAACTAAGGATGTTTGGGTGGCTCAGTTGGTTAAGCTTCAGCTCAGGTTATGATCTCATGGCTAGTGGGTTCGAGCCCGGCATTGGGCTCTCCCCTGTCGGCACGGAGCCCACCTCAGATCCTCTGTTCCCCTCTCTCTGTCCCTCCCCCACTCACACACTCTCTCTCAAAAATCAACATTAAAAAAATAAAAAATAAATAAATAAAATCAAAACTGTATGCTGTATGAAAAGATTTACAGTTAGATGTCTTCTAGCTCTGCTTTCAGCCAGTTCACCCCTCCTCTCCATGCCCTGGGGAAATAACTATTATTAGTTTCTTGCAGTATATATTTCCAGAGTTTTTAAATGAAAATACAAAAAAAAAAATCCATTCTCCTCTTTCGTGGATAAAAAGTATACTTTTTGTTCTGAATTTTCGTTTTACCTTTATTTATTTTAAGGTTATTTATTTTGAGAGAGACCGAGACAGCATAAGTGGGGGAGGGGCAGAGAGCAAGAAGGAGATAGAGAATCCCAAGCAGGCTCCACACTGTCAGCACAGAGCCTGATTCAGGGCTCGAACCCATGAAACCGCGAGATCATGGCCTGAGCAGAAACCAAGAATCGGACGCTTAACCGACTGAACCTCCCAGACGGCCCCCTTTTTTAACTTCCTTGTTGAGAGCTCTCTGCAGGTCAGTTCACAGAGCCCTCTGTCCCTTTTGTAAGCTATATATGAAAAAAAGGCTCACAGTTAGGGTCCATTGGTTGGGTGTGGGGGGCAGTCTTCATCAACAGACACCTGGGTTTTCTAGTCTTTGGTGAATATAAACAACACTGCAAGGAACAACTTTGTGCACTTGATTCATGCTGGCCCATTTATTCCCTCCATTTCCCTTCCTGCTCTTTTAAGTCTTTTAGAACAAGGTAGACTTCCAGCACATTCCCTGTGCTGACGACCTCTGGTGTGTGGCCACGCCCCTTGACCTTGCTGTGGCCTCTTCCTCCTCACTCTGAATTTTACCTCTGTTCTTACCTATGTTGTTAATTTTCCTTCACAGCCATGTTCTATCTATTCAACAATTAGGGCTTTTTTCACATTAGAGCAACATATTTCCAATTAAGATTAGTGATTCCAAAGAATCCCAATTCTAAACAATTTTACCGATATCAAAAACTGGCAGGTATGAAGTATTTATGGGGGCCAGGCCCTCTGCTAGACGAATGCTTTACATTTTACTTAATCCTCCTAAAAATCTAATTATTGAAGAGCTAATTTCCTAATGAGAAAACTCCATCTCAGAGAAAGTAAGGGACAGGTCCAAGGTCACACAGCTGGTAAGCAGCAGAGTGGGGATCCTAGCCCAAGTGTGCCTGACCCCACCATGGTCTTATCTGCTAGAACACAGGGTAAAGGGTGTGAGGGAATTTGGGGGTTTAAGTCAAGGAGGGTCAGTGAAAGAGTCTCTTTTTAAAATTTCTGATTCAAACCGAGATTTCCCTTAATTCTTTGTTTTTCTCTAGCTTCAGGGAGGATTTCTATTATAATGACACTGCTGGGTACTTCATTATTGGAGGGAGCAGGTATGTGGCTGGTATTGAAGGGTTTTTTGGACCCCTGAAGTACTATCGTCTCCACACTCTGCACCCTGCACAGGTGAGCCCCGGGGCATCGAGAAGTTTCTGGGTGTTCATGAATGATGGGTGTGTGGCTCAGGGACGTGGAACCCAGTGTAAATAAAAGATTTACCCAAGCCGGACCTCTCATCGGCTCTGTCATCAACCATAATTAATATGAAGCCTTTTCCCCCAGCAAACTCGATAACAGATTTCTGTTAAGGTTTGGTTCATTTAGTACTCATAAAATGGAAACCATTTACTTCCTCTGTTTTAATAACTACTAGCTTAATTATAGAGTAGATTTTTATCAGGCTGTTGCCTATCCAGTGATTAAGCTAATGAAAGGAGAGAATCTTAGTTATTTGGTAAAGCTTCTTTTATGTGCTGTTATTTAAACTATCAGAGGAGGAGACACTCCGGCAAATTAAAATCTTGGTTCTGTTCGCTCTTCTCTTCAGAAACGCAGGCCTTGGGCTCCCACTGGGGAGGTTGGCTGTAGTTGTATAGACTGTGGAGGGCTGAATCTACTGTGCCATGACCCTCACATCCCAAACCCACCCACAGATGGGCTAGTCCAGCTCTCCAGGCAGCTCCCTCGGGGGTTGGTACAGGGAGATGGGGACTTTCTGTCTTCACGGTGGCGGCTGCTGTCCGCCTTGGTAAGGAGATTACAGGATACCCGAACAAGAAACATTAATGCACTCCCATGACCCTGCGGGGCTTGTTCTGGGAAAAGTAGGAGTCATTAGGCAGAGTAAAGGAAGAAAAATGTGATGCCCTACTACCCATGGGTGCATCTCAGAGCCCCTGTGGAGAGACCTCTATGAAGAGGAAAACAAAGAAAATTAGTTTACTCATTTTGCAGCAAATACTTCTAGAGCACCTGCTATATGCCAGCCCTGTGCTTGTACTGAGACGTCCGAGATGGTTAAAATGGTAGCTCTCAAACTTTTTTTTGTGAAGGCGGTTCACACAAGAAATCTACTTAATATCATGAACGTAGACAAGCACACACACACATACACACATATAGGTATAAAACGCAAAACCAAAACAAAGATTTTACTAAGAATACGTACGTTTCCAATGTAAAGTGCACTCTGATGTTTTGTGTTCTGCTTTATATAAAAATAAATCACTGCTGATTACAACCTGCTGAAATAATTGCATGGCCCTCTAATGGGTCACCATCTGCATTTTGGAAACCAGTAAGTCGAGATAAGGCCTCTGTTTTTGAGAAGCTCCCTGTCTGGGGCTCAAAGTCAAGTTAAGTCAAGAATGCGGTATGTGCTTTAGCTCACTTGCTAGTACAGTGGCGCTGTATCAGGGCGCTGAGGGGGGAATATCCGCCTCCTTGCATACTTGAGGGTGGACTGTTAAGGAAGCTGCCCTGAAGCAATGACCTTGGATCTGGCTCTTGGGGGTTGAGTAGGAGCCTGCCAAGCAGAAGAAAGTGGGGGGAGGGTTCCCAGGCAGAGCACAGCACAGGGAGACATGGCGTCCTTTGGGAACTGAAGGAGCCATGAACTTAATTGTCTAAGGACAGCGTGTGGCGAGGGGGAAGTAGAGGGTGGAGGCTGGGAAATCCTGAAATTTACGAAGCTCTGTGAAGGAGAAGATACCACGGAAAGCAGCCAGAGGGGACCAGCCTGAGCTGTTGTGTCCTTGAATTATACCCCCCGCCTTGCTGATGCAGAGCGGATGATCTGGGTGCAAGCAAGCCATCTGGTGATACCAGTGGGGGCAGGAAATCCACCCGAACATGGCCTCGTAGGTATCGATGGGCGTTTGATGACAGTTTGTTGTTCATTAGATTCTCTTACCTTCCTGTAGATTTTAAATCCCCTCGTTGAGAAGCAGCTTGCTGAACGGATCAAGTTATATTACGAAAGGTGTGCTGAGGTTCAAGAAATCGTGTCTGTGTACACATCCACAGTACATCAGGGGGGCAGGAGACCAGAAGCATGTAAGTACTGAGCTTCAGGAGGGCAATTCTGAGCTCTGTGCATTTGTGTCAACACGTTGGCTTCTTTCTAACATGGTTAATGTAGAACATACGTGAGTTGAGCATTGGGGGCACATATGACCTCGAGCCCTCCACGGATGGATGCCCATGACAGTGTACATTCCACGTGGATTCCAAGCAGACTGATAGCCAACGGGAATTCACACCTGCCTCTTAGCTTCCACCATATGCGATTTAGTTTAAGAGTACAAATGAAAGCGTTTTGAGCCTCGTGTTGCGTCCTTCCCATCCATAATGGGATCTTAGGCCAGTCTAAGAAAATAAAAGCGAATTGGAAAATAAATTAATCATTAGAAATGTTTCCCCATCGGTGCACTTTTGTCTTGGACCATTAATATCTGAATATTAGCTTTCAGAAATGTTGAGCAATGACTTTGTTGTTTGAGGCTTGGTTTTATTTTTCTCATCCTTGAAATTGATTCATTCTGGAAGACCCCGGTAATAGCCAACAGAAGGAATGCATTTCAAATAGACTGCTATCATGTCTGCTCATATCCGCATGGACATCCTTCACTCAGACAAGGTGTCCACTGATTACAAAACTCAGTTCCCAGCTTGTCTGCCAATTCTCTGGCTTGGACCTAGCGCTTCTAAGTGTCTCTGTGCTTAGATCTTCTTGCCTGATATGGTGGCACTAGAGTTAGTCACATATGTTCCTTTGGGAAGAGAAATTCCTATGGGGCCTCTGCCATCAGCAAAAGCGAATTGAGTATCACAGTCCTGCCCACATATCTTAGCATCTCCAGGGCCGCACTTCCGTTCCAGGCCGGGGAGGGATGGGTGCCTCTGGAACAGAGGATAAGGTGCGCATTAAGCGGCCTCAGGGAGTGAGCAGAGACGGCGATAGGTAAGTGTGGAAAGTTGGCCCTTCTGCAATTTAATTTAAGAATAGGCACTACTGGTCCCCAGCTGCTGCTCGTACAGCTGACTCATCCAGAAAATGTGATGCTGTCAGAATAGGGAGAAGATATATAGGAATAGTAATATCCCAAACAGGAAAGAAACTGATTTTGATAACTGATGTAATTTCAGGAGCGATGCTCTGAGCTGGAAGGCCATCCTTGCCTGCTGATCCTGGTGGCCTTGGAAGGTTTTCCTAACATCCACGGCCTTGCCTCCCTGGGGGTCCCTGTGCTTTGCTCCTCAACTCACGCTGCCAACAAAATGGCCTAGATATTGGCCTCCTGGGGAGCAGTCCGAGGCCAGCTGCTCATTCTGTAGAATTATTCAACAGCCATCAGCAACTTTGGCACATTTCCCTTGGATGTGGCTTTGAATGTGTGACCTCAAGGCAAAGGCATTGGGGCCCATTGTAAATCCCTCAT
Source organism: Crocuta crocuta (assembly GCF_008692635.1). Taxonomy (NCBI): domain Eukaryota; kingdom Metazoa; phylum Chordata; class Mammalia; order Carnivora; family Hyaenidae; genus Crocuta; species Crocuta crocuta. The sequence continues at coordinate 3,881,226 of NW_027532163.1, forward strand.
GCACCCACACCAACATCCAGTAACATGAAGTCTGACCGCTTAGTTCTAGTTACTCTTAGGGAGGAGGGATTGAGAAGCATGAGACCTTTCCTGTCCTAAGGGGAGTGCTTTCCTGTGCTTCCCTTCCCCAGGCGACCTCCGGAACTCCTATCTGGACCTGAGGCTCAGGTACGGAAGACCTTCCACGTGCAGAGCCTTCCCCTGGGATCAGGAGCTGAAAGATCGGCACCCCAGCTTGTTCCAGACCTTGCTGGAGATGGGCTTGTCGACAGGTGACTGTGTCTGCGCCTTGGCCTTGGACCCTGGTTAGGAAGGCTCTGTCCCGGCCGCTGTTCGACCCACCCTCTTTGGTGGTCTGTCCCTCAAAGTTATTTGTGACCCTAGTGTTCTAGGTTAACTTCAGATTTAAATTCTGCCCTTGCGTGTCCACAGCCTTCGGGGTGTCTGTGCACGTCTCAAACACGAAACACAGAAACAAGTTTAGAAATCACTCCAGCAATTCTTTTAAAGCGAAGGCTGCAGATGACAGCCTGTAGCCATAGCTGGCTACCAAAGACGATTGGTTTGGCACATACGTTAGTGTCAGTTTTTTTAAAAAATTAGCTGCTAGTATCTGAAAAATGCAATTTTTTTAGCTTTTCTTGAAAAATCCAAAGATGTGCCAACAGGGAGAATTGTTCCCTTGATTCCTACGTCACAGCAATTCTGGAAGTTGGTACAGGTGAGCTCTGTCTATCCACAGTACCCCCCAACCCTGCTTCTCTTATTCTAGCACCTTCTGCCTGCTTCTTTCATGCATCTTACCTGCCTGGGTCCTTAGGGCACTTGAACTTGCGATCCCTGATTTGAAAGCATACTTTGAGCAGCATCTCCGGAATCTGTACTTCCAGAGTTAGAAGTGGCTGATTCTGGTGAGGGCCCGTCACCATGTGTGTGTGCTTAGCAATTAATACACAATATAAGGCCACAAGAGATCTCGAAACTATGTCTGTTAGGAAGGGAGAGAAGCCAGAGTGTTCAGCCAGGGGAAGGGGTACTTACTGATTAGAGGCATCTCGTGGTATTCCTGGGCATACAACCAGGACCTTGAGTCAAAGTAGTGCAGAAACTAACTTCTAGTTCATGTAAGGACCTCCTAAGAATGTCAGTTTTGAGTTGAATGGATTCCCTACTATAGATCACGCAAAGGGAATCTACTCTGGGCTGAGAGAATTCAAACCATACAAGATATTTCCTCTTAAGGTTCATTCGATACTTGTTGAGAGCCTGTTCAGTTACTTGGCTAGACTTTAGAGATGATAAGTAAAGTAACTTGAGGTCCCTGCCCTTAAGGGACAGACCTGATGACAAAGAAAAATGGCAATGCATTTTTAATAAAAGTGGTGGGTGGAAGTGATAGAGTTATAAAAAAAAAAAAAAAAGGGAGTTGTCGGGGAAGGCTTCCTGGAAGAGGTGACATTGGGATCGATGCTTGAAGGGTCAGTAGGTATTTGCTAGGTAAGCAAGGTGGGGGTGGGGGTGGGAGGCAGAGTTGAGGTAGAGCATGGGAACAGCACAGCATTTTATTTTTATTTTTATATATTTTTTCTCTTCTTTCTTTTAAAAAAATTTTTTTAATGTTTTATTTATTTCTGAGAGAGAGAGGGAGAGGAAGAGAGAGAGAGAGAGACAGTGTGAACAGGGGAGGGTCAGAGAGAGAGAGAGACACAGAATCTGAAGCAGGCTCCAGGCTCTGAGCTAGCTGTCAGCACAGAGCCTGATGCGGGGCTCCAACCCACGAACCGTGAAATCATGACCTGAGCCGAAGTCGGACGCTTAACCAAAGGAGCCACCCAGGCACCCCTATTTTTATATTTTAAAAATTTTTTAATGTTTATTCAGTTTTGAGAGAGAAACACACAGAGTGTGAGTGGGAAGGGGCAGAGAGAGAGGGAGACAGAATCTGAAGCAGCTCCAGGCTCTGAGCTGTCAGCACAGAGCCCACCGTGGGGCTCGAACTCACAAACAGTGAGATTGGACCTGAGCCGAGGTCGGACGCTTAACCAACTGAGCCCCCAGGTGCCCCCAGCACAGCATTTTAAGTGATATGCAAGGGTTTGGGGAGGCAGGAGAAGCCCTGGAGAGTGAGGATTCTGCGGTCCAGGCACCGTCCTGAGAGTTTGGGCTTCACATTGTAAGTGACAGGGGCCTGGTGAAGGGTTTTAAGCGGTGGGCAGAGGTACGATCAGAATTGGGTTTTGAGGTTATTGTGGCAGCAGCGGGAGGTTGGGGGAAGTGAAGAGAGGGGTGTGGCGTGGACAGTAGGAAGTCCATGGCCGTGGCCCAGGAGGAGGCGATGCAGGCCTGAATGGGTCAGAGGGGTGGGGACAGAGCTAAAGGCTGTAAAGGGGTTGACTGCTTGGGTGCCAGCGAGGAGGACGAGGAGCGGGGAGGCCGTGTGCAATCATAGGACAGCATAGCCTCCGCAGCCAGGTAGCCTCCATCCAACGTTAGCTTAGCACTTACTAGCTGTGTGATCTTGGGTGAGTTACTTCACTTCTCTGAGCCCCAGTTTCCTCATCTGCAAATGGGGATGATAATAGTAGCCCTGTCCCAGTGTCACGTTAAATGAACTGATGTGTATAAAATAGAACAGAATCAGCACAGGGTAAGCTCCGTGTAAGCAGTGTTTCTCAACCTTGGCTCTACTGACATTTCGGACGGGACCATCCTTTGTTGGGGACGGAAGGAGAGGCCCCTCCTGTGTATCGTATGAAGTTTAACTACGTTTCTGGCCTCAACTCATTGGATACTAGTAGTACTCCCTCCCCTCCCATTACCCTCCTCTTGAGCTGTGACAACTAGGAACGTCTCCGTGGTTTGCCAGATGTCCCCAAGGAGGCCAGATGCTCCACCTTGCTAACCCCGGCTGCATACGTGTTATGGCTGTTGTCACCCGGCAGAGACAGTCCCCAGGTTTTGGTTGGTCAGCTGGAAGGTAACCAGCCCAAGACAGGTAAACAGGAGAGAGACATGCAGGTTGAATAGTTTAGACTCAATGGGCCGAGGCCACATCCACATCAGATTCGCTTTTATGAGATTTCTGATCATATTTAAATATAGTTTTGCTGATTGAGAACAGGAGTGAATCATTTTCACAAAACGTTCTTTTTAAAGTAAATACTCTCAAGAAGAACGTTTTCATGTTATTTTTATAGCTCAGAAGTTTTGTTTATAAGAATTTAGAATTGTTATTTTCTCTGTGGAGGCCTGGGAAAAAAAATCTAATTAAAAACCCAAATCATGGGGCTCCCGGGTGGCTCAGTCGGGTAAGCGTCTGACTCTTGGTTTCTGCTCAGGTTGTGGTCTCATGGGTCGTGGGTTTGCGCCCCATGTCGGGCTCTGCACTGATAGCCTGGAGCCTGCTTGGGATTCTCTCTACTTTTCTCTCTGCCCCTCCCTGGCTCTCTCTCTCTCTCTCTCTCTCAAAATAAATAAGAAAACATAAAAAATAATCATGAGCTCCTGAACCTCAGGATGTCCTGGGCTGGCTGTGGCGTGGGGACTGTCACATTGCGGTACATCTGTGTGTTCTGCTGACCCCTGTTAGGCCTCCGGGGGCCCTATCCTGGTGGGATAGGGACCCCCAAAGCTGGATTTGCCACTTCAGAGCCCACTGCTGGTGCCAAAGCAGCCAGTTGAGTCCTTCTGATGCCAAGTCTGCTTGGAACAGCACCGAGGAGCGTCTCCGAGGGGCCGTGCCTGCCACCGTGCATGGCCTCTGTCTCCGTCCGGCACACAGCCACCTCGTTCCTTCCCTTCCTGCCGTTTCTGGCACCAGCAGGCAGGGAGGGAGGTGGGGGGAAGGGCAGGCGGATCTCCAGAATGAACCTCAAGCCCCCGTTCTGCCTTCAGCCCCTGATTTTCTAGGTTACACCGTCCTGTCCATGAGGACTGGGGCGCCTTCTGCAGAGGTACACTTCTTCCGCACACACTTCTGCACACACTCCCCATTAAAATGCATCTCTCTGCCTGGCACAGTGCCCTTGCTCGGGGCCTTCACAGTGTCCTCCTGCTGGCCCTGGAGAGAGACTGCCATCGCCCACAGTGCCCGGGTTCTGGCAAGGCTGAGCGAAATGCGGAAAATTTGGTTTTGTAAATCGAGGTTAAAAAAACAACTTTACATTCTTAATATGTCTTCACTCTGCTCTCCTATAAAAGGCATGGTTGTAGAGCAGTACGGCTGGTCCATTCCTGGTTCCTCCCATGCCCTTCCTCCCAAAGGCGTCTTGCTGTTAAGTGTCCAGCTGGCTCAGGGGTGCTGCGGATGACTCCAAGCAGTAGGGACTATGTCTACGTTAGGTTTTCTGCTGCTTCCCTGAGCTGTCCCGTCCTGGGGGCGAGTGGACTGTATTAGAACATCCTCACCATAGTACATTTTTCGTATCTGAGATAAAGTCCGAGAATGGAGTCAAGTATCAGATGTCTTTGGTGCGTGGAATTCTTGCTGCAGGATCTGAATGGGTGGTAAGAGAGACCAGGAATTTAACAGTGTGGGAAACTTAGGTTGCTCACGGCACGGCCTTCATTCATTCATTCATTCAGTAGATGTTGGCTAAGTGCCCCCTGTGAGCCAGAACAGAACAAAAATAGTGCTGTGTTTTGAACAAGAGTTATTTAGGGGCGCCTGGGTGGCTCGGTCGGTTAAGCATCGGACCTCGGCTCAGTCATGATCTCGCGGTTTGTGGGTTCGAGCCCCGTGTCAGGCTCTGTGCTGACAGCTCAGAGCCTGGAGCTTGTTTCAGATTCTGTGTCTCCCTCTTTCTCTGACCCTCCCCTGCTCACACTGTCTCTCTCTCTCTCTCTCTCAGAAAGAAATAAAAACATTTTTAAAAAATTTAAAAAAAAAAAAGAACAAGAGTTATTTAGATAATAGAAAGACAGGTATGGGCTCCCATCGTTCCTACAAAGGGAGTTAATTTGTGAAATTATTTTTCTCCTGGCATTTTGAAGAAAAAAATAAGACCGCGTAAGACAGTGGCCTGTGATTTCTGGTTCTTTGCGACAGACTCATTTCTTTTTCCTCGGCAGCGTCCCCTCACATCCACGGCTGAGTCCACTTCCAGGCCGCTTCCCATGCACGTTTCAGACTGAAGAGTGTATTTTCCCCCACACTGTGTGATTTCAGGCGCTTCATCTGCTCTCTCTCTAAGCCAACAACACACTTCAAAGGAGCGAGGAGAACATTGCAGGGGGTGGGCAGCCGGGAGCATTGGCCTCATCCACAGCTAGGAGGGAGCATATCACAGTGTTTCCTGCCTCCGGGCTGGTGATGTCAGGAGTGGTCACCACCTTTCAGTTGTTCTGAGCTGTATTTTCTTAACAAAAGACAATCACCAAATATTTATACCCTCACTCTTTAAGGACTGTAATGAAAACTTTAAAAAAATTGTTTTAAATGTTTATTTCTGAGACAGAGAGATAGAGTGGGAGCGGGGGAGGGTCAGAGAGAGAGGGAGACACCGAATCTGAAGCAGGCTCCAGGCTCCCAGCTGTCAGCACAGAGCGCAATGCGGGGCTCGAACCTATGAACTGTGAGACCATGACCTGAGCCAAAGTCAGACGTTTAACCGACTGAGCCACCCAAGTGTCCCAAAGCATTTTTTTATGCTAATATACGTGTAAAATAAAATTCTCCATCATAGCCATCTTTATGTACACTATTCATTCGTGTTGAGTATAGCCACGTTGTTGCACAGAACTCTAGAAGTTTCTCATCTTGTAAAACTGAAACTGCACCCATTGAACAACTCCCTGTTTCCCCTCCCCACAGCTCCTGATGACCACTATTCTACTTTCTGTCTCTATGAACTTGTCTATCCTAGATACCTCAGCTAGGTGGAATGTTATAGTATTGGTCTACTTATGACTGGCTTATTTGACTTGGCACACTGTCCTCAAGATTTATCCATGTCGTGGCATGTGTCAGAATCTCCTTCCTTTTGAAGACCGAATAAAACTCCATCATATGTATAGATGACATTTTGCTCGTCCATTTATCTGTCAGAGGACACTGGGATTGCTTCCACCTGTTGGCTGTTGTGAATAACGCTGCTGTGAACGTGGGTGTGCAAATACCTTTTCCAAATTCAGCTTTTAGTTCTTTTGGGTATAGATTCAGAGGTGGGATTACTGGATCCTATGGTAATTCCATGTTTCATTTTTTGATGAATCTTCATACAGTTTTTCAGTGCAGCTCTACCATTTTACATTCCCACCGACAGTGCACAAGTGTTCCGATTTCTCCATATCCATGCCAGCCCGTGTTTATTTTCCATTTTCTTGATAAGTGGCCAGACTCATGGGTGTGCGATGTGATTTATGTTTGTAATTTATGTACAGGGGAACATTTGGTTGAAGAGCAGTTGAGAACAATGCTCTCATTAAGTGACATAATGCTATGAAAGAGCTCCCGGGACAGAGAGGCACCATTCGGATGAGGGATAGGGTCGCCTGAATAGAGTGCATCTCACTCTGCCTGGAGTTACAGCTATTTGATCCTGTTTGTGTCTCTATCACTCACACAACTGCAAGCTTGCTGAGGGTAGCTCAAGAAGTAGGAGTACCCCACTTAGGGGCGCCTGGGTGGTTCAGTCCGTTAAGCATCCAACTTAGGCTCAGGTCATGATCTCATGGTTCATGGGTTGGAGCCCCACATCAGGCTCTGTGCTGACAACTCAGAGCCTGGAACCTGCCCGGATTCTGTGTCTCCCTCTCTTTCTGCCCCTCCTCTGCTTGTGCTCTCTCTCTCTCAAAAATAAATAAACATTAAAAAAAAAGCAAAGTACCCCACTTACACCTCCAGGTCTCCACAGAGCCTGTAATGGTACTCGCCATATGTTATCGATCCTTCTTCTTCTCTATGACCCTACACAGCACATTTCTGTACCGTTCCCCTCCAAGAGCATATTTCATCCACCCATGCTCCTCAGCTGGCCTACAAATAGTCTTCAAGTCCCAACTCTAACTCTGCCCCCTCACATTGCCTGTTCTGTGCCCTCAGCAGATGGCTTTTTCTCCTATGCTCCCCTTGCCATTTTGTGGGTAGCCTCTTCATAGTACCTGTCCTGTTGCATTATTATTATTGATTTGCCTGTGGGACTCCACAGTGTATGTCTTCAAAGACAGGAATGGGGTCTAGGTTTTCTTTGAAGTCCCCCAGTTAAGTATTTGCTGAGTAACTCAATGCTCTCCGAATGAATAAATGATACCATTTTAAGTACTAAAAATGTCTTTGTTGGGTCAGTGAATCACTGAAGGAACGAGGAATTTGACACCCAGTACACACAGGTTCAAGGTCTGCACGAGCCAACCCATGACACCAATTCAGACTGATAGATAGAGGTCTGTGGGCTCATTTGCCTCCTTTTCTACGTTTTTCTCACTCCCTGCATACTTCGTCGGCCCGTTCCCTCTCAGGAGCTGCTGTCCTGGCTCTGAGACGCCTTTGCAAACACAGCTCTGTTTCCCTGGTCTGCCAGCAAACTGTTTTCCAACCCCTTCCATCAACAGAAGTAGACCAGGATCCTTCATATGCGTACCCTTGTAAAAGAATTCTACCCAAAATGTAGCCCTCATGGTTCTTGCTTTCATATGTCAGTTATCTGGTTGCGGAAGTATACAGGTGCCCAGATGTGAAACAGCCCCAAGGTTCGTGCAGACCCCATTTGGCACCCATGGATCGCATCCCTCCAGCACTGTGCTGGGCCCTGGGGCGACCGGAAAGAAAAGGCACACAGAACTCTCTGCCAAGTGCCAGGGGTTTGGGAGGAGGGAGGCTTCTTAAATGTTGACAGCTGATGTGCTAACCTGGTATAAAATGCAGCTGTCCCCACTGGCGGTTGTTCCCACTCTGAAGTATCACAGGCCGAGTCTCCCAGAGTAGGCATGCCTTTGAATTAAAGATGGCAGCGCCCCTCAGGCTCTCAGCTGCAGTGTGTGTAGAAGAGGCGGATACCCTTCCTGCCTCCCGGCTTTCCAGACCCACTGCTCCGCATCTTGATTTCCTTGCTGGGCACGGGAATTCTCCTGTGCTGCTCTGTCCCAAAGTCCACAACAGTCCGGGCTCTGGGTGGCATCCAGCACCGGACCCCCTGTTCACGGCTTCAGGGGGACCCTTCTGATTGGTCACCGTCAGTGTCGTTTCCTGGGGAACCTCCAATTCTCTAGGAAAATGGCTCCTGTCAGAGCATAGAAATTGCCCTATTAGCATTTGGGCTTTTTCTAATGCTAGGATGGTAGTGTTCTAGTATGCAAGCTTTTTCATTATTTAAGAGGTGTGCTGGCTATTTCTTTTACTCTCCTGTTGCAACTTCCTTGTCAAAACAGACCGCTTGCAATTCAAAAATCCTTTGAATGGGGGTGGGGGCTAGGCATCTGGGGAAGAGAGGTGGTGGGGATGGGGCGGGGCGAGGGGGAGCTGGTAAGAGGCAGTGAAGGAGGGGCTGGTTTGGGTAGGAAAGGGTGAGGAGAGCTGCTCTGGTGCACATGGGCCACGAGGGCAGGGAGGGACAGGTGCATGGGACAGGTGAGCGGGGCCAGCGCGCCTCTGTGGACATCTGCCCTGGGGCCGGAACTGACTACTCCCTTCCCTCTGCACTTCCCTCTCCCTTCATTCTGCACTTGGGCCCCTCTGAGCCCATGGGAGTAAGAGTAGGCGACTCTGGCCACAGGAAGTCCGAGGTCTGCCAGCCAACAGTCCCGGAGGAGTGCAGTGGGCTGGTCCCCCTGGGCTGACACCATCTGCCTCTTGACGCTCTTCTTTGTTCAGGGCCAGCCTGACTTGCCCCAGGCTTAGGAGCCGCTGAGTGTGGGGGGAGGGAGCCTCCGCACAATCTGCTGAGGGGTTGCTGGCCCCACTGGCATCACCCTAGTTTGCCTTTAACTGTTCTTATTTTTGCCAACAATCGCAATGTTTATTTGGAAACACGAAAATGCAGAGCTTGGAGAGGCTAGAAACACAGTAGTGTTCCTTATTGACTCCGAGATACCGTGTCCTTTAAGAGCTATTTTCAGTGATGTTCATTGAAAAACCATCATCTTTATTTTTTTTATTTACGAAAGCATACCCTCTAGTTTTCTTTTCTTTTTTTTTTACAAAAATACACAGAAGCACAGAGAAGAACACAGGGAGGGGGATACTTTTGCTGCCCAGAGCATCCCTGGTGACCATCCTGAGCGGCAGAGAGAGGGTGGAGAAAGGGAGAGAAATCTGTGCACAAACACAGAAAACTTACATACAGAAAAGCATGAACCCGTTTACTTTTGAGAAAGAAGCCACCTCCTTCCGTCTCTGGGGCTCACGGGATCTGAATGCAAAAAAGGAATCTGCTGTGGGGTTTTTTTTTTTAAAGTAGTAAACCTGGTGAGAGCTTCCTTTTCTGGTTAAATGACATTTTCTCCTTTCACTTTTTTTTCCCTTTCCAGCTTGTACTTTGGATGCATTCCACCTTTTGGAAGCTTGAAACTAAAAATGACTTTCCTGGTGATACCCCCGTCCCTCTCCCAAGGAATGAATCTGCGTCTCCCCTGAATTCTCAGGCAGATGCCCACTCCGGTTCCCCAGCAGGGCCCACCTTCTCATTTTCTGCTCTTTGCCTCTGTTAATGATGAGCCCGCAAATGGCTACCTTCTGGTATTGCTGTGGAAAAGAAAAAAGAGCAAAACAGTGCTGTGCTCTTTGGAAAATAGCAAGGGTTAATTAGTGGGGGCGCTGGCCTTTTGCTTCCTTAGCTTTGGGGACAGGAAGAAAGAAAATAGGAAAATGGCTCCTTCTATAATGTTTGTTTGTTTTCTTCATTACCCCATTAATCTCCATAAACAAGGCATGTGTTTTAGTTACAGATCGACTAGAAAAAAATGCATATGCTAAACCAGATGGATGAAATTAACAGTTTCATTAAACTAATTTTAAAATTGCCAGTCTTCCAATATCACCAGCGGTACAATGGCTTTGATTTTCTGCGGCAGTTGGAATTTGAACTTTAAAGAATGTGCAAAAAAGAGCAGTTTTACTTTCGAATTATTCTTATTTTTTATTATATTCACCAGTGCAGAAAATTGTTTAGATTCTTTGGCAGAGAAAATACTGATCGGTAATATTTTGAAGGGAGTTAGGAATTTTAACATGTAAAAGAAATAATGAAGCCTTTTCAATCTGCCTCTGTTGCAGTCCGCAGGGGTTGTGTGTGTGTGTGTGTGTGTGTGTGTGNCTTTGTGAAGGATTCCCTTCTTCTCCTTATTCTCCAGCAATCCTGGCTACCTGGGCCCTCTTGCTAATGATTTCTGGGGTTCTGTGCCAGAGGTCAGCAGGGCAAGTGTTTCATTTGGAGCTTCATTTGGTTTGGAGTTTCCTCTGTCCTCTGAGCCCACAAAGCCCACGTCTGCGGGCACTCAGGCAAAACCCATCCCCTTAGTCAGGTGTTTGTCAGAGCAGGTGGGGTGGCGATGAATCGTTAACAAAATGTTCATATTGCTTTGCTCAGAATGGGCACAGAGGGGCATCAGAGATGAGTCCATATTTAAAAGTAAATCTATGAATACGTAGGAGGAGGATTTGCTTTGCATCTCCATTGGAGATGGAGAAGGTTCTTACCTGTCTAATGGTTGGGTAGGGTGGACTTCTCTCAGCTACTCAGAGGGAAAATCCAAGATGAGATGCCCAGACTCCTGGTGGAAAAGGGTGTTATTATTCAGATATATCCTAACAGATGAGGAGAGGGAAATGTTCAAGGATGTTCATTCCTACGTTGTTGGTTACAGCAAAATCACTGGAACCAACCCAAGAGTCTAAAAATAGAGACCTGGTTGGGGAAACAGTACTGCCATAGCATGAGATACTATGGAAGCTTTAGAAGGAACGGGCCGCAGACAGCCACAGACAAATATTGGGGATACGTGGTTAATTTAAACAGGAAAAGTTGAGGGTCAGAATTCTAGGACCTTGGAAAGAAAATGCATATGTATCAATACAGAGAGACGTGTATATGAATTATCTTCTGTGGAAAGGGAAAAGTCTGGAAGCATGCACACCAAGCTTTTAACAATGTTGATCTTCACTATTAAAGAAGGATTGAGAGAGAGGGCACTCCTGGTTTTATTTTATACAAATCTGCTTTGTTTGGTTTTCTTCTTCTTCTTTTTTTTTTTTGAAACAAGCAGCTGTTTCTTTAGGGATTAAAAAAATACAGAAAGAGAAGCAAATTCCATTTGTTCAGTGAGGTGATTTTTTTTTTTAGCACCTATTGCTTCAGACCGAGAGAGTAAAAGCAGACCCAGCTGTTGCCTGTTGGGATCAGGAAAAGGCGGGGGTAAGGAGTTCCAGGAGTCAGAAGAAGAGACTGCCTTAGATCCAGGCAGCCATGGACTCCTTCCTGACAGCGCAGCAAGTGGAGGCATGTGTCTTCCACTCAGGGGCCAGCCAGTTCGCCTGTGTGCCCAGAAGGACTGGCACTAGCTCATAACCAATGCCTGGGCTTTTACAATTTCCTCCTTGGATCCCACTGGCCTCTGTTTTTAGCATGAGCTCTGCAAGGGAATTGCCTTTAAATAAATCCAATCTCAGACCTGCCATTTCAGTTGTCCCACATTGGAAAGTCACCTCTGTTCATTCCTTAATGGAGTGCTCATAGAATGAATCTCTTGTTGCCTCCTCAAAGCCGTTGGTAACATTCTGATTTTGGATAGAATGAAGATAAGAAAAGAAAGGCATTGGCCATAACAATTTTTAGGCAGATAAAATTTTAGTCTTAAATAAGATGACCATGGGGACGCATGGATGGCTCAATCAGTTAAGCGTTCTACTCTTGGTTTCGGCTCAGGTCATGATCTCACTGTTTTGTGAGTTTGAGCCCAGCGTCTGGCTCTGGGCTGGCAGTGCGGAACCTGCTTGGGATTCCCTCTCTGTTCTTTCACTCTGCCTCTGCCCCAACTCAAGCTGTCTCTGTCTCTCTCAAAATAAATAAATAAAATTTAAAAACGTGAACATCTGGGGTGCCTGGGTGGCTCAGTCGGTTAAGCGTCCGACTTCGGCTCAGGTCATGATCTCATGGTTCGTGGGTTCGAGCCCCGCATCGGGCTCTGTGCTGACAGCTAGCTCACAGCCTGGAACCTGCTTCAGATTCTGTGTCTCCCTCTCTCTCTGACCCTCCCCTGCTCACGCTGTCTCTCTCTCTCTCAGAAATAAAACATAAAAAAAAAAAAAACAACAACATGTGAGCATCTTTGGCCATATTTTCAAAAAAAATTAATAAGATGACCATAGCTCTTTGAATGCAAATAATATCTATGCAATCCTTTTTTGTAACATATCATCTAATAGATGCACAGGATAGAAAATAAACATTTGTTGCCTGAATTAATGAACAGCAGAGATGAAAAATAAGACAGGCTTTGGAAGACCATAAAATTTACATTATAAAGACACATAACTTGCTAGTTTGGGCTTAAATGTTGATCAGATTTATGGGATGATCGGGATAAAAAGAGGTATCAGACAGCTTAAAGCAGTTGCACAGAGATGGGTCTTCTGATAGTGGTGAGGTACTTATTTAAGACATCTGGTTGCAGGGCTCCTGGGTGGCTCGGTTGGTTAAACTTCTGACTTTGGCTCAGGTCATGATCTTACTGTTTGTGGGTTCCAGCCCCGCATCGGGCTCTGTGCTGAGCCCGGAGCCTGCTTTGGATTCTGTGTCTCCCTCTCTCTGCCCCTCCCCTGCTCACGCTCTGTCTCTCTCTGTCCCTCAAAAATTAAAAAAAAATTTAAAAAAGGAAAGACATCTGGTTGCCTATTAATGAGCAGGTAAGTGTGGCATTGTAAGTCGAATGGCTTTTGTGACCCACAAAACTGAATTCAAAACTGGGCTCAGCCACTTGTCAGCTTTTGTAACTTTGGACAGGATAGTTGACTTCTCGAGGCTTCAGACAATTCATTGGAAAAATGAGGACACTAATAATAGTACCTATCTCATAAAGTACTTCGAATTACATGCCATAATTTGCATAAGGCACCTAATGCAGTATTTTGCATTTTGTAAGCCCTCTATAAAAGTTGACTCATTCTTTTTATTGTATTTAGAATCCCTCAAGTAAAACTGGAGGAAAAAGATAAGAAAGCATCTCAAAATAGGGTTCCTTTGCTCAACTTTTTAGAGCAGCACCTAGAAACTATTTCTGAGATAAAACACATTCTTCTTCTGAGAATCTTAGGGGGAAAAAAGTCTCTTTGGAACTTTCGGTGGTCCTGATTTGGCGGTGAGTTACACTCAGTAAATTACTCTCTGGAGGCGCTTTCTCAGCTATATAAGGCACATCCTTTTTCCCAGGATACTAGGCTGTCATTTAATGCCAAAGAAAAAGCTATTTGCAGAATGACACCGTGGCATCCTCGAAGGGTTTAATTTACCTCCCTGGAAGGTAGTATATTTCAAGGCAGTGCAGAACCAACCATATTAATAACTCAGGTGGTTTAATTGGCTTTTCCCTCTTCTCTTTAAGCCACGTCGATCCCATGGTAATTAATTGTGTGTCCTGTGAACTGTGGTTATTTACAGTGCTAAGGAACCAAAATGAATCTGTATTAGAAATCGGTGGGAGGCTATTTGAGAAGGCTGTAAAGAGACTCTCCAGTGTTGATGGTCTTCACCAAATTAGCTCGGTCGTCCCCTTTCTGATGGATTCCAGCTGCTGTGGATACCATAAAGCATCCTACTACCTCGCAGTCTTCTATGAAACTGGATTAAATGTACCTCAAGATCAGCTGCAGGTGAGGAATTTTGGGTTCCAGGAACATCATTCACTTGCATTATATTTGCAGAGTAATGGTCTCATGCCCCAGGTGGAAACTGGACATGTTCATGTGGCTCCTCTCTGGACACAAGCTGGGGGATCTGATCGGTATATTCTAAGGAAGAGTTTGGGCAGGGCTTACCAGAATCCTACTCCTTTGAGAACAGGTGCCTCTTACTCAATTCTTATAACGACTCTGGCTGGAGGACCATTATCCCACATGACTGTGTAGCTAAGTGAAGTCATTTGGACCCCAAAGCAAAGTATTGTCACATCCAGCCTTCTACCATCAATATAAAAGCCATACCAGATGGTTTTGTTTGTGGTTTTTGAAACCCAATTAATCATGCAACTTGCCAAACATTTGGAATCCCATTTTTCTAAGTGCTACGAGTGGTTCTTGACCACTTTTCATTTTCCGATCTGCCCAGAGGATTGTTCATCCTGGATTTGAAGAACTCAGTTTGTTTAAAATTGCCCACACATTCCTTTTAAATGACTTCTCTGTGTATATCTCTGGCTTATTGAAAGTCATGACTGACGGCCTGTTCCCCTGAAGTCCCCAAGGCGGTCCTCACAAAGGTGGACTAGTGAAGAAGGTTCTAGCCCTGTCTCTGTCACAAAGTGGCTGGTTGGTCATAGACACACGACTTCAAGTCTCTGGGCCTCTCTTTCTTCAACTGTGAAGTGAGGCTGTTGGACCAACTAAGCTCCAAAAACCCTTATAAACACTAACACTCTGAGAGCATAAGGTTAGGACGTGGACACTATTCATATTATCTGCCATAAATGGTGTCCTGAAACAGACCAGGGATCCTTAGAATAAGTGGCAGATACACAAAAAGACTCTATGAAAGAAATCAGGGAACGACCCCTACTTCTACTGAGTAAAGGGCAGAAGTCAAGGAATTGTAAGCTACTAGACATTGAGGACGGAGGTCTAGACATTATGGACAGAGGTCTAGACATTAAGGACAGAAGTCTAGGTCTGAAAACTGTTAGGGGGCTGTGGTGGCTTCTTCTCTAAAGAATTTTTTTAAATGGCATGTTAACATGTTTCTGGAATGACTAGGTTCATGCATAGGGATGGGGCCAGATGACCTTCCAACGTTAGGATTTTATGACCTTTTTCTACAATCTTATAAACACTTTGTAAATTTCTCCCTTTTCTCACTTTGTAACAGGGCATGTTGTATAGTTTGGTGGGAGGCCAGGGCAGTGAGAGGCTGTCTTCAATGAATCTTGGATACAAGCACTACCAGGGAGTCGATAACTATCCCCTCGACTGGGAGCTGTCTTATGCATACTATAGCAACATTGCCACGAAGACACCCCTTGACCAGCATACGCTACAGGGAGATCAGGTAAGATGAAGAAATGGGTGGAGATCATCATGGCCCTGTTTACACGGGCTTCTGGAAAAATTTCATACAGCGTCTGCACCTGTGGCTGGCTCATTTTCAGGCCTTCAGACGATGAGTATAATCAAATGGAGAGAAAAGCTATCTTGCACTCTCCAGTTCATATTTCCTGTGTTCTCAGGCTGAATGCGGGAACGATCCGACATCTTTGCATGAAAAACTTTTCATGAGTGGGAGGGCTGACTCGGGAAGGGTAGATTTGGCCCTGGACAGAATTTGATTTTGCAAAAGATATGTACCAGAAAGAAAGCCACCTTGTCTTTGTTCCAAGACCATGTGAGGGGGTGGGGCCTGGAGATGTTAGGGATTGGGTCATATTGAGTGGAGGCCGTAAGCCAAGGGGTCCTATCAACTCATAGCCGGCAAGCAGGGTCTGTGGTATAAGGAAGCAGGCTCCTCCCTAGCTACGTTCCCAAAGCTGGACACCTCGAGGAGTATCTGTCCCCATGACGTGAGCCTTGCTAGCCCAGGTCTTCCAAGTGACTGATGGGTGACGTTTGAAGACTTTGCCCTATCCCAGATTAAGGACTGGATGAGGGGCACTATGTCCAGCCTCTCATTTTGTAGGGTTCCAAATCCTATTGACTCATTGGGCACTGATTGACTCTGTGGCTCACATCTGCCAAAAAATACATAACATGTTACATTGGATCAACTGACAGTTTGCTTTGAGGACCGTGAACAAACGGGTATACGTAGATGTGATAGAGTAAGAATTCAAGGAAGATGTCACCAGATGATGCAAGTCTGTGTTCAGTGGGAGTGGTTGGCTTCTTGGAAGGTATTTGTATATGACCTCTTCATCCAGGAAGAATTTAAGAGGCTGTGATGGTCGCAGCCCTTGAGGCAGTAAGGTTGAGAGGAAATGCAAGTGGTCTCTACCAGGAGTCGGTAGGTTTTTTTCTGTAAAGGGCCAGATAGTAAATATTTTAGCCTTTGCTCATACAGCCTCTACTGTAGCTACTCGCCTCTGCCAAAGACAATATATAAGCAAACGGGGAACCTGCGTTTGTACAGCCATAAATAGTACATAAACTGCATGGTCGGATTTGGCCCTGGTCTAGGCCATAAACTCTCGATGTTCCCTGCTTTGGCTCCGTAAGCCCAGAGGATGCGCCTGGCTAAGTCAGGACTGGAGACTGTTAGCCTGAGCAGCTACGTGACCAGACCACTCGCTTGTCCCCAGTGCCACTCCTCGGTTGCACTCAGAAACCCACAGTGCAGAAAACTTGTGCCTTGATGGCTGACAATGGATGGTGTCTGGAAATGAACTCGACAGTGGCCACCGTACGGTTATGAAATAAATGAGTCAAAGATACATGCTGTCAGTGAACATTAAACATGAGTCGAACTATAAAAACACCAAATGGCTACCTATATAGACATTCAGGTTCCTTCAGAAAATAATGATTTCCCCCGAATAAACTTCCACGATCTCCTCATTATTGTTTGTATTCTCTCAGTGGAAATATAAGCTATGTGCAAAATTTGACCTCAGTTTGACAGGAATCAATTTATGAATTGATAAAAATTTTTTTAATAAAGGAATTATTCTGGAAAAGGCATTCATACCAAAAGCAAGCCACGAAGTAGTATCTTTGTGGTTCAACTAAGCCTGAATGTGTTAATAATGTCCCCTATGTATATATTATACTTTTGAGAATTCTAATTCAGCATAAATTAGCAATGGGAAATAGTATGTTGCTAACAAGCTCCTTTTCTTTTGAAGATTTGGCACATGAAATGTTATGATTATGAAAGAAAATGTTTAATTGGTCAGAACCAAAAAAGATGAATAGAAGAAATCCATCTTGCAGCTGAAAGTCGTATGATTAAGAATCACAGATACGAATTATACAGTTAGAAGAGTTGTATCATCGCTCATTTTCTTAAGAATGTGTAATTAATGGCTTCTTGAGAACTTAAGCAGGTGTCATACATTGATTTAAATGTCCTTTTGTTGAGAAATCTATTAATTCACCAGCAGCACGAAACAAATGAGGAGATATCGAAAGCCAGACCTCTAATTAACAAACCAAGGATCTGTCAGTAACTCCTTCCTTGATTCTCGCTTCATTCTCTCTTTTATGTAACCCGCACTTCAAATCATTTCATCTTCTTTATTCGTACTCTGCTCCATGTCACTTCTTCATGATTTAGCAGGTCTCTGGCTCAGGTGAAAGAGAAAGAAGATGCTGGCTGTTGTTTGTTTTTGTGGCTTAATCGTAGATGAGCTGCTTTCATTCGCTCCTGTCCTCAGAATGTGCTTTTCCACATGGGCGGTTTGGTCCCCAGCCTTGTCTCTGTGCACCTTCCAGAGGGGCAGGGGTCCCGTCCACACCCTTGGTTTCAACTGCCCTCCACATTCTGATGACGGTCAGACCTTCCTCTCCACCTGAGATTTTCTTACGCACCCCCACCTGGATTCATAACACAGTGTGGGGGAGACTCCCGGCTCCATCCCCTGAGACTCCTCCGCTCATGGCCCCACTGTCCCTCCTAGAAGCCAAGGAGGCATCCCTCTATCATCCTGTCCATTATAGCACCCCCACCAGCTGCCCATTTCTCTCTCCTCTGGTCTCCATCCCTGGGGCCCTAGGTGTCATTCGTCCCGTGTCATCTCTGCCCCCAGCTGCTGGACTGCTCTGGACTGAATTGCCCCCCCTCCACCCCAAAGAGGACAGTAGATGCAAACACACAGCAGGATGACTATGTGGGGGCACACAGCAGCCACCTGCATGCTAAGGAGGGGGGCCTTCGAAGAAACGAAACCCACTAGCATCTTGATCTTGGACTTCTAGCCTCTAGAGCTTCGAGAGAATAAATGCCTGTGGTTCAAGCCACCCAATCTGTAGTGTTTTGTTATGGCGGCCATAGCAAACCAATAACACTTCCTAACTAGTCTTTCTGTCCCTAAACCTTGTCCCTTCCATTTCTTCTCACTACTTCTTCCAAAGTAGGCTGTCCACAGTCAAGGCTCTCAACCTGGCTGCACATCACAATCACCTGGGAGTTTAAAGAGCAGCGCTGCGCAGCTCCACCCTGTGGTCTTGCAGTCACAGTGTGGGGGGCCTGGGCACGTGTGTATGCGTGTATGTGTATACAGTTGACCTTTGAACAAGAGAGTTAGGGGCACCCATCCCCCACACAGTTAAAAATCCACATATAACTTTTGACTCCCCCAAACTTTATTAGAAATAGCCTACTGTTGGGGCGCCTGGGTGGCTTAGTCCNAGTGAATTAACACGTATTTATTTTGTTATATGTATTATATACTGTATTCTTATGACAAAGGAAGCCAGAGAAAAAACGTTATAAAGAAAATCATAAAGAAATATAGTACCGTATTTATTGAAAAAAATCCGCATAAGGTGGGCCTGTGCAATTCAAACCTGTGTGGTTCAAGTGTTTTTAAAAAGCTCAGATGTTCATAATGTGCAGCCGTGTTGAGAAGTACTGACCCACAGCACCGAAGCTCAGCTCATCGCTTGGCGTAGGAGGAGTTCCTTGATCTGGTTTCTGTTTCTCCAGCCTCAGCTCTCGATGATCCCTGCCCTGCCTGTCCACTCTGGTGACACCATACTTTCGGCCACACCCTGCTGTTCCCGCCTCCTGGCCCTCTTTGGTCTCCTCTGCCTGGTCTGTTACTCCCTTTTCCTGCCCTCTGAGCCTCCTACTTGAGCGCTGGGCTCAGACCTCACCTTCTCCTCCATATCTACTGGTGGTGGGGCCAGAGCACCTGAGTATATGCCTGTCACTGCCCTTGGGAAGGGACCCATGTACAACATCACAGAGCTGGCTTCTCCAGGAGACATAGGCTCCCTGGTATAGGCTCCTTGTTGACACTAGTGAACTTCAGCGCCCAGCACTGTGCATGACATACAGTGTTTACCACTGGGCTGCTGGACGGGGTAAGAGTGCAGAGAATCTAGTAATGGACATGAAGTTATTACACTATCTTGTTGACTCCTGGTGCTTTAAAAAAAAAAAAGTTTATTTATTTATTTTGAAAGAGACAGACAGACAAAGTACAAGCAGGGGAGGGGCAGAGAGAGAGGGAAAGAGAGAATCCCAATAGGCTAGTCAGTGCAGAGCCCTGCATGGGGCTCGAACTCACAAACTGTGAGATCATGACCTGAGCCAAAATCAAGAGTCAGACGCTTAACTGACGCAACCGCCCAGGCGCCCCAGACTCTCTGGTGCTTTTTGATGTGACCAGTGTTTGTTGTTGACTGCAAGCACCCAAAGCACTTGGCTTTAAATCCCGTCCCTCTGACAGTTAGTCTTTCTGTGTGGCATCCCGCCCTTGAGAATCGTGGATACTTATCCTTACAACTCGTATTTCCCCATTCTTACTTTAATAAAATCCCTAAAATGTTAAATTTCAACAAAGAACCCCCCCCCACCTTTGGGAGCCAAGTGTTACAGCTGATTTTAAACACACTGAGAGGCAGGTTCCCAGTGGCGGTTCCCACAGGCCTCACAGGAAGTTAGCGGAGCTAGGCGGTTAAGTGTAGGCTTTGAAATTGCCCTGCTCCTGAGTTCCCAGGGGCGCTGGCTGAACCATCATATTTCACAACTCCAGAGGACGCAGATGCTCTGGAGAATGTGAAGGCCCCAGTTGCCAAGTCGGAGGGGTTTTCAAATTCCTGCCCTTTCTGCTTTCCTTCCTCTATCTCTGTTTCTGTCTTTGTCTCTCCCCCCACTTCTCTCTCATGCTTTTCTCTCGCTCCCTTTGTCTCTTTTCTTTCTCCTCATCCTCTCTTCCTGTCCCCACCCCTTCCCCTGCCCTCCCTACCCCCTCCACTCTGCCCTGCCCTGTGATCAATGGCAGATACCTGGTATGGTGGTGTGAACACCGCCCCTGTAGCCTGCAGGCTGAGCAGAGGGAAAGGTGGTGACACAGCATCTCTGGGACGGTGTGGGGTCTGTAAGGACTGTCCAGTCTCCAGACGTTGGACCACCTCCGACCTGGTCAGCAGATTGTAACCTGGCAGCACAGGATATGAGCTCATTCTAAAGACCTTGATTTTATAACACAGCAACAAAAAGAACTCCTCAGAAGCTACAGAAGTCCCAGCACTGGTCAAGGTGGGGCCCCTGGGTCCCTGCCAGGGTCTATTCAGCTCTGCCCCCCAACCACCCCCACTGTTGCTTCTCCATGCCACCTTCTGCCTGGTTGGGTCATATTTCCATCCGAGGCATCATCCTCTGGTCACACAATGTTGTTTGAATGAATGAACAACCAAACGTTTCTCCCTTTGAGGGGTTGTTCCTTCATCAGATGTCTTTGTAGGCTGTCGGCTTTCACAGAGGGCCCAGGCCTATGGCTCCGACATGGTGTTAGCTGCCGCTGTAGTGACCTCAGGACCGTGGAGAAGCCACCAGCTGCCTGGGCGTGGCATACAGTTCAGGTGTGGCTCCAGGGCCACCTTTCCCCGGGTTTAGGTCCCAGGTCTGTGGTTCATTGGGTGTGAAATCCTGGGTGATTCTCTCACCCCTGTCTCTGTACAGCTTTGCACTAGTAAAATGGGTGCCCTGAGGATGTGTACTTCACACAGCTGTTACAGCTTGAATGAGTGAATCCACAGTACCTCGTGGAGCCAGCACACGGTACGTGCTCTCTAAAGCGTTTCTGACCCCACAACTCCCCCTTTCACATTCTATGATTTCCATCTTCTAACACATAAAATTCTCTTAGATAGACCATCCCCACCACGGAGGGCTGTGAGCTGCATAAAACTGCAAAACCTATAGGAGGGCTAGTGTTCTAAATTGCTCTCAGCCTTTTACATGTCAGAGCAAAGTAAGGACGTACCAAATGATGGGTTCCATTACTGAGAGCTTACCATGCACCTCACACTCTGCTAAGCGCTTTTATAAATAATCTCATGGAATCTTCACGCAACCCTATGAGATCAGTTCCCATTTTACAAGTGAGGCAACTGAGCCTCAGAGAAGCTGAAGCACTGCCCAGAGTCACACAGCAATTGAGTAGCGGACCCTCGATTTGAACCTAGCCCTTTTTGACTCTTCGTACTTTGAAAAATAATGGCTGCTAGGTTGGGTGCTTTTGATCTAGCAAGTACCATGCTAAGCTTCATTTTATGGATGCAGAGACTGAATCTCAGATAAATAAAGTTAGTGGCCCAAGGCCCACGGGTAGTTAGTGGTGAGGTAGAACTCTCCTTGGTCTGATATGAAAGATTGTGCTCTTAATGGTCCTGTCCTGCTGCAAAACTTGATTGCACTACCCAGGAGAGCTAGACCAGGGGACAATACAAAGGACAAATGTGTCCCTTCTTCAGAATTATGCACAGCTGCCCAGTTCCCTCAGAAATGTGGCCTTTGCCAAGCCCCACCCATGACACTGAATTCTCTATGTATCAGGGAAGATAAGGAGGCAGTGCACCATTTGCTTTCTCTTAAATGCATGAGCCCTTCACGGGGTGGTAAGGCCTATAGACCCCACAGCCAGCCAGCCCGAATTTGACTCCTAAGCTTGAAGAACTAAATATATGATCTTGGATAAGCTACTTCACTTCTGAGCCTCAGTTTCTACATCAGTGAAATGGAGATATCGACACAGATAGTCTTATAAGGTTGCAAAGATTCAAGAAGTTAATCTTGGGCAAAGCAATGAGAACAATGACATATTATCAGTGGTATGTCATCGATCATTGATATGTCAGTGATATATCATCACTGCCAGAGAGTGGCAGAAACATCTAGGAGTGTAAATTCCGCGGGGTAGGACCTGTGTCTCCATGTGTCATGTCTTTCGTTCAAGCCCCGTAACAAAGTTAAAGAGAAGGAAGCAAAATAAGAAAAACAACCAAAGCTCGGAACACCTGAACTCTCCAGCTGAAAATAAAATTCTAGCTGAGAATTCCATTATTTGAACAGCTCCAGCTTCAGCCCAATTCCAGATTATCACAGACGGTAGAAGTGCCTGCTCGTTGGTCATACCCTTGTCAGAGTCAACAGGATAGAGTGGATTCTAGGGCCTTCTCGCTAGAGGGTGACACTGTAGGGAGCTGGAGAGAGCCCTTTCCTTCCTTCCAGGGCCAGCTCTCCAAGGTGACCATGAATTCATGGCCTCAGTTTCTCTGCCTATGAACTGAGGACAGTGATATTTGGATCGCAGTCCTGTTGTGAGGATGAAGTGAAAAAAAGCTGTGTTAAACACTTGGCACAAAAATGGTTTCAATAAAAGGTGGTGGGTGGCCTTATTCTCATTGTTGCTCTTTCCGTGGTGGCCTCCCCAGGTTAGACATTGAGCAAGATGGGATGCCTGCTGGGTTCCCAACACAGTCCCCACTTCTCAGCAGGACCCATGGTGCCATGCGGCCATAGCAGAGAAAATGGCTGCCAGACCAGCTCAGGAATGGGGCTGCAGGCTAGAGTTTGTGAATCTAGGAACTCTTCCTCACTAACAAACAAAGGGGGTCAGAAGGGAAATCAGGCCTGGCTCCTTGTTCTCTGAGGCATCTTTCCCAAACTCATGCAAACCTTTTTTTTTTAAACCATCTGCCTGTGGCATGTGCTGGGCGTGGGAAGCCCTTCCCAGTACCCCTCATGGCATTGTTAAATCTAGTTCATTATGTATAAGGGGAGACTGTGAAACAACATCACTGGTCTCTTGATAAACAGCCAACATTTACACATCAAAATGAGTCTGATTTTCTGCAGAGGAGTCAGATACCTCGGAGGCTGTGCGCAAAATTCAAAACATTTTGTGAACTTCCCCTTTGGGTTCCTCCTTAGAGCCTCTAGCACATTCTTCCTCGCATCCTCAGAGTTAACATGCCCTCTTTTTTTCAGGGTAGATTTAATTTTTGGAAATAGCCAAAAGATATTTGAAGCTGAGCCTGCTAAATAAAAAGGGTTAGTCATGCAGGATAATAACACTTTGGGATAAAAAAAAAAAAACCAACAAGGTTATACTTAGAAAATATTGATTTACCTTTTTTGATGCTGTGTGTAATCTGGCTCTGAAATCAGTGGCATGAAAGTGGTCTTCTGAACAAGGTTGAGCAATAGAAGTGGGAGTGGAATAAATTGTGTCCTCCCAAGGCAAAGGCTTTGATAGGAACAAATAGGCCCATTTAGATACAGGAGATGTAATACATTCATTTGAAAAGAATTTGATCTTATGGCACTGTGAACACACCTTGTATTTCAATTATTCATATAGTTTTTACTTGAGCAATTGCTAGTTTAAGAATAATGTCAAGGCTTTTGCGTGCCCAAGTCATTTGGACATTTCCCTTCTCCCCCTCCTTTTTCTCTTCCTTCTTCCCGCCCTCTCTCACTCCTCTCCTTCTTTCCTTTTCAGGCGTACGTTGAGACAATTAGACTAAAGGATGATGAAACGCTCAAGGTACAAACCAAAGAGGATGGAGATGTCTTCATGTGGTTGAAACATGAGGCCACCCGAGGCAATGCAGCAGCTCAGGTAAAAATGCGGTCCTCTGTTTTGGAAATTCTAGCAGCTATACTAGACCAGGTTATGCCATAGTAACAGATTATCCCGAACCTCAGTGGCTTGAAACAACATAAGTTAGTTTCTGGCTTCCAGTACCCATGGGGTTGGCATGTACTGTGCTCTCTTGGGCCCCTGCAAACCAAGCCAATAATGGCTTTGTTGCAAGACAGCCTCCCACAGCCACTGCAGTGGGGCTCTGCACAGAAGTGGGAGAAGCCACTTCCCACATTTCGCTGGCCAATGCATCACCTGGACTCTCTTGACTTCAGGTGGGCCGGAAGTGTAGTCCTATCCGGCACCCAGAAGGAGAGCTGCAATGTTTGTGATCTGTCCTAAAGACTACTGTCAGACATTTTAGTGCATTGGATAGAAATAAAAAAGAAGCATCTTGGGGTGCAGGAGAGCTTAGATGGATATCAAGAAGAAGGGCCATGAATTCAGCTAAGAGAATATCGGAAAATCACATGCAGTATGTTAGACCAGAGGACCAACCTTGTCTCTTGAACTGGTCTTGTGTTTTTGGATGGACTTTTCAGAGGTACCAGGAAAGGCAGAAAGCTGGGAGAATGTTCTCTATCTGACTTCTTGCCTTGATTTCACTATGAAGAGAAGCCCTTGATGGGAGCCAGCTTAGGCTGATTGCACTGGTTGGGAGAAAGCCTCTTTCCCAAAGAATGGATTTATAGCTTTTGCTCTGTGCTCCTGGTGAGCACACGGTATGGGAAGAGCCTCTGGGTCTGTGAAGCAGGCAGAAACTCAGAAATGGGAAAAAGAAAGAGAACAGAAAAGAACAAATGTATCGACAAGCAAATAGTTCAATAGATCCTTTAGTGATGAATGGGCCTCTCACCCGTAAGTAGAGGTCTTCCTAGCATTTCAGGAGATACTTTGAGGGACGTTATAAGTATTTGAAGGGTGGGGGGAAGGAAGAGAAGAAGATGAGAGAAGCAGCAGAAAGAAAGACCACAAGAGGCCAGATTGGGCCGGAATGTTAACAAACATTGCTCTGGCTCCCTCGTTGGACATCTATCCTTAGTTAGCAGTCTTTCTAGTGCAGGAGGGAATTCTGGTACATAGTTCTGGAAATCCCACTGCCAGAGCCATTTCCTGGGTACTCCAGAGCTGGCATGAACTTTCCTTCCTTCATTTAGCAAATCTTTGTTGAGTGGCTTCCATGGGCTTCTACTGAGCTTTGCTGAATGGGGGCAGAGGGGATAAAGGCAGACAGAAACCATCTAGAGGTTTCTATCCCCAGAGAGCTCTCAGCCTTGAGTGTCATGGTGGTCAGTCATGTGGACAAATGCTGGGGTGGGAAGAGATAAGTGCCCTTCTGATCTGATACAGATGTGCATAGGCCTCCATGTCATTCCCTAGGCTAAGGGCCAGGCAGTACCTCCCAAAGGAAAAAGGCTTTGAGGAGAAGACACAGTCATGATTATCGACCAAGTTTCATGCAGCTCTGGCCCTGGGTGCAACAGATTCACTCACATACACATGCTTACGTGCCTTGTTTCCAGCTGGTGCTGAGGACTTGTATTTACACAAGTGCACCTTTCAGGGCTCCCAGTTGGAAGATAACATGGAAGATAACACAAGAATCTACCTAATTCTTGGTGTTCGTATGAAAACAAACTAGGTTTGTCCTGCCACCTTTTAAAGTCTTATGTTAAGCATTACACAGGAAAGTCATTCTTTTAAATTGCTACTGTCTTGAAGCAACGATTGGCCCAGATGCTGTTTTGGGGCCAGCAAGGTGTGGCCAAGAATCCTGAAGCGGCAATCGAGTGGTATGCCAAAGGTGCCCTAGAGACCGAGGACCCCGCGTTAATATATGACTATGCCATTGTGTTATTCAAGGTAAGACTCCCTCAGTTTGTGCTAAAATTATGCAATTCTTATCAGACTTCCGAGCAGTTTCCTGTAGGCGTGCTGGCAAACAAGGAATCTGTAACTGAAGAAACCTAGTTTGTGCTTCCGTCACTCTTGATGGAAAGGGATATTTGCTGAAAAAGTAGAATCAGAAACGGTGCCCTGGTCTCATTTTTAATCATTAGCCTTATGTTTGGCACCTGGATTCTCTTTGCTTTTGCAAGAACTGGAGCATTCTGGAGAAGGCACCATGTTTTATAGTTTGGAAAACGGCCATCCGCCCCCAAAGGTACTGCAAGTTCTCCACCAGGCAGAGTTGTCATTGAATTACAACCAAAGTGTGTGTTTGGGCTGGATACCAACAATCTGGTTGGTCAAAACAAAGATCTTGCTTTAAGCCAACGGGAGAATGGGGGATGGGTTGAAAGAGTATTAGTATGGGAGTCAGAGGATGGAGTTCAAGTCCCTCTGCAATCATCAGCTATGTGTTCTTGGAGTTACTTAATCTCACGGGACAACGGTAATGACCATAGATTGAATGAGATAGTATAATGAATGGGCTTTAAGAAATGTAAAATACTGTATCTCATATGAAATCTTAGTAGTTCTCACTGATTGAGCATTTATTACCTGATTTACATGTATTAATGCATTTAATCCTCACAACAATCTTGCAGAGGTAGGCACAGGGGTGCATTATGCTTGCTGGTTATATATGTGGTAACAGAGGCAGAAAAAGGTTTTTTAACTTGCCCAAGGTCACACAACTGGTACATTGTAGAGATCTGGGACTGAGCTCCAGGCACTTTGGCTTCAGAGTCTGTGTTCTTTATCCCCAAACAACACAGAGACATTAACTCACCAATCTTAGAAAAGTGCAAAGCTGTGGGCTCTGGTAAGGAAACCCTTAGATCCTATGTCATGCCCAAAGAAAGCGGCTGTCCTCAAATAGTGAGTGTTTTCAGACAAGGATGTGGATTCGTGTGGCCAGGTCTGACTTCGGAACCACAGCTGTGGCTACGCACCTTTAACAACCATGACTTTGCTACATCTCTGACCCTCCAAAGCCTTAAAACCTATTAGTCGATATGGTTTCCAAATTTAGAGTCCAGACTTTCCTTTCTCAGTTGTCAAGTCAACACAGAGACGGCTTGACTCCTAGCCATATGCCCATGCATCCATGTGTTTATTCAATAAACACCCATTCAGGGCTGACAAAATGCCAGACTCTGCTCTAGACAGAGCAGCAGATGGATGCGTGCACCATGTCCCCAACCTCGAGGGGCTCACGCACTTGTGGAGAGGACAGGCACAGAGAGGCACCCGTCTGCCAGAGTTGGGGCTGGCCACTGTCAAAGTGCAAAGAAGACAACGGCACACATCAGACATTACTTCTGCCCACCGGGAGCTCGCCGTCTACAGGGAGAGGCAAATACATAAATAAATGACTCTGGAGGGGACACACTGTCTACTTTCCCAACCTTAATGACTTTGGGCTTTCCTGCATTCTAACTAAGAATCGCTCAGTGGGATGAAGGAAGCCACTTATTAGCATAGCAAAGATTTTACCTCTGGTCCAAAGGTCACTTGAAGTGGATTCCGCGTGAAAAGACCCCATGCGGAACATGAGCTTCCCAAATGTGAACAGCGGTACTGTGCTCTGGGCTTTGTGTGGGCATTGGGGGTACTGTGTGATGACATCATGACCACGGCAGCTTGTCCGAGACAGTCCAGGCCACCCCGTCGGGCATCCACATGAGGACAGAGCTTTGACCTTTCCTGGAGCAGCAGCTGTTTTTGATTAATTCACTCAGTGGATATTATTGAGCACATACTAGGTACCAGGACTTTCCATTTCTCTCACTTAACAACTTCCAGTACTACTCAGATCTGTGTATTGTGCATAGCCCTTGCGCAAGAAGTTACCCCACTTAGGATTAAATAACAAGTATCCTGGAAAATGTGCGGCAGCTAGAAATCAGTCTCTGAGTTCTAGTCATCGATCCGACTGTAAGACTTTGGATGAGTCATCCTCTCTGGGCCCCAGTATTACTCCTTCAAAGCAAAGAAGTTGGAGAAGATAACATTTGAGTTCAACCAGGTTCTAACGTTCTGTGCTCTTGGTGTTTCTAACACTTTTCCAGAAGTCCAAAAATGTCGTCTCATTGCCCTATCCAGTTATTCTGAGTAGCTTTCTTGTTTCTTCTCTCTTCTTCTCTAATTAAATGAAGTAATGGTGCATTTCTGAAAAATATTTTCATCTTCAACTTTGCTTCAGCTCATTGGTTTTATTAAATAGGTAAGTTAAAGTCTGGTAGAAAACTTGGTGCAAATAATTTCACGTTTAGTTGGAGTCACAGCTCTATTTTGGGTCCTGAAAAAGTAGAGACAAACATATCCTGCAAGTTTTCTGGGTCCTGCAAGGAGGTTACAAATCATGATATGTTCTCAGCACAGAACTGGAATGTACAGGAGAAAATAGAGCGTGGTAGTTGTACGCTCGGACTCTGGAGCCTGCCTGCCTGGGTTCAAATCCTGCCTCCACGTCTCACTCACTGTTAGTCTGGGCAAGGGCTCGGATGGAAATGCTCGCAGCGCGTCCGCAGTCTTGTGGTGAGGATTAGGTGTGACAGCACAGTGTGGGGCACACTAACATTAACACGGGAATGTTTGCTAGTGTTGTCTTCATTTACTATAAGTGCTAAGTATTCCAACAGAGTTAAAAGCTATATTCATTGCAAAGCCTTACGCGTTATGTCACATGTGACTCCATCAACTGACTGCTGTGTCTGAGGCCAGGAAGAGTCCATAGGACACTGTGGTGTATGTGTCAATCACAGACTCTAGTTGAGTTTGGTAGCAGCGACGGTTTTCATCTGGCTCCCGTTGCCCGCCATCTTTATTGTCAGTCCTGTGTTGAGAGAGACCTCAGGGACCCCTCCAGCTTCCCCCTCAGACCTGCCACTTCCTCACATAGTCCTGCAGACACCTCAGTGTGGTCCCACAAAGTTCCTCTCTTGTAGCAAGAACCCCAAGGGGCGCCTGGGTGGCTCAGTCAGTTGAGTGTCTGACTTTGGCTCAGGTCATGTTCAGCTCAGGTTCATGAGTTCGAGCCCTGCGTAGGGCTCCGTGATGACAGCTCAGAGCCTGGAGCCTGCTTCGGATTCTGTGTGCGTGTCTCTCTCTGCCCCTCCCCTGCTCACACTCTGTCTCTTTCTCTCTCTCAAAAATAAATAAATATTTTTTTAAAAAAAAGAACCCCAAAGCCATTTCTCTCTGTGGTGGTGCTCAAACCACATCCACTGGAAACACTTGCTTTTGCCAGAGGAACCTTGTCAATTTCTGTCCGTATTTGAGGCCGTGGCTTCCAAGGGGTCCTGTCTCCTTCACGACTAGCCCTCAAGCTTGTTCTGAAACCATTGTGTTCCACCTTGGGGACTCCTAAGAGGACCTGGGAAGGCAACAAATGACAGGTCTGATAGCTTTTGACTGTCCAGTGCAGATAAAGTGCTATATCTGGTTCACAGATAAGTCCATCCCCAGAGGACCACATCCCAGATGACCAAACTCATTTAGCCCTGTTCTTCAGGGCTTCTCCCACTTCTCCCAGTGGTACCTGTGGATAGACAGGAATGTGATTCACTCCATGATAATGGGGGATTTTGTGTGGATGCTGAGCTGGGAAGGTCAGACGGTCTGCTGCCTCCGCTCCACACACATAAGCAAAATAATGGTGATGGTGGTGGTGGTGATGATGATATAATGACTCTGTATATAGAAATCTTTAAGATAAATCTTCTAATTAAGAAGGCTTGGCTTTTATTTTTTAAGTATTTTACACGGACCAGTGACATACCCGCGTGATGTTTTTGAGTGCACTCTGGGTTTATTTTCTTCGTACTCATCGCTGTTTATCATTGTTTAGGGTCAAGGAGTGAAAAAGAACAGACGGCTTGCCTTAGAGCTGATGAAGAAA
The DNA here is from genome assembly GCF_008692635.1 of Crocuta crocuta. Taxonomy (NCBI): domain Eukaryota; kingdom Metazoa; phylum Chordata; class Mammalia; order Carnivora; family Hyaenidae; genus Crocuta; species Crocuta crocuta. The sequence goes on from NW_027532163.1 coordinate 3,910,804, forward strand.
GCAGCTTCCAAGGTAACACTTTTGCATATTGTCAGAGGGAAACATTTCTACCGCACACACACACACACACACACACGCTCGCAAGTCTGCCAGAGTGAATGGCCAGCCTTTGGCCCTGGTCAAAACCAGAGTAGGGAGGGAGGGTCACTGGCATTGCGGTGATTAGTCACTTTGGAGCTACAACACATACAGAAACCTGTCACAATGGGGACGGCCAGATTCAAAAGCTGAATTTACGTTCCAGTCAATAGAATTCAGGCCGATTTTGTTTGAAGGCTAAAATTATAATCACCGGCTGCCCTGATAACAAGCAAATGGTGGGAGCAGGGCTCCTTGGAATTGAATGGGTATGTATTAATGCCATTGAATTCGGAAAACCAAAAGCTTAATTCCCTTGAAGTTTAACCCTGTCACGTCCAATGCTCATTTCCTTCCTGTGCTTTAATAATGGAGACGTTTATCAAGTTTATTGCCAGGGTTAGAAATCTCTTTGCTTTTGTCACTATTTAGCCTTCAATGTTATTGTCAAGTCAGCTGGTTTCACTCTGGCACTACAAAATCATTTGTGAGGGGATGCATACACAATGCACGCACCCCCACACAAGCACACTCAAGGGTGCATGCATGCAGATTTGCAAATAAATACATTTGGAGAAACCCCTGTAATTCTACAGCCTTGACAAGGTCCTTTGGTTATTTTGGGAGTCCACTATCTAGGGGGCCTGCAGATCGGAATCCTACTCTCCATCCTCGGAGTATATGGCTTGGACTCCATTTTGTTTAACACCAACATTCAGAAGGCAGCTTTCATTCATTTGTCAAATATTTATTGAGCACCTACTCTGTGGCAAACACAAATATAAGGACTTGGGAAATAAAATTAAGATTCTTGCCCTCATGGATCTTCTCTTTTAATGAGCTTTGTTAGTTTCCTTCCCCTGGCCTTCCTGACACCTGGAGTCCAACAGAGAACCTAGCAATTATAGCCTTTTAAGATCTGTCGTAGACTGAAAAGGCTCAGACTGGGATCTTGGCATCTATTCTTAAGGGGCACTTGTCCTTCACTTGTGAAAGGGGGTGAAAGAGATTTGGTTCCCTACTGAGACTAACTTACCAAGCCTCACAGATGCAAGGGCACTGCTAGACCCTTGGATCTTTTTCCCCATGCTTCTTCGTGGTTTGGTGGGGCTGGTAGGGGAGAGGAATGAGAACACTGGGTGCCCAGATTACACACAGGTGTCTCACTGCGGGTCGGAGGCTCTATTGGAAGCCCTCACACCCCCCAGGGCTTATGAGCTCTTAACGTACAAGCCGCACGCTACCCTGTGGATACAAGTGGAAGTCTTTGCGGGAGCACCTCATCACACGCATCAGCAAACACAAGGAGGCTCCAGACTAGATTCGCGTGAAGCGCTTCCTTGGTACCAGCCCCAGGTTTAGACACAGTTTAAAACCCTCCTCTCATCTCCACCCCCCTCCCCCCCTGCCTCAGCCAGCACCAGACTCTACCTGTCAAAACTGGGCTGCTAAGTGGCCCCAAAGCACCTGTGTTTTGCCCGCTGCTTCCCTTGGAGGATCTGTTGGTGTTAAGGGCAGAGGAATCAACAGATGGGCAGGCGAGTCACCTAGAAACTGTCCCTGCCGGGGATGGGGGCATGCCTGGCTTCCTCTCGCAGGTGAGCGCTCATGAGTTTCAAGGTCACTGTTGACACCACAGGGCAGTAAGAGGCCTTTTGTAGACAAGGGCATTGCATAAGAGCCCACAGGAGCTGAGTGATGATTTGGGGGTCAGCATCACCTTTGAGCCAGGAGGTAAGGATTCCAGCAGCAGCCAGATGGAATCCACCTGGGAAGGCTTGGAGGCAGGCTCGTGTGTTCCAACACTTAGCTTTTCTTTAATGCCATCTGCCCACAAAAAGAGATAGGAAAGGTTTTGCTCAGACCCAGGCAGACAGGGTGCTTTCACAATTGATTCTCTTTAGGTTGCATTAAAAAAAAAAAAACGAATTTCTTTTTTGTTGTTCTAAAATCCAGGGGTTGCATCAGGCAGTCAATGGCTTGGGATGGTATTACCACAAATTCAAGAAAAATTATGCTAAAGCGGCAAAGTACTGGCTAAAAGCAGAAGAAATGGGGAACCCGGATGCATCGTACAATCTTGGAGTTCTGTATTTGGATGGCATTTTCCCAGGAATACCTGAAAGGAATCAAGTAAGACTTGAGACCAGCTGTGCAGCTGGCCACTGGATCATGAGGCCTTGAAGGTCTATGTGCCCTTCCTAGACGAGGCCCCGGGGGTATGCAGAGGCCAGCGAAGACCCCAACCCTGTCCTCAAGAAACTCAAGGTCCAGTTAGGAAGATAAGATAGCCAAACATCAAGGCTGGCATCTAGCCAGGTGTCAAGTGTGTGCTAATTGCTATGACCCAGACAGTCCTTAACGGGGGAAACCGTGAAGACCAAAGCAGTCAGGAAGGCCTCCTGGAGGAGGGAGGCCTGAACGAGGGAGGAAGGAGGAGATGATACGAGATGAGAATGAGTAAGAGGCAGTGCCGAGATTGATATCAGTAGAAGGAAGGAGAGCTGGTCCAGATAGGTTTACCGGAAATGAGACCAGATTTAATGATAATGAAAACAGGGGCACCTGGGTGGCTCAGTCGGTTAAGTGGCCCTCTTGACTTTGGCTCAGATCATGATCTCACAGTTTGTGAGATCGAGCCCCATATCAGGCTCTGTGGTGACAGCTGTGAGCCTGCTTGGGATTCTTTCCCCCAATCTCGCTGCTTCTCCTCTGCTCTCACTCTCTCTTTCTCCAAATAAAAAATAAACAGTTTCTTAAAAAAAATGATAGTGAAAATAACAGTGAAAGTCTTCAGTGTTTGTGAAGCGCTTTCTCTGTGACAGCACTCACAAATGCTTGACATGCATCCAGCATCCTTCCAAACACTTCACGAGCTGCTATCATACCCATTTTACAGAATGAACAATCAGTGCTCTGAGAGGTTATGTAACTTACCCAGCATCACGCACTTTAGTGGAGGCAGGGCCTGGATCCCTGCACAAAGTGGAACCCCCTCATTATTAATAACAATATTGATGATGGTAATTATAATCACTGCACCATTGTCTTCTCCAAATTTCATCAAATGCCACCCCAGGCACTCTTCCAGGCCCTGAGGTTACAGCAGCAGACAAAAACAGTCCCTGTTCTTGGGAAGCTTACATTCCAGTGGGGAGGAAAGACAAAGAAATATAAAACATGAGAACAGGTGGAGATATGGGTTATGGAGCAACAAAGCAAGAAATCAGAGAAGGCCTTTCTGATAATGGGACATTATATAGACTCCGAAAGGGGTCTGAGGAAAGAACATTCCAGAAGGAGGGAACAGCCAGGGCAAAAGGCCTAGGGGAGAGCAAGCTTAGCCGGCTCAAGGAATGACAGGAAAGCCCGAGCTGCAGGAGCAGAAAGCAGGGGGTGGGGCGTAGGGGAGAGATAAGGTCAGGGAGGCAGGGACACAGGTCATTGTAAGGACTTGGCTGCTGTGAGGAAGATAGGAAACCTCTGGACAGCTTTGGACGGCAGTGATGTGCTGTTTTAAAAGCCTCCCCTGGACCCTAGCAGAGACTAGAATTAAAGAAGACAAGAGGAAACCAGGGGTTAATGTGTTAAATCCAAGTGAGAAAAGATGGGTGACCCCAGGAGGGGTCGGAAATGTGGCTGGACTATGTATGTACTTTGAAGGTCAAGGTGACAGGGCTTGATAATGGATCGGATGTGAGGTGTGACAGGGGAGAGGAGTCAGATGATTTCGGAGTGCCTGGCTTTTTTTTTTTTTAATGTTTATTATTTATTTTTGAGACAGAGACAGAGCATGAGCAAGGCAGGAGTAGAGAGAGAAACAGAATCCGAAACAGGATTCAGGCTCTGAGCTGTCAGAACAGAGCCCTACGCGGGGCTTGAACTCATGAACCATGACTTCATGACCTGAGCCGAAGTCAGACACTCAACCGACTGAGCCAACCAGGCACACCTGCTTGGCAGGTAGAAGATGCAAGGGGCATTTAGTGGCATGGGCAGGACCAGGGCAGTGGCAGATTTGGGGAGTAGGGGACGGAAGATTATCTTTTGTGAAGCATCGTGCTAAGCCTTGAGAATACATCACATTTATTTCTTGAAACAGCCTTGGGATGCCTGGGAGGCCCACAGGTGAGTGTCTGACTTTGTCTCAGGTCATGATCTCACAGTTGGTGGGTTCAAGACTCGCGCTGGGCTCTGTGCTGACAGCTGAGAGCCTGAAGTCTGCTTCGGATACTGTGTCTCCCTCTCTGCCTCTCCCCCACTCGCTCGCTCTCTCTTTCAAAAATAAATAACCATTTGGGGCTCCTGTGTGGCTCAGTCAGTTAAGCTTCTGACTTCGGCTCAGGTCACGATCTCGGGGTCTGTGGGCTTGAACCCCACGTTGGGCTCTGTGCTGACAGCTCAGAGCCTGGAACCTGCTTCAGATTCTGCATCTCCCTCTCTCCTTGCCCCTCCCTCTCTGTCTCAAAAATAAATAAAACAAACACAAAAATAAATAAATAAAATTAAATTTAAAAAATTTTTTAAATGTTTATTTATTTATTAACGTTTATTTTTGAGACAGAGAGAGACAGAGCACGAGTGGGGGAGGGGCAAGGAGAGAGGGAGACGCAGAATCTGAAGCAGGCTCCAGGCTCTGAGCTATCAGCACAGAGCCCAGTGCAGGGCTCAAACCCATGAACTGTTAGATCATGACCTGAGCCGAAGTCAGACGCTTAACCGACTGAGCCACCCAGGTCCCCCCCCCCCTCAAATTTTTTTTTTAAAATCCTTAAAATAGCCTTTCCTGCTTGGTACTATCAGAAGCCACATTTTTCAGGAGAAGGAACTGAGTTACACCGTCAGTTGGAGAGATTAACTAACACGCCCGCAGGCACACGGCTAGTAAGGAACAGAACTGGGATTTACACCCAAGCCTGTCTGATGAACGACAGCTAACTGCCCTGGAAAAATAATAGTACCCAGTGGAACATACACCCTTCTAAGTGTTTGTCTTCGGCATTGCCGATGTCTGCTAACCCACCCGCATATCTGCAAGTGTGGATTTTTTATTGTCAGGTTCTAATTCTCACCTTCCTACTGGAAATGCAGTTTTTGCACGGGGGTTTGAAGGAAGGTATTAAGCAAGGTTAGGAAAGCAAATGCCTGAATTTTCACCTGGTGTAACTTCTGCTACATCCTCCGGTCTAGCGTGCAGGGGTTATCTGATTTGTAGCCATTTGCTGTCATGTTTACTGGGTAAACTTAACAGACTAGCTTACTGTTAAAGTAATCGCATCCAGAGGCCAGCTTCTGTGATTGGCTGTCTTCCTGAAGCTTGGCTTGGTCTTCCTAAAGATATCAGAAGTTATAAGCCGATGAAGATATCAGGCTCTAAGTGTCTGTCCCACCATGTTGGCTCTGGTAAAACCAGCCCAGCTGGAAGAACACCTCACGAATGAGATGACTTTGCTTCTCTCTCTACAGACGTTAGCCGGCGAGTATTTCCATAAGGCTGCACAAGGCGGACACATCGAAGGAACCTTGTGGTGTTCTCTCTATTATATCACGGGCAACCTGGAGACCTTCCCTAGAGATCCCGAAAAGGCTGTTGTGTAAGCGTCTGTCAGATGTTGTGTGCGAAGGGAAGGCCGTGTACTTTATTCATTTGCGTGCCTGACAGTCGAGTTCCATTTCCTTCTCTTTGCCTTGCAATTTTTAATTTAATTTTTATTTGTATCCATTATACACGCCCATAGTTTAAAGAGCCGCATAACTTGACAAGGCAAAACTAAATTTTAAATCAAACTAAAAAAAAAATTATAATTTGACAAGGGAAAACAGGAAACCTGCTACCCCACCTAGACTATTTCCTGCTCTCAAGAATAAGTCATTTTCAATCTTTTAATTTTTTCTTTATGATTTGCCTCTGTCTTTAAATGACATGTTTACACCACTGTTCCTTGTTATTTTCATTATAGGCTTTGTCTAATGATGTCTCACTTTGGCAGATAGAGATACAGTTCTTTCTCATTCTGCTACCAACTGCTATCGCACACATCCACACTTCTCTCCCTGCCCCATTTTCCCAATAGGTATATCATTATTTTGGTTAGATTAGTATCACGGTTGCCATTATGACGACGATGTGAATGCTGTGCACAGCCGAGCCGTGTAGTGTACTAAGTACCTTTTCTTTCTTACACGGCTTTTTGTTTTCTGTGGAGTAATAATTACATTTAATTGTTCTTTAGTTGCTTAGCTTTCTGCATACTTATCATTTTTCAAGTGCTTGATCTCCACATTTTCCCACGGTCTTTGTCTAAGTCTCTCCTCTGAATGTCCAGACCCACCAGGTATCCTATTAGCTTAATCTTCTTGGGGACATGCCTCCCGGACTCTGTTCAGGACAAAGCTACCCTCTGCAGTTAACTTTGTCCTCATTGTGAGGGTTCTCTTTCCCTTCATCTCCATCTCTTTTGGGTTCTCTTTGCTGGACCCTATTTCTTCCTCTTTCTTACTCTTCTCCTACATTTTTGTAGAGCACATTTACAGTAGCTTCCTAAAGAATGGTGAACAGGAGGCACATTTTTGAGTCGCACATATCTGAAAACATTTTATAGAGGTTGGCAAACTATGGCCCATAAATACCATGTGTCCCACCATCTGTTTTGTATGGCCCCAAGAGCTAAGAATACTTTTTACATCTTAAAGCGTTGTAAAACAAACACACACACAACAATAAATGTCAACAGAGACTATAAAAACATTTACTGTCTTGCCTTTTACAGAAAAAAAGAAAACAAACTTTTCAGGCCTCTGCTTTAGACTACTCTCACACCAAAAGTCTGGCTTTTCAAAAGGTGGTTTTTCATCAGAGATTTGAGAGTAAATCACTGACCTGGAACTCAGTGGTTAAACTTGACCTAGACAGACTTGAAGCTTTATCATTGCTATTTAGGATGTTTGGTGTGAACATTCATATGTCTCATAAATTTCCTTGTTATCCTTTTGTCATTGATTTCTAGATTAATCCCACTGCAATCAAAAAACATATTCTGAATGATTTTCAATCTCTTGGAATTTGTTGAAGATTGCTTTATGACCAGCATGTGGTCAATTTTGCTACACTTGCTTTTTTTGTTGTTGTTAGAGTTTGCATGTTATATATTTTTCCAGCCTTTACTTTCAGCCTTTACTTTTCTTTTATTTTAATGTGTGTTTCTTCTAAGCAGCATATAATTGGGTTTTTGTGTGCTCTTTATTCGGTCTGACAAGTTTAGTTTTTCATTGGTGTATTTCGACCATTTACATTTAATGCAATGTATTGATATATTTGGCTTCAAATCTACCATTTTACTATTCATTTCTTATTAGTCCCATCTGTTCTTTGTGCTTTTCTCCCCTTTTCTGACCCTTCCTTTATAGTAATCAAGTATTTTTAAAAATTATTTTATTTCCCCCTTCCATTAGCTTGTTAGTTATGTACCTTCTTAATATTTTTTTAGTGGTTGCAAATCTAAAGATTACAACAAGCCAATTCATTATTAATAAAATTCCCCAGGATAAATTAGAGAACAGAAAAAAATGAGAAACTATATAATGAATCAGTAAATACATTTTAATGAAGAGAGTACTAGAACTCTTGGTGAAGATTATCTTTGTTCATACTGGTGGTTATTTTTCATTAGGTACCTTTCATGTCTTTGTTTCCTTGCATGATAACTCCTAACCATTCATAAGAAAAGGCACTGAATGCGAAGCTCTCAAAATGCATCTTGTTTTGCCTTCTTAATGTTTAGTTCTGATCTGTTGCTGTATAAAAATTTTAGCAAGAAAAATATTCCCCAAGTGAGATTTATTGAGATGATATGAAGAAAAAGCAATTATTTAATTTGCCACAGTTTGGATATTCTCTTGTTCCTTTCTTTTCAGATGGGCAAAGCACGTAGCTGAGAAAAATGGCTACTTGGGCCACGTCATTCGCAAAGGCCTCAATGCCTACCTGGAGGGCTCATGGTAAGCTGGGAACTTATGTTAGAATGAACTTTCTGAGCTCTCACCTTTCAATTTGTCCGTGTAGTCTTATGAGATGGAGGCTTAAAATACAACTGAAAATGCAATTTACAGGGAAATCACGGCCTCCCACTAATGGTATTCAGAGTATCACAGACTGATTGGCTGTTGATTGGAAAACATAGCATTTCCATGTTTAATTATACACAAAAATTAGTTCTCTGGGGGAAGCGCCCACATTCATCAAGTTGAGAGACACATGAATGTATTGACATCTCTTCCTTTCAAGCTTGTTCTTCTGGGTTTCAGAGTGGAGACAGCACAGGAGGGTCTTAGCTGAACCTCTCTCTCTCCGACAGGCCACGCAGTTCATGGGAAGAAGAGAGAGCAGTGTGTTTAGGGCTCAGGCTACATCCTTCCACTGATATTTTGCTGCATCTTCCATGGCAAAGAGCCTGGGGTTCTTGGAACTCACTCACCAGACCTCTGATGTCATAGTCAAACAGTCTCCCCCTTTTAACTTTCTTCTGATGAAGTTAGCAAGTCTCATCCTGGACCTTACGGGATGAGATGCTGCACGGGAAGACTTGCAAATGCTCCCCGTTTGCCATGCCTTCATTTTACAAATAAGGGCACACCTTTCCAAATGGCACACTCACCTGATTCCATCATTTTGTTCTCTTCTGCCAGTCCTACCATTCTGTCTTACTTTCCCATTGGGCCATATTTTCTTGGTTGGTTTATTGCCTAAATGATCTGCGTATTTCAGTAGTAACTAACAAGGACATGCAAATCAGCACATATCCCATAAGCCTATGGGCCCAAAGACATTAGACTATACCTATTGTAGGTCACACTCTGAGCTGAACCTTAATTAAAAATTAAAATATAAGTCCAAAAGAGCATGGTTTTCTCCTTTGGTCTGTGGGTGCCTGCATAATCAGCAGATAGCATTTGGTGAGTGAGAATCTTAAAGAAAGCAGGGCAAGTGAATCCAATGAAAACAGCACCGAAAGAAATGCTTGTTATTATCATCCCGTGAAAGCTTATTATCTATAACCTCACGCTACATAATCAGAAAAAAAAAATTAATGAAAGTATTATTTTGCCATTGATACAGCTTACAATTTTTCTGGTGTTTTATCTTGTCTCCCAAGTGAGTTTCAGTTCATAAAACTCCCAAATTTGACTTTAATTTATTCTCTACTTCTCACCCTCCAAACTTCCCACCCCCACAAGCTTCTTTGGGGAAAAAGAGCATTCATATACCAAACTGTGTATGCGAGGGGTTTTCCCACAGAGATAGCACATCTGTAAACTCCCCCACACCGACACACACACACACACACACACACACACACAAATGCGCGCGACTGCCAAGATGTTTGACACTGTTTTTCCCATAAAGAGAGTGCCTATTAATAGCTGACATTACTTGCCTGCTTTTGAATTTAACATCAGAAAGCGTTTCAGGTAGCACATTTAAAAATTTGCTGTGAAGGTCAAGATGAATTAATTTTTGTGACCTGTTGTTCTCCTTACAATATTCAGCCGCCACATGAGATTGATTTCTTTTCTTTCTTTCCTTTTTTTTTTTTTTTTTTTTTTTTTTTTTTCTGNGGTAGCGGGGAGGGGGAAGTGTATTCTACACTGTGAGTTTGGGTTGAGTTCAGCGGACTTTACGGACTAGACTTACATGCAGGGCGCCTCATCTTGTCCGAAGCTGCAAGGTAGCGGAAGTTTGCTGCCTGGTTTCTTCCCCATGCTGAACTATCTGCAGTTTCTCACATGGCCTATATTCTGTCTGACCTCTGGATCTTTGAACGTGCTGTTTCCTCTGCCCGGAAGTCCTACCTAACTCCTTACCCCCTTGGGGCTTGCGATTGCTCTTGCTGATGGCCCTGTGACTCACCCCAGGGCCCAGCACCTAGTGGTACCTGGGAAGTTCTCAAAAACAAATGAATGCATGAACTAAGGGAAATAGAACAACCGTAACTCAGGGCACATGGGCAGCTTATAAAGAGCGTGAAGGTATTCTGAGGAAGAAAAATGCCATCTGGTTTGTGGGACTGAGGTCAGCCTTCATGAGAGAGGTAGCAGATGATATGGCCTTGAGGGGTGGGTGGAATTTCCACTTAGCCATGCAGGGAATGGCATTTCTGGTGAAGGGAATGCCAGGAACAAAATCACAGAGATAGGAAAATTCTGGATGAGTCTAGAAAATTTTAAGCCACCAGTTTGTCTTCAGGTAAGATTAGTAAAAGAGAGTGATATATAACAAAACCAAAACAGTGCTGCTCTAGGGAACTTTAAATGGTGGGTCATACACTTTTTACCTGATTTGTGAAGAGTGGGGAGCTATTGACAGTTTTGGGAGAGAGTAGTGACATGACAGAGCTGGGTTCTGAGATGTTTCACCAGACAACTGTGTTTGATGGTAAAGAGAAGGGAGATTCTGAAGGCACATGCTAATTCAGAATCCAGGGGAAAGGGGCTGAGCATTTGAGCTGGAGATGCAACACAAGCCACTTCAGTTGTTTTTCTCTTCTTCTGTTGTATGATAGTTAATAGTTGATACGTATGAAGTAATATGTGATATATATGTAGGTTCTCAAGGGTAATGATAAAATGAACACCTATAACCCTACCTAAGAAAATGAACAGTTGAAGCCTGCATTTCCCTCCCACATTAAATCCATCCCCGCCCCCTCTACCCAGAAGTACCCATCATCCTGAGCCTTATTGTTTTTTGTTTTCTGTGTGTGTGTGTGTGTGTGTGTGTTTAACATTTATTCATTTTTGAGAGACAGAGTACAAGTGGGAGAGGGGCAGAGAGAGAGGCAGACACAGAATCAGAAGGAGGCTCCAGGCTCTGAGCCTAGCAGGCTCCAGCACAGAGCCCATTGTGGGGTTCGAACTCACAAATCGTGAGATCGTGACCTGAGCCAAAATGAAGAGCCGGACACTTAACCAACTCGGCCACCCAGGCGGTCCCCGTTTTTTATTTTAACACACATTTGCATTTCCCTGTTTTGTTGTTTTTAAGAACAATGTGGCCATGAACATTTTTTATGTGTGTTGTGGCATACATCAGAAAAGTTTCTCTACAACATAAATTTAGGGGTGGGGTCATATGGGAGGCATATATTCACCTTTATGAGATGATGCTGTTTTCCCAAAAGATCTTACCAGTTTGCTCTGCTGCCAACCATGTATATATTTTTGCTTCTCCATATCCTTACCAATCTTGATGCCGATGCTAAGTATTATCAAAGATAAGTCTCAATCTGGATTTGAAACCTTTTTTCTATCAACAGGAAGGGACATCTAGTATCCCTGTTACAACGGGAAAATCTTTGTCGAAATATGTTTGAGGCCGAGCGCTTGTATCTCGTCCCACTCTCCAAGCCTTGAAACCTGCCCTGGGGTTAAACAGGAAATATATGAACGTTGGCCTTCCCACACCACAATGTGGCTTTTTTGGTAGCCTCTATTTGGCTGTAATGGAACTAAATCATCCATCAATGTCCCGAGTCCATCCCCCTTTTTCATTTTCTGTGAGTGAATTTATTCTGGACGTTATTTTCAAATTACATGCGTCAGTTTGATGAGCTTGTGTTTTTCTGTGTTGTTCCAAGATTTATATGGGATAGTTTAAAAGAGGAGCATGATTGAGAAAAGGGCTTTTTGCTGTATAGGCATAATACGGAAGATAATGTTGGCATGCCTGGGGCTGTCCTCGGACACCAGGAGAAGTCAGCTAAGGAGAGGCTGGCTGTCGTGTTTCATTTCTCTCCGCCTTACCCGTCTGTGTGCTTTATCTGTGAGCTAGGTGTTTTATTGTCCTCTGTCTTAAATATGCCCCAAATATTTAACCCAGGAGGTCAGCCAGATGATGGCGGGCTTAGGGCAAGACAGGTAGGCAATGCCAAGTTCCAGTTGAAAGGGACTCACCTTTCTGCAATAGACTAGGGGTCCTGAGTTCCACTGAGATCCCAGGATTTTTTTCCTACCTGCCCAGTAGGAGCTGCTTCAGGAATCGACAGGAAGAGAACACAAAGAAAATAATATTAATTGTTTGAGACGCTGCTCAGAGGTACCCAGATTCAGAGTTCACAGCAAGCAGCGAAAGGATTGATTATTAATATGTATCATTATAAAAGTTCTGTAAATGTATATGCTGAGTCAGAAGCGGGGAGATAGCAAATGTGCCCCTAAATTCACTCTTTACTATAAATCCCTCCTCTCTGCATCCACCACCNGTCCCTGTCAGAATGACTGTCTGGGGGACAATTTCACCTTAGTGCATTGGAAATAAAACTTGAAGCTCTGGCTAGCTTCCTAAACCTTGAAGAAATCCCTGCAAGGGCAGTTCAGTTCTGTGGCTTGTCTTTGGGCTCCCTGCCCCTAGCACGTGCTGCCTACATGTTTGTTCTTGACTATAAATATAGAAATATCTGTAATTAATACCTCCGGGCAATTTGTGTTGAAACACAATTAAGTAAGAACAAAGCACGGAGGCTAAATGTGGGCAGGATTTCTGCAGAGGTGTCGTTTCTCAGAAGTCTTGAGTGTTCTAACCTTCGCCTTTGGATGGTGGCGATACAGGAGCACACCAGCCTCCAGTGATCACTTTTGCAGGATGGAAGACAGGAGTGGATTTCCATTCCGTATTTCTACTGACATCAGTGTTTTTTAGACCTCTCTTTTCGATGGATTTCAGTTCTTCCTCAAAGGGAACGCTTGAGAATTCTATGAAATTTCTTCTTGGCTTACACATTTAATTGGACAGTGGAAGTTCTTTAAAACTCTCCTCTCCGTCTCCTCCCCACCACCAAAGTAGCTTTAGAAACAAGATATTGACTTTATAAACTTTATCATAGTGACTCAGTTCTTACAGGAAGCATCAGCCTCGCGCCTCCCCTGCAAATTCTAACAGTCTGCCCAACCGCTGTCGAAGAAAAGGTCATTTTATTACATTTTAATAATAATGTGAGCCGCATGCCATCCAGCTATGGCAGCAGAGGGACCCAGCCCAATATTTGACCTTGGGCCAGTGAGTCTACACCATCTCCTTCCCTAATCCCATCCCCAGGGGTGGGGGTTGGAGAACAGGCACTGACTCGCACTCAAGCGTCTCCAAAGAAACGTGAACTGGTGAGACATTGGGAATGGATCCCTGTTGCAGGATGATGGGGGCCTTGCGCTGGGCCACTTTGCAGACCCTCCATCTGGGGTCTGCTCTGAGTATTCTCATCACAAAACGTGAATTTTGCAAGCTGTGTAAGAATATGCCGAGGCATCTTCTGTGTTGTGGGCTCGTTTTCGGCTCGTGATGCAGGGGACACTGAGCCAGCCTCGTCTCTCTTTAGCATGAGTCATGGCTAATTGGTCCGCTGCCTTGGGTGTCTGGGAGGCCGAGAATTGGCTCATTCAGCAGCTACATGGCCCGTGACCTGCACTGTGCCTGATGGAAGGTCTGACCGTCCTAATTTGACCCTCAGTCACCTCTCCCTGTCCCAGGGGTTGGGCCGCCAGAAGCTGCTTTCGCAGAGTAGAAAAGACAATTTCAGAATCTGTCTCCTTTATTTCCCCAACCCTACCATAAACCAGTTTCTAGGTAGGGTTGCAATTAAGAAAGAGTTCTTATGAAAAATGAAAGCTTTAGAAGAAGAATGAAAAATAAGCTTTAGAAACAACTATATGTGGTTAAAGTAAAATTTTGCTCATAAACTGGGAAACACAAAGAAAATGGAGGACATCATAGAAGTAAAAAGATGAAAATAAAATGATTTGAGTCTCATCACCTAGGGATAAGTGCTGTTAGCCTTTTTTAAATATTTTTTTTAACATTTTCTTTATTTTTGAGAGACTTAGAGAGACAGAGTGTGAATGGGGGGAGGGGCAGAGAGAGAAGGAGACACAGAATCCGAGGCAAGCTCCAGGCTCAGCTGTCAGCACAGAGCCCAAAGCGGGGCTCAAACCCACGAACCGTGAGATCATGACCAGAGCCAAAATCGGCTGCCCAGCCAACTAGCCACCCAGGCGCCCCAGTGCTGTTAGCATTTTGATAGATAATTTTTAGGTTTTATTTTTTTCCTCTCCATACATGCATCTGCGTGTGTGTGTGTGAATGTATACGTTCGGTTTTATTTCTGTTTTACAAAAATGGAATTGCTCTGTTTTTCATCCTGCCCTCTTTTTTCTTTAACTGAAAGGAAAATTTTGCATAAACATCTTTCTACGGTTTTGAATCTTCTTCTACAACATCATTTTCGATGGCCTCATCTGAAAGTGGCTGCACTGTGGGGTAATTTAAGTAATCACTGATTTTCAGATACTTAAGTTGTTTCCAGTGTTTTTTGTTCATATAAACAGGTCTCCCATGAACTCTGTTGTTACCGAATCTTTGCACATGTCTCTGTTTTTTTAGAATAAAGCTTCACAAGGGAAAACTGTTGGCTTAATGGTGTGTGCATTCTTTAGACTTCCCGCATTTACCCGTTGGGTTAACTGGTCTTCTCACAACGAGTGGCTGTAGGAATATGTCCGTTTCCCCAAACCCATGCTGCTGCTCTGCACTGTGAATCTTGTGACAATCTTTCGACAGGTGAACAGCCATCTCTCGTTGTCTTGCGATCATTCAATTAACTAGCAGTACCGAGCATTTATTTTTTTCCTCTGTGTTTTTGGCCTTTGGTCTCAAGCCTCTTGTAAACTGCCTCTCCCCTGCCAAACGTCTCATGCATCACAAAGGCTCAGCTTTAATTAAGCTTGCTCAGAATCCTAAGCCCCATGAAGCCTTTCACAAAACAGGGCTTTTTCTACGTACCACTTATCTCCTCTAAGCGGGGATGGACGGATTCAAGGACCAAAGGCAAGAATCAACCCAGCCAGCATACCATATACCATTTGGCCAGTAGAGGTAGCTGTTGCATCAACTAGCTCTCCAACCTTATCTGTGAGTTCAGCCTTTGAGAGAGAAAATAAATCAGTGCCTGCAGTATTTTTAACAACAGTATTTATTTAAAAACACACACACACACACCAAACTCATGATTTTGTGGTTTTAAAAAAACTGCTTATTTTATGCCCTCTTATGCTCGAATATAAAGCTCTCTGTGAATATTAGTAAGAGCCACTATATGAAATTTATTATTAATCATCTATTTTTAGGCACGAAGCTTTGCTGTATTATGTTTTAGCAGCAGAAACTGGAATTGAAGTGTCACAGACAAATTTAGCGCACATCTGTGAGGAGAGGCCAGTAAGTAAATGTATTCTTCTCAGAATGGAAGCTCTAAGGTTCAGTATAATGAATTGGGTCGTATGAAGGCAAAATTAGTGACTTGGCTGAAATATCGATGAATTAACTTTTTCTCCCCTTTCACCCCTTTAGGATCTGGCCAAGAGATATTTGAGTGTGAATTGTGTTTGGAGATACTATAATTTTTCTGTTTTTCAAATCGGTGCTCCTTCATTTGGTATGTATAGAAAAATGGGTGCTAAGTTGAAGCATTGGGAGCTTTTAGTCTTTAGTCACAGGGAACATCTAACAGCTTTGTGTGAAGTATGATATTTCTAAACAATTAGAAAAGAGTGTGAAAAATCTCTGCTGTTAAGATCATAATAAACCGCTGTCGGCCTCAAGCAATGCGCTTCTCCTTCTCGTGGTCCACCGAATACTTGAACTTGCCATTTCTTCAGGGTTGGCGAGAAGTCCAAAGAGAAAGTTATTTTGGAGAGATTCTCTGGGCCAGTCGTTTGCCTTTTTGCCCTCAGATGCATCCCTGGCTTCCCGTGCTCTGCTCTGTAGGGTAGCGGGCTGATCCCCGGGAACTACAGTTCCCAGACTCCTTTGCTCTGGGGCGTCTGATTAGTTTCAGCCAATGAGAGGTGCTGGTGAGATGCCCAAGTATTTCTCCTCTTCTCTCTCTACTTTGGACTGTGGCTCCAGCAATGGCTGCACGTTTATGGTTTCAGCTCCTGACTGCTCTTCTCTGGATTGTGGGTTGTTTGCCTTGTCAGCTCTTCCAGCACGCTGGTAACTAATCCCAGTGCTGAAATCCATCTTTGGAACTACTTGACATAGATTCTGTTTTTCTGACTAGACATTGAATGATACATACACTGTTAAGCAAAACTTTTTCCGGAGGGGCGAAAATAAAATATATGGCTTAAACACAGAAAAGAAATACCCATCAGTCATCAGACCCAGGCAGCAAAATTTCAGATGTGAAATAAAGCGCCCAGAGCAATCTTGGCCATTTGGGCTGCAGGGTTGTAGATGGGGATTTTCACAGACCCATTTGGGAGAGCCGCCTGGCAAAGCACGAAAATGTGCCTAAAAATGGTGATGCCCAATACGGAAGCTTTTTCCCCTCCCTTTCCTGCCACACCAAGGAAGCAATGATGTTATGTATTCAGATTCTGGTAGGAAAAAATCTCCGTCACGCAACTGGGAATGTTGAAATGTCGCTCTGAAATAAAAACCGTCGGAAATGTCGCTCTGAAATAAGACCACTTTACAAACGGGCCCGTGCTTTCTGTCCTGCAGCATATTTGAAAATGGGAGACCTTTACTACTATGGCCACCAAAACCAGTCACAAGACCTTGAGTTGTCTGTGCAGATGTACGCCCAAGCCGCACTGGATGGAGACTCACAGGTGAACAACGGAAACGAGCTCTCGGTGCTGTGTTTGTGAGGTTGCAAGGCCTCAAGCCCTCACAAGTCCTCCCATCATTCTCTGCTTCCCAGTTCACAAAATCATCCCTCATCCATTTTCACAGCTCTGTGAGGACATGAATTGTAATGGTGAACCTTCATGGAGCACCTACTGTGGCTCCCCTGCCATTCTGACAGGAGTCTCATGAAGTGGGGATTATTATAACCACTTCATTTGGAGGGTAAGACTGCAACAAGGTGATAAATTGCTCAACGTCAAACAATCAGGTAGCAGGCGAAGCATCCCGATCCTAAACCCAAATCTTATGGCTCTAAATCCAAGAATCTTTCTTTGAGGTCCCATCAAACCTACTGCATAGAAACTGAAGAAATTGGAAGTGTGGCCAAAATGAGAAGTGGTTTGCTTGTCTGGTTGGGCCACCAGTTCAGTGATAGGAATTTGCTCTTGGGGGGAAACTTCTTATTTTGGAATGTTTTTCCATTTATAGAGAAGTTTCAACAAGAGTACAGAGAGTTCCTAATGCCAATCATCCAGCTTCCCCCTAATGTGAATATCTTGCATAACCACAATACCATTATTATCAAACTAAGAAGCTGGTGATGGTTCAGGACCATTAAGTCCACTTCAGGCTTTACCTAGATTTCAGTCACTTTTTCACTAATGCCCTTTTTCTGTTCCAGGATCCCATCCAGAGCCCCCACCCCCACCTTGCATTTATTTGTCATACATTTTTCAATCTTCTTCAGTCTATAATAGTTACTCAAGTCTTGCTCTGTCTTCCATGACCTTGAGAACATGGTTGGGTATTAAGTAGAATGTGCCCCGATTTGGCTCTGTCTTCTGTTTCCTCATGAATAGAATGAAGTCCTGCATTTTGAGCAAGGAAAGCACAGAAGTGATGTGTCCTCAGTGTATCAGCTGAGGCGTACATGATGCCAGTATGTCTCATTATGGGTGAGGCTGATCTCAGTCGCTTGGTTAAAGTAGTTTCTACTGGGGTGCTCCCTGGTAAAGTTAGTATTTTTCTTTCTAATTTATCTATATATTGGGGAGATAGTTTGCAACTCTGCAACTATTCTATTTCTCTTCAAATCTCTGCTTACGAATCTTAGCACCCTTTAGTAGAGCTTGCCTACAACAGTGATTAATGTGGCTGATGTGCTAATGGTGATCCTCTGTCTCACTCCTTCGATATTTGCTGATCAGAATTCTCCTGTGAGGATCTCAGGGTCATTTTCACAGTGGAAGCTGCAATAGCTGTTACCTTTTTATACACCACTTTTCTGGTATTGTGCTTTGGAATCTGATTACAGAGAAAAAGCTGGAAACTTATGCCTATCTTAATTTTTTTTTTAAAGGAGGTACTACATCAAGTGTTTCTTTCTCCCTTCTCCTCTCCTTCTTCTCCCTTTATTCCCCTCCTCCTTCCTGTTTTTACAGAGAGAGAGCGCTAGTGCAGGCTGGGGAGAAGGGCAGAGGAAGGGAGAGAAAGAGGGAAAGAGAAAGAGAGAGAGAGAGAGAGAGAGAGAGAATCCCAAGCAGGCTCCACGTTCCGCATGGAGCCCAACATGGAGTTTGATCCCACAACCCTGGGATCATGACCTGAGCTGAAACCAAGAGTTGGACACTCAACCACCTGAGCCATCCAGGTGCCCCCGAGTGTTTCTTTATTTCGGTTAAAACACCACAACTGTATCACTTCATAGCTATTCGTACATGTCAAGTCACTCAACCACTGAGTCTGTTTTCTCATTTGGAAGGTGGGGATAATAATAGTATTTACCTCATAGGTTATGAGGATTAAATGTTCAATAGAGGGACACCTGGGTGGCTTAGTCAATTACGCGTCTGAGTTCGGTTCAGGTCATGATCTCACAGTTTGTGGGTTGGATCCCCGCATCCAGCTCTGTGCTGACAGCTCAGAGCCTGGAGCCTGCTTCAGATTCTGTGTCTCACACTCTGCCCCTCCTCTGCTCACACTCTGTCTCTCTCTCTCTCTCAAAAATAAATAAACATTAAAAAATGTTTAACATAAAGCACTGAGCGCAGCACTGAGTGTACTCAGTACACATCACCTTTTCTATTATTTCTTCCGGAATGAACTAGGAGTTGGTGTTAAAAGGCCTCGCTATAGAGCCAAACTCCCATAGATGATGTCTGTTGTCACTCAAATTTAGGGGACTTCTTTTTCTCCCCAATTCTGATTTTGGTTTTTTGGAAAAATAATGTTATACAAACATTAAAGGACAATTCTAAAGGAAAATAAACATTAAAGGATGCAGCCACAGTTCTGTGGCAGGGACTTTACTTCTTCTTACTTCGTGTTCCTTTCCAGCCCACAGGAAAGTGTATCTCTGTAACATTAACAAGAATGTCCATGCTGCTTCAAAACCCCGTCTCTTTTCACATATTGTAGGAATGCATGCATTTTTTTTGCATAGTCTCTATAATTATTAATTACTCTTAACCACAGCCCTCTATTCTGTTGAGCTAAATTGGTGAAACTTTATTCTTGTTTGCTAATTTATTCATTGATTTGCCACATATTTATTCTGTCCTACCATGACTGAGACACTTCTCAGTGATGGGGACATAAGATAAAAAGATAGACAATATCCTTGCCTTCGTGGGATTTATAGTCTATTAAGGAAAACAAAGAATAATTTCTTTATAATCTGAGAGCTAGTATTACTGAGACAAACAGTCAAAATGGTTTTATGGCTACATAATAAGAACTTACTGTTGATTTGTTTTCTGAAGGGGTTTTTCTTTTTTTTTTATTTTTTTAACGTTTATTTATTTTTGAGAGACAGAGAGAGACAGAGCATGAGCAGGGAAGGGACAGAGAGAGAGGGGGACACAGAATGTGAAGCAGGCTCCAGGCTCTGAGCTGTCAGCACAGAGCCCAATGTGGGGCTCAAACTCACAAAATGCGAGATCATGACCTGAGCCAAAGTTGGCTGCTTAACTAACCAAGCCTCCCAGGTGCCCCTGAAAGGGTTTTTCTTTCTTTTTTTTTTTAATTTTTTTTTCATGTTTTTAAAAAATTTATTTCAGAGAGAGAGAGACAGAGACAGAGACAGCATAAGCAGGGGAGGGTCAGAGAAAAAGGGAGATACAGAATCTGAAGACAGGCTCCAGGCTCTGAGCTGGCTGTCAGCACAGAACCCAATGCGGGGCTTGAACCCATGAACCATGAGATCATGACCTGAGCCGAAGTCGGGTGCTTAACCGACTGAGCCACCCAGGTGCCCCTGAAAGGGTTTTTCAAATGAATACCTTACCAAGCAGTGGTTGAGTGTGTAGGAAAGGAATTGAAATCTTGTCAGCACTGGATATTTTCATGACTTCATTTTTAATTATTCTAATTAAATAATTATAAGTTGATAACATCCTTCTTGTTTTACATTGCATGTATTTGGTTACTAGTGGCGATGGACACTTTTACATATGCTTTATGACCATTTACTCTTGATAGTTATGTGAATTCTCTATTCGTATTCTTTGCCTATGTATCGATGGGAGTTTTGATGCTGTTTTTTCAAATTTATATCATAATTAGTTCTTTTTACATTTGCCAGTAGATAATGAACCTTAAGCTGTTTTACTAAATACACATATTCTCTGGGCTATTTTCCCATTTATTTTAATTTTGTTATTTTTCCAAGAGACATTAAAATTATATAAAGTGATTTTTTTTTCTTCTAATGTCTCAAGTTTTGAGAGTACCTTCCTTTTAGCAGTGCCTGGGTGGCTCAGTCAGTTGAACGTCTGACTCTTGATTTCAGCTCAGGTCATGAACCCAGGGTCATGGGATGGAGCCCTGGACGTGGAGCCTGCTTAGGATTCTCCCTCTCTCCCTCCCTCTCTCTCCCCCCGCCCTTTCCCTTCCCCTCTCTCCCTCTCTCTCTTTCCCTCCCCCTCTCTCCCTCCCTCTCTCTCTCTCCCCCTCTCTCTCTCCCCCTCTGTCCCCTCCCCTTCTTGCACTCTCTTTCTCTATAAAATAATTTAAAAAGAGTACCTTCTTTTAAAGAATGGAGAAATATTCTATATTCTGCTTGTGTGTGAGTGTGTTGTGTGTACATCTTAAAGACACAACACTTTCTTCTATGTAGGGGTTATTGAGCAGCATAATGGAGGCTAAGATTTGAGATTTGGACCCTGTCTGCTTGTATTTGAATTCCAATTCTTGCCCCGGTCTAGCTGTGTTACCTTGGGCAAGTCCCTTAACCTCTCTGCACCCCAGTTTTCCCACCTATAAAGTTGAGAAGTAATAGTACCTATCCCAATTTGTTGTTATGAACATCAAGTAAATATATATAAAACAGAACAATGTCTCACACATAACAGCACCTGACAGATGATAGCTGGGGGCGCCTGGGTGGCCTAGTCAGTTAGGCGTCCGACTCTTGATTTCGGTTCAGGTCATGATCTCACGGTTCGTGAATTTGAGCCCCATGTTGGACTCTGCCCTGGCATCAGGGGATTCTCTCTCTCTCCTCTCTCTGCCCCTCCCTCCTCTCAAAATTTTTTTTAAAACTTAAAAAAAAAGAAAAAATGTTAGCTACTATTATTTATATCAGGATTATCACATGGGATGGTCATGAGAGGCCTAGTGTGTACACCAGCCTACGTGTTGGCTGATTTTCACTGAGATCCTTATCGATGGCAACTGAAAGGAAAGGCTGAAGGGAAGGTGTAAGTCATTAAAACATGACCATGAATTCTTTGAAGGGCTACAGTCCAGTCCCATCCGTAAATCCCTAATGCTACATCGCACATTGTTTTCTGTTTATTTCTTGCTCCGGCCGCATGCTCAGCTCACGGTCAGTGCTTCTCCCCCAGGCACTGTGGTAGTCTCCTTCCTTTATGAAGCGCCTCTACTGTCAGCCTCTTAACTCTGCTGGGTTTTTTCATTGGATCTGCACAGCCCAAAAAGCAGGTCCTACCTCAGAGAGTCAAGACCAAGGCGTATAAGGAAGAGGTAGGGAAATATACTTGGGAGGAGCTGGTCCGAGAGGATCATGAGAGAAGGTTCCCCATGCGGGTCTAAGAAGGCAGAGACAAACCCCCGTATCTGCCTGTGTGCCTGAGAGAGACTCTCTACATTAGCATGTCAGTCGGGAGTAGCACCCGCAGCCACAGAAGCATTCTTGTAGAGGGGCGCCTGGGTGGCTTAGTCGGTTAAGCGTCCGACTTTCCGACTTCCGCTTAGGTCATGATCTCGCGGTTCGTGGGTTCGAGCCCCGCGTCGGGCTCTGTGCTGACTGCCAGCTCAGAGCCTGGAGCCTGTTTCAGTCTGTGACTCCCTCTCTCTCTGACCCTCCCCTGCTCACGCTGTCTCTCTCTCCCAGAACTAAATAAAACATTTAAAAAAAAAAAAAAAAAAATAAGCATTCTTGTAGATTTCCAACATGGTGTCTGTGTCCCAGGGCGTGATCTGTAAGAGATAGACATTGCCTTCAACTTGGCATTTTGGCTTGTGGATGACACAAGGGCATGTTTATCAGTGAGGTCTGTCTTGAGAGAATGAACAGGGAAGGACAGATTCCCCTGGTTAACTGGCTTCTGAGCAGATGGGACACAGCATTCCCTGAAAACCTCCCGGTTCCTCTGCAAATAAATTTCTCAGACGCATATATTTAGGGAAACAATCTATCAATGAAAATGACAAAACCATCTGGCTTGAGGGACTGAAAAAAAAAATCTAGAGGTTGTAAAAGTTTACATTCTGATGAAGGGCGTGTGGCTGGGGTTTTATTATAAGGAGTTGATGAGTTTGGTTTCTGGCTTGTTTTCAGGGATTTTTTAACCTGGCTCTGCTAATTGAGGAAGGTGCTATAATCCCACATCATATTTTGGATTTCTTGGAAATCGACCCAACTATCCAGTCTAATAACATCTCCATCCTTCAGGAACTGTATGAAAGGTGAGTTCAGAGCCTCTAATCCTGTGGCATCTGGGGGACCCCAACTGGGTGGCGTTTACTTCTGGGTAAAAGTTCACTTTCTTTTATTATGTAACGGCAGTTGTTCCAGAAAAGCGCTCAGGACTTGTTTTGATTAGAGAGCACTCAGCTGGACCCAAGCGATTTCCCTGGTTTAGTGTGTGAGGCTGACCATACAGAATGTGCTTGATCTGAAGTTAAAGTGCTGACCGAGGCTTTCCACGAGAGGGGAAAGAGTAACGTGTCTGATTAGACCATGTCTTTATGCAAATAGGGAAGCATTCCAACGTCCAGACTTTGGACAGACACTCCGATGGAAGTATTGCTGACGGCTCGGTGCTTCAGGGTCCTCCTTGACCCATTAGCTTTTTATTAAGGACAGGACTTCTCTTTTTCTGACATTTCTGCCAGGATCCTGGAATTTCAGGGCAGGCCCGAACTCTTTAGAACTGGCTGCATTTCGTTGTCTCGCATCTCAGGGGTGCCCATTTGCCCAAAGCAGGGGGTGGGTGTGAGGATCTGACCATGAGGGTCCTAAGTACTGCCACCAAAGTGTGCCAGTACATCCGGATGCCCCGTGCCTTTTGTCTTACAGGTGCTGGAGCCAAAGTAGTGAGGAGTCCTTCAGCCCCTGTTCCCTGGCCTGGCTTTACCTTCACCTGAGGCTCATCTGGGGTGCCGCCCTGCACTCTGCCCTGGTAGGCGCCGTCTCCCCCACACCCCTCAGCCCTGCCCACGTGGGTCCCTGCCGTTTGTCAGTCATCTGATTCATGCTTTGGATTTTGCAGATCTACTTTCTGGGAACCTTCATGCTGTCTGTATTGATCGCCTGGACTGTGCAGTATTTCCAGTCTGTTTCAGGTAAAGATTTATAAGAAGCCAGGGCAATATAAAAACGTAGGGATTCTTTTTACCTACCAAAAAGATGACACTCTTCCTCCTCACGCCTTTGGTGATGCTATTTCCTTTCATTAGGTTGGTTATTCACAGGGTAGAGGTTCCCCCCAGGGGTTTGCTGTAATCTCTGGCTGATGGAAGGTCCCTATTATTGTCATATTTGTCAGAGTAAGCAAGGATTTTTTTTTTAAGTAAGAAGCCTAAGATACCAGACTAAAATGTCTTCTCCCATCTAAAATACATCCACTATAGATCTTCTGTTTCTGTGGCCTTAAATCCAAATCTGAAGCCCCTCCAGTATGAATTCTTCCTATTTACCCCCGTCAAGGAATCTAATGTGTGAGATGATAAGCAAACACTCATGGTGAATAAAAATACCCAGCCACATGGATTCAGAAGGTGGGGGCCGAAGAGGAATATGAAATGAGTGTTTAGGTTAGCGTGATTTCCCCTGGTCACTATTACTTTTCTGAGCTGGCGTAGGGCAGTAGTTAGAGATGGATACCGCCATGATGTCTCTTTGGGCTTGGAGTCCAGGCTTGGCTACTCATTAGCTCTGTGATTTATGGTGACTTAGTTCACCTTCCTGATCTCCTGATTTCTCAACAATAAAATTAGGTTATAATAGTAGCGACTTCCCAGGGATGTTAGAAGGGTTCAGTGAAAAACATATACATGACACTTACCAAAATGACTACTATAGTTCCTCTTAGCTATTATATTTATTTGGCATATAAAACCCTCTCAGTAAATGTGAGCTATTACGTTCATCTGCCCTGTCAAACCATAAGAGGAGTCAGAGGCAGGCTTTTGTACATCATTTAGGATATGGCACACTTAGTAGGTGCTCAAATTCGCAAACATCTGACAGTGGAGAATTACAATTTCCCGCCATCTTGAATGACCACAGGAGGACATAATGTCTCATGAAGACCAAGAGGGACACTTACAAATGGGTAAATTAGGACTGGACAAGGCATTTGAGCATTTGCTCAGCCATTATTCATGTAGCAGATAATGAAAAGCGAAAGGAGTGCATTCTACCACACATTCAGCGGTGGGAAGGAAGTCACTGTCGCGAGAGGCTAACGCAGAATCACTTCCCTCTGATTTACCTGAGGAGGTTAACAAGGAGCCATCAAAAGCCCATCCAGATTTGATGCCCCGTTGTATGCCGGCTTATAAATTTTCCTCATGCAAATTCTGTCCCGTCCCTAAATTTGTTACCAGGTAGAGCACATTTATTTTGCATCTTGTCAGTGTTTTCCATTTCAAATTATCTTTGTCAGTTTTACTCTGTAGAAATATTGTTATGATTATTACAAATGCAATTCCGTTAGAGGAGCTGAAAATTGTCTTTATGATTTTATGCCAGCTGGTAGCCATGAAAATTCATGGGCTGGTGGAATTGCTTTTATCAGAAGTTGTCTCTTTTTCCTGTCTTCCTGTCTACATTATCAGTCTCTCTACATTCTCACCTCTCTGTCCCTCCTGCCCTTTGATAGTTTTTCCCCTTTGCTATGTGCCCTTTGCTCTTTTGCACATTCCTTCATTTATTTCAAAACTCTTTCACTTCCTGTGCATGCCTCCCTCCCTGTTGCTGGTCTTGGACAAGTCCAGATGGGCTCTTCAAGTTCATTTAATTCTGTGCCCTTCATTTGGCAGATGAGGAGACTGAGGCCAAATAGATGTGTGGTCTACCCAAAATCACAAAATAGAGTCCAAGAAAGGACAGACGGCAGAAAGGATTTCACACTTTTTCAGACTCACAATGCAGTTGACCCATAAGCAACAGAGAGGGTTAGGAACAGCGACCTACCCTGAGCTGAAATTCTGCAGATAGCTTTGATTCCCCCAAAACTTCACTACTGCCTGCTGCTGGCCAGAAGCCTTACCAATAACATAGTCAATTAACACATATTTTATATGTTATTTATACACGATATGCTGTATTCTTCCATTAAAGTAAGTTAGAGAAAAGAAATTTTATTCAGAAAATCATACGGAAGAGAAAGTACTTTCATGGTGCTGTAGTGTATTTATTTGAAACAAGCTTGTGTATGTGGGTCTATACAGTCCAAACCTGTGCTATTCAAGGGTCAATAGTATTTTAAAGCAGTGGTTACTATTGTGTCTCTGACCGATTGTTGCCTTACATAAAAAATATTTTGTAGCACATTTTTTGGTACCTTGAAATGAATGCTAATTAACCTGCCTACACATGTATTTTTCAAAATAATACCCCACAGCAATATAAAGGAGAAATAAAAAGAAGCCAACTATAATAAAATGATACATATTTCAAAGTGTAAATTCTAGCCCCATACTTCTTTATTGTAATGTGCACATGAATCACCCAGGGTCTTGTTTAATGCAGATTCTGAGTCAGCAGGCCAGGGGTAGGATTCCACATTTCTAACAAGATTTCAGGTGATGTCCATACTCTTGTTCCATGGGCCACACATTGAGTAGTAAGGCCCTAGAAGTTAAAAAAAAAAAAAAAAAAGTCTCCACATATTTCCAAAATATGCCCCCAAGTAATACCTACTAGCCCTGTTAGAACTAGTGTTAAGTAGTAAATTATTTTCATATTTAAAAATTTTTTTAACATTTATTCACTTTTGAGAGACAGAGAGAGATAAAGTGTGAGTGGAGGAGGGGCAGAGAGAGACAAGCACAGAATCCAAAGCAGCGTCCAGGCCCTGAGCTGTCAGCACAGACCCCAATGCGGGGCCTGAACCCACAAACTGTGAGATCGTGACCTGAGCCGAAGTCGGACGCTCAACCAACTGAGCCACCCAGGCGCCCCTATTTTCCTATTTTTAATGTCCTCGACATCAGGGCAAATCTGTCAATAGCTTTGAAATAGGAAGGTACTCTGTCAGGGATTAGGCAGTGGGCAGGGGACGAATTGGCACACAGGGGCAGGCGGAGAAAAATGCTCAGAGGACAGATCTGTCTCCCCAGTGACCCGGGGCCTGAGCTCTCATGACCTGCCCCGTGGGAAGGGGGCGGGCGCCCTGCAGAGGCTGGTCACCATGGTGTGGTGAAGCAGGCACAGGAGTGAAGCCTGGGTACTGACTGACAGCGAGGAGAGACCAGATTCGGAAGTCAGGAGCCTCCCTGAAGTAGCCTCGTGTAAGGATTGTGCTGTGAGTTAGGGATCTTTGTCATTTTGTGATTTGCATTTTTCCAGTTAGTTGTTTTTAAACATTAGTGATTTATGATCAGACTTTTAAATTGAGCTGTCCATCCGTTTTGCTTTCAGCTCCAACTACCTTCATTTTCCTCCTGAGTTTATGTGCTCTGTGATATATAGTCCACACTCCGCCGCGTTTTCCACACTAAATTGTCCGGTGTTGGGAAGGTTAGCAGTGTGGGACAGTAGCTAACAACACGGGCTCCGGAGTCATGCGCTAAGATTCTGGCCCTGCCACTGACTTGTGTGACCTTGGGCAAGGGAGGGAGCCCATGCGTGCCTCAGTTTCCCTTTCTGTAAAATAGCCGAAATACAGTACATCTACCTCCTGTTGTAGTTGAGGGAAGCCAACAACCAGATAATACGGTGTAAAGTGCTTAGAAGTGAACAAACGGTAGCTCGTGGCTCCCTGAGGGGTAATATCCTCCGGGATTCCACCCTCAATTCGAGCTTGACATCAGGTAGCGCCTGCACTTACACATCGTGGTTTAATCTCAGTAACAGACACAATTCCCAGAGCCTACTGGGTTTTTCTACATTGTTAGACTCTTTCTCAAACCCTAAACTCTTTTTTAAAGTATCTGAAAGATATTGACCAGGCTGTCAAGAGAACCGAAACAGTACATGAAAAATATCACGTGTCTCTCATTTCCTTGAACTTGATTTTGCCTCCTAGCTTGTGTTCTACCAAGTGGCTCAGTCTTTCTTGAGGGCAGTGCCTCCTGGGGTAGTGCAACGGTCCCCGAGTCCCTGGACTCAGACTAAGTCCACTCAGTCCACGCAGACTGACTGTCGCCAGTCTGATAGCTGCACACACACTGCCCTGCGCCTACTCTGTCTGTCCAAGTCCATGGGCTTTTGCAGCTTCTGGTCACCTCGGGCTCCCGCCAGCTTTGCCAGGCTGAGTGCTCTTCGCCTTTTTTCTCCCCGGTCTTCCTTTCTGAGATTGCTGAAGGGGCAAGGTGAGGGCTTAGCAGCCAGTACAACCCGCAGCCGGGCTCAGCCACTTTCCTAGGCCCCAGCCCCTCCTTTTCCCGCCCCCCTGCATCTCTTTAGTGCTCTGCCTCTCCCCTGTCAGGGACGCCAAGCGTAATTGCCTAAATGGACTCAGGCTTTTGAAAAAACAAAAAAATCCCCAAGCAAAGTACGTCTAGAGCCATTTCCATTTCTGCCCTGCTAGTGGCTCCCTCTGAGACAGAGAAGGCCTGGAGGTTGGCTGGCTGCCAGAAGGAAGGTAAGGAGAGAACAGAGGGGCAAAATGGAAGGAACCATTTCAGAGAGTCCTGCCTTACCAGTGTTACCATGAACTTCATGTCCCAGTAGAATGCCCAGTGTAGAGCACGACGTGCAGAACAAACTAGCAGCTTCCGGGTGTGATGGGCTAACCTCTCACTCCAGTGTCATTCTATTGCAAACATTCTTAATTCAAGCCAACTCCTTTCTGCCTACATGGTTAGCCCAGTGGTCTTTGAAAAAGAGTAAGATGATGTGAACGAGATTAATTAAACCATTTCTACTTTTCTGTCCTCTACATTTCCAGTTAATGAGGTTGCTACTAAACCTGCAGTGAAATGTCAGAAAGCAGTGCTCATGGAAAAACTAGTAGCTTTAAAGTCAGAGCGATTTAATGGTGAGAATTCCCTTTTCTTCGATCTCCGTTCCCTTGGTGCTGATCTAGTAGCTTTACTCGTAAGAAATGTTTAAATGACAAAGAATCTTACACTTGTCCCGGGCCTCGATCTATAGAGCTGGAGACCCAGATAAAGTAGGCTGTGTCTTATTCATAACATAGGATTTCCAGAGCTTGCTTGTCCCTCTCTTTACTCCCCAGCTTTGTAAGCTTTATTTTTACTATCTCAGGACGGACCCAATATATTTTCTCAGATTCTCCTTTCTCTTATTTTCCCAACTGGTCAACCGACAAGCAGACATTTTTCCTACAATAGTCCACAACAGGGGTCGGCACATTTTTTTTTATAAAGGCCAAATAATAAGCATTTGGGGCTCTGAGGGCCATCTCAACTACTCAACTTTCATTATAACGCCAAGGCAGCCATTGACAATACATGAACACAAATGGGTATGGCCCGTTTCCAGTAAAACTTTATTGTGGACGTGAACATTTGAATCTCCTTTGTTTTTCACATGTCATGAAATATTACTCCTCTCTTGATTTTTGCTCAACCACCGAAAATCGTAAAAAACCATTCTTAGATTGCAAGCCATATGAAAACAGGTGGTGAGCCCCCTTTGGCCTGTGGGCTGCTGTGTACCAATCCCTGGTCTATACCGCTCAGGAGCGGCTTTTGATTACTCTCACTAATGTATAGAACACGGTCCCCCAAGCAGCAAGTGATACGCAAATCACTTCTATTTGGCTCTGGAATAGTCTCTGTAATATTTGAAACAGCCCACTACTTTCCTGGTTACCCTGATTCCAGTCCGGAATTAGTCAAATTAGCACACATTTCAGGTGAGTGGAGACAAAGAGGCCACTTTAAAATTATGATGGGCTGTGGGGGGCTTGTCCAGGNGTTCTTACATGGATAATAACAAATTTACTGTAGAAACATCGAGCATTTTTATGATGCTCTTACAAGAAGATTCAAAGTGTGCCAATGCTAATTATGCATTCCTTTTACATTTACACATTGGCACTTTTTTGTTTTAATCAGAAAACTGATTGCTGATTTATCTTGTTACCATGGTGAGTTAAACATTTTTTCCCCCAGAGCTTGAAAAGGAAAAAATGCCTGCTTTAGTACTTTGTTAACTTCCTCAGAGATGATCAGAAAGATAAATCTCTGGGCCTAAGGGGATCTGGGACACCATCTGATCTAGGCCCTTCAATTCACAGATGAGGAAACTGAGGCCTATGAGAGTCAAGCATTTTAGGACTGAAATAGCTGCCACTCAGTACCTTTGATAAAGTCACCTGTTAATGACAGATAAATGAGACTCGCCCAGGCCAGGTCTTCTGACTCCAGCAAATGGTCTTTGTACCATGCCGCTGGGCCTCAGGCTCCCAGCCATGGTTAGATCATCTACCGGAGTTTCGGCTGTAACTTAGAAACGTCGTATCATTATGCAATACCCTGGGTCCTCCCCACCCCACCAACCACCACCACTGTCCTGTTCTTTCAAAACGGTCTATGGATTCACAAGATCTTCTGTAGGTGTTGGGAAGGGTCCCTAGGAGAATTCCTTTCCATATGCAAAAAAGCCAGAGGGTTTGGATCTCGTTCCTGAAGTTTATGGAATGGCCTCTCGGAGGTGAAGCTCTTGGATGAGTTTATCTACAAGTCACACCGTCAGTGTGGTGGCACCTTTTTAAAGTTGATACATTTCAGGAGGGACACAAGGAACCTCTAAAAATGGTCCCACTTACTGAAAAATTGTATAAGACTCCAGGATTGCTGAACTTGATTAAGATCACTACTTAAAGGGGCACCTGGGTGGTTCAGTTGGTTGAAACATCTGACTTCAGCTCAGGTCATGATCTCGAGCCCCATGTCAGGCTTTGTGCTGATAGCTCAGAGCCTGGAGCCTGCTTTAGATTCTGTGTCTCCTCCTCTTTCTGCCCCTCCCTGACTTGTGCCCTGTCTCTATGTCTTTCAAAAATAATAAATAAATGCTAAAAATTTTTTTTTAAAGATCACTACTTAAAGACAAGCTAGCAGTTTGCACAAACAATGGCCACTATATTAGCTATATGTCACACATGCCTACAAAGTGCTACCCTCATATCACAGATGAAGAAACCACAGCTCAGAGAAGTTAAATAACTAGTCAAAGATCACTCATCTGGTACATGTGAGTCGTGTGACTCTTGATCTTTCTGGCTTCAAAGTGTCTGCTGTTTTCGTAGCCTCCTGGGGAGGGAGCCTGGAAACAAATACACCAACTCTTTTATCAATCCTTTAAGACATGTCCCTGACATTAGTACATCTTAACACACATTACGAGGGTACAACAGGTATGCTATCACCTGTATTAGTAGCTAACATTTGTTGAGTCCCTCTGAGTACCAGACCCTGTCTGAGCACGTTATATACACTAACTCATTTCATCTTGTAACAACTTAGCCTGGTATAGGTCCTTTTATTTTCCCCATTGTTTAGAGGCAGGAGGAGAGTAGATGATTTGCCCAACAGATAAAGGAGAGTGCCAGAGTAGCCCATGGCCAGAGCCCACAATCTCAGTAACCAGGACACCTCTCAACCTCAGTACGTAAAGCAACGTATGCCAGCCTCAGCACTGCTGATATGTGGAGCCGGATCGTTCTTCATTGGAGACGGGCTCTCCTGTGCATTGCAGGACGCCTAGCAGTACCCCTGGCCTCTACCCACGGTCTGCTGGCCACAGCCTGCCCTCCAGTTCTGACAACCAAAAACGTTTACTGACATAACCAGCTGCCCTCGGGGAACCACAGTTGCCCTCTGTGAGGAGCAGTTGAGTGGTTCAGTTGGTTAAGCATTCATCTATTGATTTAGGCTCAGGTCATGATCTCACAGTTGTGAGATCAGACTCTGCGCTGATGACACGGAGCTTGCTTGGGATTCTCTCTCTCTCTCTCTCTCTCTCTGTCTCTTCCTGAAAAATAAACAAACTTAAAAAAAAATCGCTCTAGGGGCACCTGGGTGGCTCAGTCGATTAGCGTCCGACTTCGGCTCAGGTCATGATCTCACGGTTCCTGGGTTTGAGCCCCACGTCGGGCTCTATGCTGACAGCTCAGAGCCTGGAGCCTGCTTTCAATTCTATGTCACCCTCTTTCTGTGACTCTCCCTTGCTCACATCATCTCTCTCTCCCTCAGAAATAAATAAAACATTAAAAAATTTTAAAAAAGAAAAAGAAAAAATATCGCCCTATATAAAAAGCACTGACAGAAAGTACAAAACTTCATAAAGCTTCCCTAATCTTTATGGTGGGTTAGCCTTCTTACTAAAGGTAGGTTGATAAATAATTAAACCAAGTAATTATGATTTCCAACACTTATACACATTTTATCTAAATAACATAATTAAAAACAAATTTGGCACATCATCCAACTGGAATAAGAACGTGAGTAAAACAAACACTCCTTTCTGATCGACTGGTATAATTCATGGCTCGCATGACATCAGCACCATAAAATAAAAAAAAGAGAGAGAGAGGTGACCACAGGAAAGATAGACCAGGAAACATAAAGAGAGTTGTTTTTTCTCTCTTTCTTTTTTGATTAAAATATTTGCATGGAAGTCACAGCATAAATGCAGAACTTAGCCTCCCAGGATGTCAAAACCAGCAGAGATCTCTGCACATCTATTCCAATCCGCTGTGTTATAGAAGGGGACACCAAAGTCCGACAAACTTAGATAACGGTATAAAGTTACTTAGTTAGTGTCAGGGCCGCTGGACTAGAAGCATCTCTCCTGGCGTGCTAGGGTCTAGGTGTGGTTGTGTGTCCTGCACGCACTGGTTTGACCGTTCAGCACCTGTCGTGCCTGTGTCTCCGCAGCCAGCAGTTCTGGTCCCACACCAGCCCGGACCCCCTCAGACCCCACGGCTCCGTCCGCAAGTCCGGCGGTGACTCCAGCAGCAGATGCCTCCGCTCAGGACCAGCCCACCGTCACTAACAACGCAGAGCCTGGGGAGTGAATTGTGTGCTCCAGGTCCCTCCAGATGAGAGGTGGTCCTTCCGGCAGCGGGTACCAGAAAGCTGGGACTCGGGCATTATACTGATAAACACCTTAGTACATGTCTTGTCAACTGGATGCGAATTTTGCACTTGGTGTCTTTTTATTATTTTTTAAAAATCGAATTATAAGGAAGTACCCAGAGCAGTCAGTGGCTAAACCAAAGTTATTAGACAGAATCAAGGAAACTCCTGATCAAAGGGGCCCATTGGGGAGGTTAATTGGGTCTTGGGTCCCTGCAGATGTGTGTACGGGGGGTCTTAGTTTGCCCTGTGGCATATAGGAATCCTTATACACTGAGATGCATTTTAAAAATCAGTCCCTTGTTCATTCCCTTTTATTAAGCAACGGAAAATTGTGATTTCTCTACCAGTTAGAGAATATTTTGATATGTTTGCCACAGTCCTGCTCCTCAGAGTCCAAAAGACGGGTTTCAATTTGACTTTCAAGACCCAGCGTCTCTAAGGCACCTTGAAATAAATAGGTTATGGCCAGACATGCAGGGAAGGCGATGGCTTTGTAAATGGGTTTACATTTTTCTCCTTGGATTTTTCTAGGGTCGTGCTTCCAAATCATTTAATGACATTGTTGGATATCGTTTACTTTTCAATCGAATCCATAAAATAACATTTAGAAAATTCTTAGTATTTAACTGTAGTCTTCTCCATGAATTACCCATTAGAATAGACTAGCAGCAGTGGGATATGCAGGAAATAAGCCTTTAGCTCATAGTTCCATCCTTACCCCTGTGCCTGCCTGAGTTTGTGTGAGGGTGCGTGTGTGTGTGCACTTGTGTGCGTGTGTGTGTGTGTGTGTGTGTGTGATTGAGAGAGAGAGAGAGAGACTGAGAGAGAGGGGAAGAGGAAGAGCAGACTGTACACTGTATGCTGCTAAGGTAGTAAATAAATCAGTAATGCAATATTGTGGGTCCAAACTACTCTTTGCACTACTTTATTTACAGTAGTAAATAAAAATTATTTTTCTACCGTTGACTTCTTGGAAATGGCTTTTTTTCTCTTTTTCATCGTTACTGTTGTCCTCATACAAAGCCCTAAGGTCCATTCTCCCCCAGGAGAAAATAAAAAAGAGTCCTCCTCATTTAATGGTAACCCATTAATATTTACAGACACCAAGGTGGAAGGAAGGTCTTCTCCAAGGATTTCATGCCCATAGTTTGGTCCCTGTGGTATTTGCATGGTACCAAACATTGTTTTAGGGCTTCTGACTACTCTGGGGCTATATTCATATCAGTTCTGGGTAACGTCTGCAGTCCATGCTCTTTCTCCTATGTGTCCTGTGTTGAATGTTCTTGTTTTGTTAAAGGTTGTCTTTCCTGTTTGCGAGAGAACCAGACTTTGGAGTTCGACAGCCCTGGATTCAAATTCTGGTTCTATACCTTACCAGCTCAATAACCTTGGATGAGGCATTAACCCTGTATGAGTCTTGGATTACTGCTTTAGAAAGTAAGGGTCATAAAATCTACCTCTTGGACTTTTCATGTGGTTTAAATGACTTTTTGTAAGTAAAACCTCCTAAGATAGTGCCCTGGACATGGTTGATTGTTATTTTTATTAGAAAAAGTATGAGGAGCCCCTGGCTGGCTCAGTTGGTAGAGCATGAGACTTTTGAGCTTAGGGTTGTAGGTCCAAGCCCCACATTGGGTGCAGAGATTACTTAAAATAAAATCTTTTAGAGAGAGAGAGAGAGAGAGAAGCCTGGGCATCCAGATGCCAGATAAAGGGCTCTTTGCTTTACCTTGGTCCTCTCTCCATGGCGAACACACTCACTTCTCAGTTGCTGGGATTATAAGACTGCTGATGGCTCACAGCTACATTCCTCACTGGGAACTGCCATCAGCTATAGGGACCAGCCCAAGGTTATGTCCTTGCAAGAACCCCTTGTGGCCAATGACGTGTTGTTACAGGGCAGGCTTTCTCAACTGCAGAACTGTTGACATTTGGGACCAGATGGCTCTTTGTTGTAGGGGCCACCTTTTGTATTATAGGATCTTTGGCAACAGCATCCCTGGTCTCTACCCACTAGATTCCAGTAGTGCATGTACCCCCTACCCCACCCCACACACACACACACACACTCACACACCAGGTGTGACAGCCAAAAAATATCCCCAGACATAGTCAAATGTTTTCACAGGGGTGGGGAGGAAAATCACCTCCTGCCACCCTTCACCTTGGGAATGACCAATATAGGAAAAAAAGCTTCTTGCCTCAATTTGAAATAGCCCTGAAGGGCCCTCCCAGCTCCAGAATGCCAGCTTGGTGGCAACCTCATTATAGTTCAACTTGTCCCTCTGCCCCATTCTGCCTTCCTTGTTGGTGTAGCATATCCTGACAATGGTCCCATAACATTTCACGTGCCACCCTGCACCTCAGAGTCTGTTTCCAAGGAACACAGCTATATTAGTCTGCTAGCGCAGCCATAACAAAGTATCACAGACTAGGGGGCTTAAACAACACAAATGTATTGCCTCACAGTTTTAACGCCTGATCCAGGTCCAAAATCCAGGCGTCAGCAAGGCTATTTTCTCCTGTAGCCTCTCTTCTTGGCTTCTAGTTGGCACAGTCTTCCCTCCGTGCGTGTCTGTGTGGTCATCTCTTCCTCTCATAGGGACACCAGTCACATCGGATCAGAGCCCACCATTATGACCTCATTCACCGCAGTGATCTCTGTAAAAGCCCTGTCTCCGAACACAGTCACATTCTGAGATAGTGGGTGTTAGGACTTCACTGTGAGAATGTTGAGAGGACACAATTCAGCCCAAAACATAAGCTGAGACACCGTGGGTGGCTGCTTCCGTTCCAAAACATGGACTCATGGGAGCCATCCTGATCCGAGACAGGTGTCCAAACATGCTCATCTCCGGGTCGTTCCAGTGCTGAGCTACTTCAGGGGAAGCGGTAGGTAAGTCACACATCAATCCAAGTCCCAGCTAAGGCACGTGTTCCCATGGGGGGTTCTCAGGCTGTATGATCAGGGTCCAGCCCACGCCTTCTCAAGCCTTGACCTCCCTCTTCTCTCTTCAAGCTGGAAATTCACTTCCCATGAGGCTAGCGTCCAGGGGGATTGGAGCATAACCTTGCATAGTGAAGTCAACATGGGTGGGGATGGGGGGAAGGAATGGAAACATAGGGCCCTGAGCTGGTATTTAGTTCCTTTCCTATTGTCCCCTCCCTTTGGGACATTCTTCATCAAGGGATGTAGACCCATTAATTGTGAAATAAATCTAGCACACCAGATGTGATTTCTTTGGCCCATCCAATAATTTTTAAAATTTGAATTATTTCCGAACATCTTAAAATCAAGGATTTAGGGCTCTTCCTAATAAAATCCAAAGATGGAAAAAAACAGCTTTCATTCCTACATGGCAAGAATGAGCTGAAGCTAAGGAGGTTTGCCCCTTTTCGATAGAGCTTGTGCCTTCTGGTTTATCCCAGTCCCCACCATTCCCTGTTGATTTACACCTAGCTCACCTATGCTTTGTAGTTCCTTCTTTTTATTCTTAGTGACCGCATTTTGGCAAATCTGAGAGAGATGCCCAGGGTCATAAACTGCTTAATCATTGTCAAGCCTCTGTTACCTGGGGAAGTGGTGGTCTTTCATTCCACTCTTTGGTAGAGAGAGATGCCAAGTTATGACTCATTTGAAGTCCTAACAAAGTATCTAAAAAAGTTGTAGGATAAAACGTCAATTAAAAAAAAAAAAAAACCAATAGTGTTTTCCTATACCACCAAATAAAATACTTAAATAATTAAAATATTAAATAATGTCCTTTACAACAGCAACACAATTTTAAAATGCCCAGTAATTCTCTCTCTCTCTCAAAAATAAACATTTTTTAAAATGTTTTTTAAAAAGTAGGTGGGGGGGGCTTTTGGGTGGCTCAGTTAGTTAAGCAGCCAACTTCGGCTTAGGTCATGATCTCACAGCTCGTGAGTTTGAGCCCCTCATCGGGCTCTGTGCTGACAGCTCAGAGCCTGGAGCCTGATTCAGATTCTGTGTCTCCCTCTCTCTCTCTGCCTCTCCCTCGCTCATTCTTTCTCTCTCTCTCAAAAATGAATAAACTTAAAAAAATTCTTTTAATGTCCAGTAATTAACCTAACAGTAAATTAACTATATCTTTACAAAGAAAACTGAAAATTTTATTTTAAAAGAGTTTTTTAAGTATATTTATTTATTTTGAGGGGAGGGGAGGGTCAGAGAGAGCGAGAATCCCAAGCAGGCTCTGCACCATCAGCACAGAGCCTGACGCGGGGCTCAAAATTCACAAATTGCTAGATGAAGACTTGAGCTGAAATCAAGAGTTGGATGCTCAGCTGGCTGAGCCACCCAGGCGCCCCTAAAAAATTTTCAAGTACGTAAGAGAGGATATAAATAGAGTTGCCTGAATGTACATGGATAGAATATAACATACAAATATGTTAATTTTCTCAAAGTTAATTTATAAATTCAATGACATTTCAGTCAGTCCTGATTTTGTGTTTGTGAGGAACTGACAAACTGTCTTTAAGACGTGTATGAAAGAGTATACATCCATTACAGGTAAAGAAAATTTTAAAAAGATTAAGAAAGAGAACTGACCTACCAAACATCATTTTACCTCAAAGCACAGGAACAGAAAGAGTGGGGTGGGTATGGAGGAATGGACAAGTGGTTCAAAGGGAAAAAATGGAAAACCCAGAAGCGGATGAGTTATAAGTGGACATTTGGTGTATGATAAAGTGTCATCACAAATCAGTTGGACTAAAAATAGAATATTGAGTAGACAGAGTCAGGAAGTTGGCTATTCATAGGTAGAAACACAAGATGGAAACTGTATTTCATGTCCTTTATAGAGAAGAATAAATTTCAAATTTAATTAGCCTTAACTGTGAAAGGCAGAACTGGAAGACTAGTAGGAGAAAATGCGGGAGAGTATTTTACTGATCTTGAATCAGAAAAGACTTTTTTTAAACAATGTATAAATTTCTTTTTTTTCAAAAATGAAGGATTTCCGCTCTGGTACTGTAGACAAAATTGGCAGATTGGTGACAGATTGGAAGAAGGCTTTTGCGACATCCATCACCACAAAAGATCAATGTCTGCAGTGGATAAGAAATGCATGCTCGTCGACCACAGCAGAAACCCCAGTAAAAAAAAAAAAAAAAAAAAAAAAAGCATCTGATCAGGCAATTTATGGAAGGAGAAAATCTAATGATATACAAGTGGATAAAAGGCTGCTCAATCTAACCCGAAGCCAAAGAAATACAAAATAAAATGACAGGATATCACTTCATAAGCACACATTTGCAAAAATGAGAAAGACACAAAGACTGAGATATGGGGGAATAGAAGCTTCCATGCTTAGCTGTCATGAGGGCAAATAGCTGTGCAATATGGAGGTAAGGTACTTACTGAAAATTAAGTGTTTATTACCTAGCAAGCCTATTCTTGAGGATGGGCTCCACAAATTGCAGGCCTGACAGGGGATATGCATGAGAGGGCTATTCATCACAGCACCATTTCGGAGACTAAGGAGATGGAGCAGCCTTGATGTCCATCATCAGGAGAATGGACATGCTAGACGAATGTAATGGAAAACGATGCACCAGTCAGAGAGTAAGGAACTAGACTTATGAGCAGCAGCATAGAAAGACAGAAAAAAAATGTATTAGCACATGAAAACACTAAGCAACTGAATAAAATCTGTATCTTAATCCTACCTGAGTAAATTAGAAATCCAACTCCCAAAGAATAGCATATACATATATAGGTGTATATACACATATATCCATATATACATATATGTGTGTGTTTATACTTTTTTTCCCTAGGATGCGCACATAGCTCTCAACCTTGGTGATATTCACATTTTGGGCCATATGGTACTTTGTTGGAAGGGTTTGTCCCATGCATTGTAGTGTGCTTAGCAGCAGCTCTGGTCTCTCTCTACTAAACACCAGTAGCATCCCTTCCATTGTGACAACCAAAAATTTCTCCAAACGTTTCCAAATCTCTCCGGGCAGGGATGGAGGAAAGTTTGTCCTGGTTGAGAATCGTTAGGTCAAATCATATATCACTGGCTCAGACTATTAGAGTAGCTAGTCAAGTACGCAGGGACAGGGACTGGGAGAAAGACTATGAAGAAAGAAAAGTATTACAATAAAAAAGAGCAGTGTTTTGCACACCCGGTGATGGTGTGCCATGAACTGAAGAGAACGATTAATTCTACTTTGGGTAACTGGGGTCAAAGTATAAGAAACAAAGAAAAACAGAAGAAACTAAAATTGGCTTCAGTCCTCAGAATTGGCAGGTGTTTATTAGAATTCAGTCTGCTATCATTTGAATATCCTTGAAGGGAAAACAATAAGTAGGCCCTATAATCTCTCAATTTTTGTCTTTCACTGTGACTTTAGACACAATGAGGAAGGCTTGGCTTTCCTTTGATGAGTCTGTGCTGAAGCATATTTTGCAAAAGCTATGGTGTCATGAAAACAGTGTTGGGTTAACCAATGACAGACAAAGCATGTGCTGTGGAGATCAGCAGAGCAGAGAACCATACACTGCTGAGACAAATCAGCCCTGATGCAATTGCCTGGATTTTAAAACTAGAAAAAGCTAGAAAGGAACGTTAAAAAATATGTAATAGTTTCTAAAAGTAGCATATTACTAAAAGATATAAACGGGGAATAAAGCTAGAACAGCTTCATTAATATCATACAAAATAGACTTTTAGACAAGGGGCATTACAACAGATAAAAAGGGACACTTCATTATGTCAAAAAGGATAATGAATCAGGAAGCTAGAATCTATATTAGAAATACAGATATGACTAGTAACAGAGTATCAAAAATGTATGAAGCAAAAACTGACAGAAATAAGGAGAAACAGAGAAATCCACAAATTATAAACATTGACACACTTCTTTCAGTAATAGAACAAGCAAAAATAAATAAGTATACAGAAGTTCTGAATGACAAAACATTTTATAAATGTTTTAACATAAAACACTACACCCCAAAATCATAAAATACATATTCCTTTCAAGGGCACATAGTATGCTTACAAAGATAAACTATATTCTAGGCCATAAAGCCAGTCTCAATAGAATTCAAAATATAGTATATACATATATAGGTGTATAGACACATATATATATTCTGACTACAGAATATATTATTTGACTACAATGGAAATAAATTAGAAGTTAACAAAAATAAAGCAACTAGAATAGCTGGAAAATAAACAATACATTGCTAAACAGCTCACTGGTCAAAGAAGAAATCTCAAAGAAAATTAGAAAATATTTTGAACTGAATAATAATAAAAACACACCAAAATTTGTGGGACTATATAACATTAACTGTTTATAGGAAGTATATCTCAAATCAATGATCTAAATTTCTACCATAAGGAAAAAGAAGAACAAGATAAACTAAAGTAAGCAGAAAAAAGATAAAAAAGAAAAAAAGATATTAATGAAATTGAAACCAGAAAATAAAGAAAAATCAGTGAAATCAGGGGCACCTAGTTAAGTATCAGACNCAAAGTAAGCAGAAAAAAGATAAAAAAGAAAAAAAGAAGATATTAATGAAATTGAAACCAGAAAATAAAGAAAAATCAGTGAAATCAGGGGCACCTAGTTAAGTATCAGACTTTAGCTCAGGTCATGATCTTGTGGTCCATGGGTTCAAGCCCCACTTCCGGGCTCTGTGCTGACAGCTTGGAGCCTGGAGCCTGCTTCAGATTCTGTCTCCCTCTCTCTGCCTCTCTCTCTCTCTCTCTCTCTCTCTCTCTCAAAATTACAAATAAACATTTAAAAAGGGGGGGAAGAAAATCAATGAAATAAAAGCTGATTATTTGAAAAAAATCAATGAAATTGATAATGTTCTGGAGAAAAAACACAAAATTGCCAATATCAGGAATAAATGAATATATCACTACAGATATTACAGGCATAAAAAGATTAATAAGGGAACATTATGAAAACTCTACACCAGTAAATGTGATATCATACATAAAATGGAAAATTCCTTAAAAGGCTTGAACTGCCAAGGCTAATGTAAGAATAAATAATGTGAATAGTCTACAGCTTTTAAGGAAATTGAATTCATAGTTTAAAACCTTTCCAAAAGGAAATTTCCAAGCCCAAATGGCTGTAGTGGTGAATTCTATCAAAAATTTAAGAAAAGGGGCCCCTGGCTGGCTCAGTTGACAGAGCATGTGACTGTTGATCTCGTGCTTGTGAGTTTGAGTCCCACATTGGGTGTAGAGGTTACTTAAAAATTAAAAAAAAAAAATTAAAAATGAAGAAAAATATAATTCAAAATCTACACAAACATTTTGGTAAAAGTAAGAAGAGGATATGCTTCAGAATTTATTTTACAAAACCAGCATTACTTTGACGTTGAGATTAGACAAACATTACAAAAAAGAAAACTAAACTACATATCAGTATCTCTCAAAAACACAGATACAAAAACCTCTAACCAAATATTAGCCAAATGAAACTAGCAAACAGAATATTAAAAAGTATAATACATCATGACCAAATGTAGTTTATCCTAGGAATTCAAGGTTTATTTAACATTTGAAACAAATCGGGACGCCTGGGTGGCTCAGTTGGTTAAGGGTCCGACTTCAGCTCAGGTCATGATCTCATGGTTTGTGGGTTCAAGCCCCACGTCAGGCTCTGTGCTGACAGCCAGCTCAGAGCTTGGAGCTTTCTTCAGATTCTGTGTCTCCCTCTCTCTCTGACCCTCCCCTACTCATGCTGTCAGTCCCTCTCAGAAATAAATAAAAACATTTTTAAAAAACACATTTGAAACAAATCAATGTAACTGACCATATTAAAAGGCTAAAAAATGTAAAAAAAAGATCATCTCAGTAGATACAGAAAAGACATTTGGCAAAATCCAACATTCCTTTATGATAAAAACAGACAGCAAATTTGGAATAGAAGGGAAATTTCTCAATTGCATAAGGGACATACACAGCAAAAGCTACAGCTACATTGCTCTTAATGGTGAAAGATTGGTTCTCCCTAAGACCGGAAACAATGCAAAAATGTCTACGCCTACAGTTCTGTTCAGTATTGTAATGGAAGTCTTCTGTAAAATTCTAAGGGCTACACCAAAAAGATCTGTAACAACTAAATGACCTTAGTAAGCCTGCAGGACCCAAAGTCAACATACAAAATCAAATTACATTTTAATGTCTTACCAATGAACAATTGAAATGTGTGATTTAAAAAAAAAAACTATATATAAGGGCATCAGATAATATGAAATATCTAGGGATAAATTTCTCAAAGATTTAAAAGACCCGTATTCTGAAAACTAAGAACATTACTAAGAAAAAACTATATAAAATGAAAAGAGATCATGTTTATGGTTCAAAATGCTTAATATTTTCAAGATGTCCATCTTCCCCAAATTGATTTATAGATTCAATGCAATAGCAATCAAAATCTATGCAGGATTTCTTTTGGTAGAACTTAACAAGCTGATTCTAAAATTTACATAGAAATACGAAGGACCTAGAACGACTAAGGCAATGATGAAAAAGGAAAAAAGAACAAAACCGGAGGGTTGATACTATCTAATTTTAAGACTTATGATAAAGTTACAGTTATCAAAACAGCATAATATTGCCATAAAATAGACATAAATAAATGGGACAGAACAGAGAATCTAGAAATTCCCACATATACATGGTCAATTGATTTTCAACAAATTTGCCAAGACATTTGACTATGTTGGAGAAAGAATAATCTTTTCTTAAAAACAATGACTTGATAGTCATAAGCAAAAAATTAAAATTGCACCTTACCTTACACTATAGATAACAATTAACTCAAAGTGGATCATAGA
This sequence comes from Crocuta crocuta, assembly GCF_008692635.1. Classification (NCBI taxonomy): domain Eukaryota; kingdom Metazoa; phylum Chordata; class Mammalia; order Carnivora; family Hyaenidae; genus Crocuta; species Crocuta crocuta. Next base: position 3,953,154 of record NW_027532163.1, read on the forward strand.
TCTAAATGTACAGGCTAAAACTATAAAACTTCTGAGAGAAAATATGAACAATCTTGAATTGGCACAGATTTTTTATAAAAGATGCAAAAACATGAGGAAAAATATCAATGAATTGGATTTGATCAAAATGAAAAATTCTTACTCTTCAAAAGATACTGTTAACACAAATGAAAAACAACAAGCCACAAACTGGGACAATGTATCTGCAAAATACATATGACAAAGGACTTGTATACAGCCTACATAAAGAACTCTTACAACCCAAATAAGACCAGAAATCCAATGCAAAAAAAGAATGGGGGGCACTAAACAGACTTCTCATCAAGTTAACTATAGGGATGCCAAATAAGCATGTTAAAAATATACTCAGTATCAGTAGTCATTATGGAAACATAAGTTAAAATCACATTGAGATACCACTGCATACTTACTAGCATGGCTAAAATTAAAAGATTGATCATATTGGGGCATCTGAGTGGCTCAGTCAGTTGAGTGTCCAACTCTTGATTTTTGCTCAGGTCATGCTCTCACGGTTCATGAGATTGAACCCTCCTGCACTGACAGCATAGAGCCTACTTGGGATTCTCTCTCTCTCTCTCTCTCTCTCTCTCTCTCTCTGCCCCTGCCCCACTTGTGCTCTCTCCCTCTCTCTTTCAAATATAAATAAATAATTTTAAAAAAAAGATTGATCATACCAAGTATTGAAGAGGAGATGAAGAAACTAGAACTCTCATTTACTGCTCATGGGAATGTAAATTGTGATAACCACTTCAGGAAAAAGTTTGGCAGCTTCTTAAAAAGTTAATAGAGTTAATTAAGTGTTAATTAATTTAGTATTGTCAGATAAAATAAAGGAAGTTAAATTTTACCCTCACATAAATAGTAAATAATTTTAATATAAGTATGTCTTAAATATTTAATGGGACATATATATGTGTGTGTGTTAAAAATTGGTTGTTTATCTGAAATTCAATTTAATTGAATACTCTGTATTTTTATTTACTAGATATGGCAACTCTACTTTCCATATAGGCCAGTCATTCCACTCCTACGTATTTACCCAAGAAAAAGAAAAATATATGACACTGTACATAGTATTCATAGCATCTTCCTTTGTAATAGCCCTAAACTGGAAGCATCTCAAATGCCCATTGAACAAAAGAAGGGATAAACAAGTTATGGTATATCCACATAATGCACTACTATCCAGTAATAAAAGGGAATGAATTATGGGTACACAAAAAGCATGGATGAATAACAAAGTAATTATTCTAAGTGAGAGAAGTGATTAAAAAAAGGGTATATCCCAAATTATTCCATTTACATGAAATCATAGAAAATGTCAACTCATCTAGAATGACCGAAAGCTGATCAGCGATTGCCTAAGGCATGTAAGGGTTGGGGTGAAATGTGGGGCAGGAGATGCATTTGTAACTTCTGAGAGTGATAGATATATTGATCACCTAGATTTTGAGGATGGTTTCATGGGTGTTGACATGTCAACACCCATCAAGTTGTAATCTTTAAATATGTGCAGTATATTGTATGTCAATTACACTCCAGTGAAGCTGTAAAATTTTATTTTTAATTTTCCTATGTGAATTAGCTGTGTATATAACTGTGTGAATCTTTGTGGTAGATAAAACAAGCATTTTACTTACTCAGGAAAGAGGACTGACAACCATAAAAGATTAAATGAAAGCACAAGCACTAAACAAAATGAAATGTGGGATATTTGCAAATATTAGACCAATGTATTTTAATGTCCCCTACAACTCATGTTCCTTTGAAGCTTTCTCCCTCAGAGAGTGCCCCAAAGCTTATAACCAGAGAGTGGAAGAAAACATGACTTCATCAACAAGATGATGGTCTTGCCAATTAAGCCTGGTGGGGAAAGAGTGGGTCCTACATTTCTTTTCTTTTTTTTTTTTTTTTTTACAAATAGTTTATTGTCAAATTAGTTTCCACATAACACCCAGTGCTCATNGCAGAGAGAGAGGGGGACAGAGAATCCCAACCAGGCTCCACACTGTCTGTGCAGAGTCTGACTCAGGGTTTGAACTCAGGAACCGTGACATCATAACCTGAGCCAAAATCAAGAGTTGGGCATTTAACCAACTGAGCCACTCAGGCATCCTTAGCTCAAAATTTTTTCTATCAGTGGTGGAGAGACAGTATTCCTTCTGCCTGTGACAACTAGATACCATGGTTGAGAGAGTATAATAAGGGAAAAGAAAAATTCACTCTTTACACCCAAAGGATGGTGGGGGACAGAAGAGAGGAACAGATTTTGAAAGAGGAAAGCAGATGCCATCGTTGTCCTTTCTCACATCCTCTCAATATCCTCTGTGCTCCACACCCACACATTCCCAGTCCTCAGAAGGATTACCTCTCAAGCTTAGACACAGGGAAACTCTGGGACACAGAGACCTCTAACTTCCTTCCATTGGAAGGTGCCAGTCTTGCTGACTCTCTGCGCATACCTGAGGTTCAACCAGTGTCTCTGTGTGCTGTAGCCAAGGAGAAGAGCCTAAGAGAGGCTTCCCTGAATCTTCCTGGCATTCTGTGTGGTTTGAAGGTGTCCAGAAAAGTGTGTTCTGAGGGAGAAATGTGGAAGGTAGCTGAGGGTGGTGGCTGTCTTCTTTAGCAGGAGCTGAAGCTACAGGAATCTTTAAACATCAATGAAAACAAGAGTGGAGTTCATTGGTGAGTGGAAGTTGGAGAGGATGTCCCTGAAGCACTGCTCAGGCCAAGGGAGGGGACCACAAGTTTGCTGACAGCAGATATTTGCTTCAGAGGCTGGCCCAATGACTAGATAGTATGAACAGACTTTATACACATCACCATAAGAATCCTGCAAGTCCCATCATCATACCATCTTACAAGGGAATTTTTGGGGCAAGGGTGGGGGGGTGAATCTGAACGAGGAGACATTTTACATAAAGAAACTGAATATCTTCCAAAGACACTGTATTAGTTTATTACTTTGGACTAAATAGTTCCCTCACTCCACTTCCTACCCATCCCCGCCAATACCCAGGGGATGCACACTCAAAAGTAAGTAGATTATAGACAAACTAAAAAAATATATTTCCAATGTACATCTGTGTGTAATGTACATACACTTGCAACCCATTACCAAGAAAATGCAAGGTATTCAAGGTTTTCTATGATGGAGAGCAATAGTGGTAGTTAGGAAGTGAGGGATAGTCAAAGAGGCGGGGGATGAGTCCTGCCCACTGGGCAGGATTTGGGCCAGGCAGATCAGAGAGGCATGTCTGATGAGCAGAACTCCCTGAACAAGGGTCTAGAGGAGGGAACATGCACAGTGGGGGAGAGAGTGGAGCAGAGAGCTCCCATTGATGGGAGGGCCTCTGATGCCCCACTTGGTTAGCACAACCAAGGAACTCAGCAGTGAGTAAGCTCGGAAGATGCCAGCTTTGAACAGACAGGGGCTTGTCTTCTGGAAACTTTGCAAAGAGAAAGCCAGAGAATGTGGCCACCCAAATGACATTTGGTCTCTCAATAAGTCAAGAACCTGAACGTGGCCATCCAATGGCTCCTGGTGCTTAAAGTAGCAAACAGCTGCAACATGTCACTTAGAGAGACTGAGGTGATTCTTTTCTTTCATAATTTTTTTAACGTTTATTCATTTTTGAGAGAAAGAGAGACAGAGCATGAGCAGCGGAGGGGCAGAGAGAGAGAGAGAGAGAGAAACAGAATCCAAAGCAGGGTCCAGGCTCTGAGCTGTCAGCACAGAGCCCAACGCGGGGGTTGAACTCACGAACCGCGAGATCATGACCTGAGCTGAAGTTGGACACTTAACAGACTCAGCCACCCAGGCGTCCCAGAGACTGAGGTGATTCCTTTCAGGGCAAGTCTAAAGTACTAGAAACACCATGGGTCGTTCTCCTAGTAAGTCGACCTACGGAAACCAGGGAGTCAGAATGAAAGCTGGCTGATACCCAGTAAGGAGAGCTCTTATTTTCTAGTTTCTATTCAGTCCATGAAGAATATGTACTGGATGGAACACTGAGAACTGGCCTGGTTCATATTTCATGTCACTTCCTGTGGCCAGGCTGCTGGGCTGGGCAGAACTCCTTGCTGAGAGGTCATGGAATAGAAGGGTGTTATTCCATGCAGCTCTGATGCTTGGACACAGCCTACCCCCACTCATGCCTCCAACTCCCTGCCTAATGTGTTTTTAATTGATTGTCCCTGTCAAGCACCTTGTCCCTTTCCCTCTGACCTTGGCCTCCTGCCACAGGACACGTTATTGTGGGACACACATCAGGCCTCCTGTTTGCACCTGGGGTGCCCGCATGTCTCAGGCGAGTGCTGGTTTGAGAAGACCACCTACTGCTTCCCTCCATGTGGCATGAAAAGAGATTGTATCTGGAATGGCTCACAGCTCTGAAGAGGAAGAACAGAGCTGTTTGGGCAGGACCACAGGCCAGGTTGGTTGGGGCAAACCCAGGGAACTCTCAAGTGGTTCCCAAACTGATTATATATAAGGGTTCCACACTGACTCCAAAATAAAATAAAGCAATAAAAATATTATACCTATTAGACGGGCCCAAATCTGAAGCACTGACAACATTAAACACCAGCAAAGATGTGAAGCAATAGGAACTCTCATTCACTGCTGACGGGAATGCAAAATGGGACAGCCATGTTGGAAGACGTTTGGGTGGTTTCTCACAAAACTGAACGTACTCTTCATATACAATCCAGCAATTGCACCCCTTGGTATTTACCGAATGAACTGAGAACTTCTGTCCACACAAAAACCTACCCATGGATATTTACAGCAGCTTTCTCAGTAATCACCAAAAACATGGAAACAAGATGCCCTTCAGGAGGTGAATAGACAAATAATATATTGTAGTACTTCCAGACAGTGGAATATTATTCAGAGTGAAAAAGAAATGCACTGTCAAGCCATGAGAAAACATGGAAGAAAATTAAGTGCATATTACTCAGTGAAAGAAGCCAAGCTGAAAGCATCACATACTATATGATTCCAACTGTATGACATTCTAGAAAAGACAAAACTATGGAGACCGTAAAAAGTTCAGTGGTTGCCAGAGCATGTAATGGAGAAGGGCACAGATGAGTAAGTGGAGCATGGAAGATTTTTAGGGCAGTGAAAATATTCTGTATGATACCATAATGATGGATACGTGTCATTGCACATTTGTCCAAATCCATAGACCATGAGGAAGCCATAATGTAAACTATGGTCTTAGAGTGATAATGACATGTCAATATAGTTTCTTCAAATGTAACAAATATAGCACTCTGGTGATGTTGATTATGGGAAAGGCTACTCAGTGTGGGGGCAAGGGATATATGAGAAAGCTCTGTATCTTTGCTTGAATTTGACTGTGAACCTAAAACTGCTCTAAAAACAAAAATCTTAGTTAAAAAAATGTTTTAAATGAAGCTGATAGGGGATTAGTAACAATTTTAATAAATAATGATCACATTTCAAGAAGAATCATAAATGTAAGAAAAATCGTGCTCATTAGGACTTTAGGAAATATCTATAGGAATTCTGGGAGGCCTTATAATAATCTCATCACTGAGAGGGTGTCTGGAACCCACAGGTCTGCAATCACCCAGAGCAGGCACACCTGGCGTGTATTACTTGCTCTTAACCCTGAGCAATCAGCAGACCACGTGGGCTCAGTTCACTGGTCTCATTCTAGCATCTCGGAGCTGACTCCGAGGTCTGATATGGGACTTTTTTACTCATACTGGGCACAGAGACTCAGGCCCTTTCCTTTTTTTTATTCCAAGTATTCCATAATCCACCTCACATTTCTTGCCTTCCAGGAAGTGGAAGAGAATCAATACTTCTTGACTACTTACCATTTACTTGGTCCTTTCTGTCCATTATTTCTGTAAGCAGGGATACTCACAGGACCCAATCTTTCCATTGAGAGTGGTCAAAGGATACCCCACCTCTCAGTTGCTTGCACACTTTGATTTGCATGGAGGCCAGATTGTCTTCCGGGAGTGTATCTTGATTGCTGCTCATGGTTGGGGTTCAAACAAGCCTGACAGACTTGAGGGCCATGAACTGGCAAGGTCTTACAGAGAGAGGGCAGGGAGGAAACTGGCCCTAAGGACTTAGACTCAGCAACAGCCCCCAATGTGGGAGAGCTGAACTGGGTTTACTGTGGCAGCTGTCAGAGGGTCTCTCCTTAACCCTGCCATTCTAGAAACATTGCACATTTGAAAGAGCTGTTTCACTAAATTCTGACTAAATTCTGGCCAGGCTGTGGAGTTCACCAACTGACTATAAATGAGGGAGAGAGTATATTCTATCCTCATTTCCCTCTTCAAAGCAATTACCCCAAGTCATGAATTATCTAGTTCAGTGTACCACTGACATAGATATTTGTTAAGCAAGGGAGTCAAGCTGTCCTGCATCATGAAGTTCAGGTCCTCTGCTCTTTGTAAGTGAATCTCTATGGCAGCCCCAACAAATGGCCAGCCTGCGCTGGTCAACAGATGGAGAACCGAAGCTTGGAGTGGTGCTCCCACAGAGTTATGGGGACCAGGGGCTGGCCGGGGGAGGGGCACACCCCAACACAGAGAAGCATCAGGACTATTTATAGCCTGTTTTCCAAGAGGGGAATTTCTTCATGAGCTACTGCAAATCAGGTATCAGTATTAATGTCACCTCAGTTGGATTCTCAGGGTGTTGAAATCTGAGACATTTGGTTTACATGGCCCTTAATTCTCACAATATCACTGGAAGTAAGATACATATTTTCCCCACTTTACAGATGAATTAACTACTATTGCAGCCATACGGAGTCACAAGCAGCTATAGAAGCTCAGTGGCACACAGCCAGAAGCATTTATTTCTCGCTCAGGCACCTGTAGGTTGGCTGTGGTTCAGCTGATCTAGGCTGGAGCGAGCTGGGCTTGTTTGTGTGCTCTGGGGTATGTCCAGGCATGCTCGGCATGTGGATCTCATGGCTCAAAAACCCAACTGTGCAAACATAGTTAAAGCTTTCATTCACATCACTTCTCCTAACTTCCCATTGGTTAAAGCAAGTCACATGGGTAAGCCATGTGGGCAGAGGAGCTATGCTTCCTGTGGAGGAGGGAGGGGCATTGCTTTCAACTTCTACTGCCAAGGCTCCTGCCTTGGCTAAAGCAGCTTTCTTGCAGCCTTTGTTAACTGCTCCCTCCTCTGCATTCCTGGGTTTGTGGTCTTCACCACTCAACAATTCACTGCATACTTTTGTCCTATGTTCAGGTCTTTGTTCTTTAGCATTTGCTTTGTCTCCCCAGGGGGATGGTTGAGAGGACCGAGGGACGCTTCTGGGTCCCCCCAGCCCGGCACAATGCTGATAATATAGAAAGGGCCACAGTAAGTAATTACAGAAGGACCGGTCAGGTATATATCATCATACCAAGAAGCCTGCAGTGAGTACCGCTTTGAGAATTCTGGCAGGTTACATGGAAACAACCTCCAAAGAGCCCAGTGTGTAACTGCGGCCCCCAATGCTGGGAGAATTTGACAACTCTTCGTTATTTCCGAGGATCCGCCACCAGCAGGTACAGCTGGATTAATCAGCACTGTATCCCCCTTGCAGACTTAATTAGCAGCTCTTGTCGAAACTCGGTTTCTTGTTAAAGCCAGACTTTTAAAAAGAAACTGTTCCAAGCTTATATGCTTACTTTCAGTTACATGTCATCCAGATGTGAGACTAAAGTCTCACTTTTTAAAAATTGAGTTATAATTGACATGTAACATTGTGAAGTTTAAAGTATACAATGTGTTGATTTGATATACTTCTATATTGCTGTGTGACAGCTACCACAGCGTTAGCTCACACTTCCATCACATCACATAATTATCATTTCTCTTTTGTGGTGAGAACATTTAAGATCTAGTCTCTTAGTCACTTGCAAGTATGTAATGCAGTATTACTAAAAGTTAACAATACAGTATAGTTAAAAACTAAAAATAGCACTACCGTATGATCCAGCAATCTCACTTCTGGGTATACATCCAAAGAAAGTGGAAATAGGATATAAAAAAGTTGTCTAAACTCCCATGTTTATTGCAGCATTATTCACAATAGTCAAGATATAGAAACAGTATAAGTGTCCATCAATGGATAAATGGATGAAGAAGACATTGTGTGTGTGTGTGTGTGTGTGTGTGTGTGTGTACATGAATAATGGAACATTATTCATCCATGAGGAAGAAGGATATCCTGCCATTTGCATCAATATGGCTAGAACTTGAGGGCATTATGCTGAGTGAGATAAGTCAGACAGACAAATACTGTATAATATCACGTATATGTGGAATCTAAAAAGCCTGAACTCTGGGGCACCTAGGGGGCTCAGTCAGTTAAGCATCCAACTCTTGGTTTCAGCTCAGATCACTATCTCACTGTTCATGAGTTTGAGCCCCACATCGGGCTCTTCGCTGAGAGTGCAAAGCCTGCCTGGGATTCTCCCTCTGCCCCACCTTCCCCCCTCAAAATAAATAAATAAACTTAAAAAAAAAAAAAAAAAAGACTGAACTCCTAGAAATGAAGAGTAGAATAGTGATTATTAGGTGCTTGCAGGTGAAGGAATTTGGGATGTGGGTCAAAGGACACAAATTTGCAGTTAGAAAATGTATGTGTTCTGGGAATCTAATGCACAAAATCTCATTTTCTTTTTTTTAACATTTTTTTCTAAATTTTAGAAAGACAGCACAGTTAGGGGAGGGGGCAGAGGGAGAGAGAGAATCTTAAGCAGGGTCCATGCTCAGCATGGATCCCGCAACTATGAGATCATGACCTGAGCTGAAACCAAGAATTGGACGTTCAACCAACTGAGCCACCCCAACACCCCTACAAAATTTCATTTTCAAAATAGAGTCAGTAATTCAAGAATACCCTTGCCTTAGTCAAATGGAGGTAGGTGGTGATAACTAAGCAATTACTATGTACAAGGGTCATGTATTTATCACCTTGTTCAATCTTTATCTTACTTAATCTTACAGCTATTATTATCCCTTATAACTATTATAATTATAAAATTCTTATAATTATTCCCCATTTTGCAGCTGGGTGAAATGAGGTTTGAAGAGATAATGGGACTTGTCCAGGGTCCCAGTGCTTCCAAATAGTAGTGCTGGGAGATAAAACACTGACCCAAAAAATCTGTTCTTTCATACTCAACACTAAGCCCCTACTGCATTCTGTTTATTTTAACGAATTATTTCGAACATTATAAAAGTATAGGAAATGATATTCGTGTACCCACCAACCAGTTTTGTAAAATGTTACCTTTTTTTCTTTCAGTGATTGCTTTTTTTTTTTAAGTTTATTTATTTTGAAAGAGAGAGAGAGAGCAGGGTGCCTGGATGGCTCAGTCGGTTAAGCATCCAACTTTGGCTCAGGTCATGATCTCACAGTTAATGGGTTCGAGCCCCACGTTGGGCTTAGTGCTGACAGCTCAGAGCCTGGAGCCTGCTTCAAATTCTGGGTCTCCCTGTCTCTCTGCCCCTCACCTGCTTGTTCTCTGTGTCTCTCTCTCAAAAATAAATAAATGTTAAAAATTTAAAAAAAATAAAAGGGAGAGAGAGAAAGAACGCATGAGTAGGGGATGGGTAGAGAGAAAGGGAGAGAGAGAGAATCCCAAGCAGCCTCTTCACTCTCAACACAGAGCCCAGTGTAGGGCTAGAACCCACGAACTGTGAGATCATGACCTGAGTCTAAGTCAAGAGCCGGAATATGACCTACAAGCGTCCTTCCTCTATATTCAGGGGAAACCATTGCTTGAATTTAGTATTTTTCATACCAGTGTATTTTTTTAATGTTTACTATATATGTAAATAAACGCAAACATTATATAGAATTACTGTGAATGTTTTAAAATTTTATTTACATAATATCCTTCTAAAATTTGCTTTTCGTCCCACTCGATGTGTTTGGGCTTTATCCATGTTGCTACATATACGAATATTGCAATATATTTTATTGTGTAATTGTACCATTAGTTATTCATTTTCCTGTTGGTTTTTGTTAGTACAAACAGTACATCAATGGATATTTTCTGCCCACGTTTCTTCATGCATATTTGCCAGAACTTTTCTGTGAAAAGTACTAAAAAGTACAACTACTGTGTCGAAGGGTGTGTGTATTTTCTGTTTGATTCCTGTGTGCTTCTCCAGTGTGGTGCTACTCATTTACACTGCCAGCCACAGGATATGAGAGTTCCCCATACCTTCTATTCTCACCCACCCTTGGGATTGTTCATATTTTCTAATCTAATAGCAGTAAAATGGCAGCTCATTTTAATTTATAGTTTTCTGATTGTTAGAAGTGACTTTTAATATTCAGCTGAGAACGAAATAAGTCAGGCAGAGAAGGACAGATACCATATGTTTGCACATATAGGTCGATTAGGAGGAACTTAACGGAGGACGATGCGGGAGAAGAAGGGGAAAAATAGGTGGGGAGAGGGAGGGAGGCAAACCATGAGAGACTCTTGAATGCTGAGAACAAACTGAGGGCTGATGGGGGTAGAGGAGAGGGGAAGGGGGGTGATGGGCATGGAGGAGGGCACTTGTTGGGATGAGCACTGGGTGTTATATGGAAACCAACTGGACAATAAACTATAAGAAAATATTCAGCTGAGCAGGCATGTTTCTTCTTCTGTGGATGTTTTGGGCGTCTGACGTGTCCATTTTCATATTGGTTATTTGTCTTTTTCTTATGGACTTGAAACTCTGGATCCCAATCTTTGGGCAATTACATGTATTGAAAATATATTCATTCCTCCAGTATATGACTTATCTTTTCACCTTGTTAATGATGTCTTTAATTATATAGAAATTTTAAATTTTGGAGTGCCTGGGAGACTCAGTCAGTTGAGTGTCCAACTCTTGATTTCAGCTCAGGTCATAATCTCACAGTTCCTGAGACCGAGCCTTGTTTCAGGCCCCATGCTGACAGTGAGGAGCCTGCTTGGGATTCTCTCTCTCCTCCTCTCTCTGCCCTTTCCCTGCTCTTTCTCTCTCTTTCTTTCTCTCAAAATAAAGAAATCATCTTAAAAATATTTTTTGAATTTCAATGTAGTTAATTTGCTAAATTTTAAATATATTAATCTTTTTTAGAATAGTAATAATAATTATTTCATTCTTTTCTTCAATTTTTCATTTAAATTCTAGTTAACAAATAAGTGTGGGGAGCCTGGATGGTTCAGTGGGTTGAGCATGCAACTTGTGTGTTTGAGCCCTTATTGGTCTCTGTGCTGATAGCTCAGAGCCTGGAACCTGGATTCTGTGTCTCCCTCTCTCTCTGCCCCTACTTTGCTCACACTCTGTCTCTCTTTCTCAAAAATAAATAAATATTAAAACATTTAAAAAAACAAAAAGCATAGAAGTATAATAGTGATTTCAGGAGTAGAAGTTAGTGACCCATCACTTACATACAATACCCAGTGCTCATCCCAACAAATGCCTCCTCAATGCCCACCACCCATTTAGCCCACCACCCCCTCACACACACCTCTCTCCTTCAACCCTCAGTTTGTTCTCTATCATCAAGAGTCTCTTAGGGTTTGCTTCCTCTCCTTTCCCCCCTTCCCATATGTTCATTTGTTTTGTTTCTCAAATTCCACATAAATATATTAATCTTTTACTTGAGAGACCATACATACACCTTAAAATTAAAGATGCTCAAAGGGCCTATAGTGACTAGTCTCCTCTGGCTCTTTCTCGGTCACCTAGTTTCCCTTGGTATCCTTCCAAATTATTTATGCACATAAAAACAAACTACAAACATTTTCAGCTTTGAACATCAATGTTAACATACTGTATACAGTGTTGTGTGTGGTGTGTCTTAGGTTTTTTTCACCCTTTATCTATACCTTGAAGATTATTCTGTATCAGCACTAAAGAGTTTACATTTTACAGCTCCAGTATTCCATAGAATGAATGTGTTATAATTAACATTAAACAGTTACTGATTAATATTTGGTAGTTTGCCAATTTTTGTGAATACAAACAATGTTGCACTGAGTAACCTTGTTCTTTTATCATTATACACATGTATGTATATATGCCTAGGGAACAAATTCTTAGATATGGAAATACATGGTCAAAGGGTATATGCAACTGTACTTTTGATAGATATTGACGAATTCCTTCTTTTTTTTGTTACAAATAGTTTATTGTCAAATTAGTTTCCACATAACACTCAGTGCTCATCCCCACAAGTGTCCNTCTCATAGATGGCTTTGATGATGTTTCAGTAGGTTCCTTCTATCCCGACTTTCTCTAGAGTCTTTATTAAGAAGGGATGCTGTATTTTGTCAAATGCTTTTTCTGCATCTATTGACAGGGACAAATTCCTTCTATAGGTGTTGTAAAAATTTGCTCTCCACAGCACTGTAAGAGAGTCTGTTTTCTATACCATAGATGATATCGTAAATCAGTCTTCTGGATTTTTACCAATCTGATAAGTACAAAATAGAATCTCAATGTAGTAATGAAAATCATTTACGTTATCTGTTACTATTAGTGAGATTGAAGTAAAAAGCTTAGTTTTTTTCGGGCACCCTCCTACACTGTTGGTGGGAATGTAAACTGGTACAGCCCCTCTGGAAAACAGTGTGGAGGTTCCTCAGGAAACTAACAATAGAACTCCCCTATGACCCAGCAATAGCACTGCTAGGAATTTACCCAAGGGATACAGAAATGCTGATGCATAGGAGCACATGTACCCCAATGTTCATAGCAGCACTCTCCACAATAGCTAAAACATGGAAAGAGCCTAAGTGTCCATCAACAGATGAATGGATCAAGAAGATGTGGTTTATCTATACCATGGAATACTACATGGCAATGAGAAACAATGAAATCTGGCCATGTGTAGCAACATGGATGGACCTTGAGGGTGTTATGCTGAGCAAAATAAGTCAGGCAGAGAAGGACAAATATCCTATGTTTGCACGTATAGGAGGATTAGGAGGAACTTGACGGAGGAACAAGGGGGAGAAGAAGGGCGGAAATGGTGGGGGAAAGGGAGAGAGGCAAACCATGAGAGACTCTTGAATGCTGACAAAAACTGAGGACTGATGGATGTGGGGGGGAGGGGGGATGGGCATGGAGGAGGGCACTTGTGGGGATGAGCACTGAGTGTTATGTGGAAACTAATTTGACAATAAACTATTTGTAAAAAATAAAAAAATAAAAAAAATAAATACCTCATTCACGTTCCAAAAAAAAAAAAGTTTAGTTTTTTTAAAGACTACTTGCATATATTTTTCTGTGATCTATTTGTTCATATCAAATTATTAGTACCTTATTGATTTGCAAGAAGGCTTTTATTTCTTCATGAAATTAGCTCTTTGTGATATAAGCTGTAAATCTTTCTCCAGGTCGTTCCTTAATTTTTTTTACTATAGTCATGGTTTTTGTTTGTTTGTTTGTTTGTTTGTTTTTAAGTAATCTCTACACCCAACATGGGGCTCGGGCTTGAGTTTAAAACCCAAAGATCAAGAGATCAACAGTCACACACTCTACCGACTGAGCCAGCCAGGAACCCCATCCCCACCATGGGTTTTCTATTCTATGCCTATCACTACTTTGGCTAAATTCTTCTCTGGTCTGATGTCATCAAAATATTTCTCCTGGGTTTTCTGTTTAAAATTTGTAAGATTTTGCCTTTTACCATTTAGTTTTCAATTCATCTGAAATTGATTATTGTCATGGTGTTAGGTAAAAAAGCAATTTTAGTTTATTCTCTATATATGTAGTTAGTTATTACATATAGTTATATATATTATAGTTATAACTATATTATAACATATACATATGTATGTATATATATGTTTATGTATATATATACTTACTTACCACGTATTCAATAATTCTCTCTGGATTATTAATGGCATTCTTGGAGCTAATAAAATCTCTATGTACATGAGAATCTATTTGAGTTCTTTCTAGTCTGCTTGTCTATTCCAGTGTTCATAACCTTTCGCATCATGAATACATCAAGATCATCTTTGATTTGCATATTGGTGGTCTCTCCTGGGACTTCACCTGCTCTAGGCCCCCCCAGGACCCCTCCCCAAGATCACTCAAGAGTTGACAGGATCAATATCCCAGCACATTTTTAACACAATGGAAGAGAATCAAGTCTGTTTACCTCAATGTCGAACTGCTCTATGTCTATAATTACAGTCGACTCTTAAGCAACACAGGTTTGAACTGTGCAGGTCCACTTATACGTGGATTTTTTTTGATATTGTAAAATATTGTAAATGTATTTTCTCTTCCTTATATTTTCTTAATAACATTTTCTTTCTTTCTTATTGTAAGAATAGAGTCTATAATCATATAACACACAAATTATGTGTTAATCACCTGCCTACGTTATGCATACGTTATCAGCAAGGCTTCTGGTCAACAGTGGACTATTAATAGTTAGCTTTTGGGTGAGTCAAAAGTTATATGAAGATTTTTGACTACACAGGGTAGGGGGTGAGGGATGGTACCTGTAATCTTGGTATTTGTCTGGTAAGGCAAGTCACTTCTCTTTTTTTTCTTCAAATTTGTCTCAACTAACTCATTTCTGTCCCTTTGCTTTTCTAAAAGAATTTTTAAAAGATTTTTTAAATGTTTATTTATTTTAGAGAGAGAGAAAGAACACTAGTAGGGGAGAGGCAAAGAGGTGGAGGACAGAGCATCTGAAGTGAGATCTGTTCTGACAGCAGAGAGCCTGATGTGGAACTCAGACTCACAAACCATAAGATCATGATCTGAGCCAATGTCAGACACTTAACCAACTGAACCACTCAGGTGCCCCTCTAAAAGAATTTTTAAGTGAGGTAATTTACAGATTGGAGATCTTGAAATATTTGGAGCCTTGAAATAGAGACTTGAAATATAAATTTATGCTAATCAGTCTCCCTATCCATGAACATGGTATACATCATTTATTCATGATCATCTTCCTTTCAATGAGGGTTTATACTTTTTATTATAAAGGTTTAGCAAATCATTTGCTATATCTACTCTTTGGTATATTATTGTTTTGTGGACATTGTGTGTAAATTGTGCCTTTTTTCTCTTGCTTAAAGAACGAGGAGAACATGATAATGATAATAATAATATTAATACTACTACTATTTATACAATAGTATATGTCTCCTATATAGACAAGCATTATTCTAAGGGCTTTAGATACTTTAACTTATTCAATTTTCAGAAAAGCCCTATTAAGTAGTTTTACTATTATTCCCATTTTATAAATGAAGGGGCTGAGGCATTGACAAATTACTTAACATACCCAAAGTCATCCAGTTGGTGGATGGCAGTCTTGCTTTGGGGAATGAATTTTTAAAAATTTGAAAACACCATACATTTACTTAAAATAAAGCCTCTGACCAGGAGGGAAGGAGACATTTAAAAAACAAAAAAACAAGTACTCTGAGACAGAGATTGGGGCACATGTTTTGAATCTTCCAGTAATCCTGTTATTCCTGTTTGTAAAATGCAGACACCAAGACCC
The DNA here is from genome assembly GCF_008692635.1 of Crocuta crocuta. Classification (NCBI taxonomy): domain Eukaryota; kingdom Metazoa; phylum Chordata; class Mammalia; order Carnivora; family Hyaenidae; genus Crocuta; species Crocuta crocuta. The sequence continues at coordinate 3,968,702 of NW_027532163.1, forward strand.
AGATAGATGAATAATTCACCCAAGATCATCTCATCTTTCAGGTTGGGTGCAGAGCATAATGGAAGTGTGCACCTGTCCACCTCCAGACCCCCTGTTGTGTGGTTGCTGTTTTCATATACTTGAAAGCCAATAGTGTCATGAGCTTTCAGGAGTAGAAGACTTCATAACCCCAAGTCAGTGCCAGTGCCCTAATGCCAAGTATGAATACAAATGAAGCATAAAAGAAAAGGAAATGCTTCATCTTTATGAGTGGTTTCAAAGACTGTCAGACCTTTACTATTTGAAGCAGTTAATGACCATTGAGTAGGTTATCAATAGATCTTCTTCCTGCTTCTTGGAGGGACCTCTAAAGGGGGTCAAGATGCTCTATCAATTAATTAACAAACATGTGATAAATGGGACTTCGGTGCAAGGCATTAGGTCCTTCCTACACTCACTGAGATGACTGATACCTGCTCTTTAGCTACTCGGGAGACATACCAACCACAAGAGCCTGATTCCATAGCAGGTAGTGGTCCTCAGAAAAGGACTGTCACAGCCAGAATACCATCTGCTCTCAGCTCTCTAGATTGATCAGTCTCACAGGTCTCATCCTCTGGAAAGCAAACTCTATTAGAGTAATGGGATCTTATGTTTTCTCCAAACAAAGCTATGAGATTCTAGCTCCATTTTAATTTTCGTTTAAATAAATATATATATATATTTTTTTAACCAAACAAAAGTAATATGTAAGTTACAAAAAAAAAAAAATCTAGAGAACATGAGAAAATACAAAAATCTCCATAATCTCCCTAGCTGAGAACTCCTATTGTTAATATACTTCGAGGCTTTGGGGGTAGATAGATGAAGCTAGATTAGCAATCAGTACTGCTTTGCAAATGTTTTTGACTTAACTCTTGTTTTCACTTAACAAGACAACTTTTTATGTCAAAAACTTAATTTTTCTTTACCATACTTTTAATGGCTAGATTGTATTACATTTCATGGCTATATTGTATTTGGCTTATCCAATGCTGCCTTATGGAATATTTAGGTTATCTCTGATTTTTGGTTATTACAAAAATTCTGAGAAAAAAAATCCTTGTAGTTAAATCTGTAGTTTCCATACCAATTTTCCTGGGGTAAATTCACAGAAATAGAATTGCTAGATCATTGAAAGGATACAGTTTAAAACTTGCTGTATACATCTGGCTCTGTTCAGCATCTCAGGCTGGGACTGGCATGACCACTTTGCTTAAGATGTTTGGATTTCCAGCAGAAGTCACAGCAACTCTGGCTTCCAGGGGTAAAGCTGCATTTGAGAGCTCAGCAGCTGGCTTCCCACTGCTGGACTGTCGCACTGAGATCCTTGGTAACCAGACCTCTTCTACCTGTTCTCACCTTGAAGAATTAAAATCAGAAGCACTCATGGTATCCTCTGGTAGAATCTAGAACTTCTAGAACTTGGAGTGAGAACTTTCAGCTCCAGGTTAGGGACAGCTCTGAAAATCTCTTGGGCATCTGGTCAGGGTAAGGAGGAAGAAAAAACTGCCTCTCCAAATTGATTTTAGATAAAAGAGTCAAGTGACTCTCCAACAGGCACTAAAATTCTATTAAATAGAGTTCTGTTGTAGTTTACTAAAGGCCATATAATATTTCAGTTCCAGTGGCTTAAATATACATAGGCAAAAGAAATTCCAGTTTAAATTAATTGAATAATTTTTAGCTTGTTTTTATTTTTCATTGCATTTGAACTAAACTTTCTTTTCCACTCTTTAAAAGAGAGTGTGTGGACTTTAAAGCCATATGATCTGGGCTAAAATCCTGGCTTTTACATTTCTTACAGATCTGCCTTGAGCAAGAGACTTAATTTCCTTTTGCCTCAGTTTTCACATCTGTAAAATGGGCATCAGACTATCTACATCATAGGCTGTTGCAAGGATTAAATGAGAAAGCAAAATTGTGGACATGAATACACTAGCATACAGTGAATACTTAGAAAGCATGAATCCTATTTCCTTCTTAATCCACAGGAAATCTGATGTGGCATATACATTATAAATGTGGAGTCCTTCCCAAGTAGTTTTATTTATAATTTCATGTTCATTGACTACCTCAAGTCAGAAGGAGGTCTTATTTCAGTCAAGCATTCACTTATAATAACCAAGAGGTAGAAACAGCCTAAATCTCCACCAATGGATGAAAAGGTAAGCAATTTGTGACACGTACATACAGTGGGTTATTCAGTCATAAAAAGGTAGTGATGCATATCACAGTATGGATGAACATTGAAAACATGACACTAAGTGAAAAAAGTCATAAACAAAAAGTCACATACTGTATGATTCCATTCACATGAAATATTCAGAATGGAAAAATCCATAGAAAGGAAGCCCAAGCCCTGTGGAGGCACGACACGGCACATTCTGGCTGACCTCTCCAGTAGGGCTCTCAGCTAACAAGCAGCATCACTCAGATAGGTGGTGAAGGGGCATCATCCCATCTCCCAGACTCTGACACTTCTAGCCGAAGTCCCAGACATGGAGCAGAGACAAGCCAACCTTGCGGTGCCCTGTCTGAATTTCTTTCCCACAGACACTGAGAGATAAGAAGTGATCATTCATGTTTTAAGCCAGTAAGTTTTGGGGTACTTATTATGCAGCATTAGATAGTTACTTCTGTGAAATGATATCTCCCCCAGTGACAAATAATAAAATGGATTTGGGGTATTTATTTAAAAAAAAAGATAGATAGGCAGTTGCCAGGGGTTGGAAGGTGTAACAAGAAGAAACTGCTTAATGGGCAAGCGGTTTGACTTTAAAGTGATGGGAATGTTCTGGAACTAGATAGAGGTGGGGATTGTACATCATGCATGTGCTAAATGCCACTGAGTTGTTCACTTTAAAATGGTTAATTTTATGCGATATGAATTTCACCTTAATAAATTCTTTTTTAAAAACCACTAGAAGACCAAAGCCACTCTGTAACAGACAAAGGAATAATTCAGCAGGAATAAAAAGGTGGGCACACTCTCTAGAGGATGTGGGCACGTCTTCTCGTCTGCAAGGTAAGGATGACATTAGTCCCTAACTCACACAGCTGCTGGGTGAGTAGATGAGGTAGTCCATGTAAAGAATTTAGAACAGGGCTGTGCACACAGTGAATGTTCCATGTATGTTGTCTATCATCATCATTATTATTCTTGCCCAACAACCCACTAGAAAGCTTCCTCAAAAAGTCCTGACATAAACACTTTCTCCTTCATTCCTATTAAGATGATAAAGAATAAACTATTGGCTCCACAACTGAGGACACTCACAGCTCTCAGTGCCCAGCCCAGCTTCTTTCAAAATTTCTGCTGTTCATGAAGTTCTCTGCAAGCTCAGCTTGGACGGTAATCATTCCACACCCCCAAGTGCATATGGGTCGGTCAAAGTGTACACCAATTTTGATCCTGAGCATGATGTTCTGAATGTTGAAATGGCCATCAAGATCAAAGGTATGGGTGAGATCACCATTGTCAACATTTTAACCAACTGCAGTACTGAAAAGAGACAGGACGTTGCCTTCGCCTACCAGAGAAGGACCAAAATAGAACTTGCATTTGCACTGAAGTCAGCCTTGTCTGGCCACCTAGAGAGCTAGATTTGGAGCCTATTGAAAACACCTGCTCAGTATGATGTTTCTGAGCTGAAAGCCTCCATGTAGGCACTGGGGACTGATGAGGACTCCCTTATTGAGATCATCTGCTCAAGGACCAGCCAAGAGCTTCAAGAAATGAACAAAGTCTACAAGGAAGTGTATAAGATTGATTTGGAGGACATAATTTCTAACACATCTGGTGACTTCCACAAGCTGATGGTTGCCCTTGCAAAAGGTAGAAGAGTAAAGGATGGCTCTGTCATTGACTGTGAACTGACTGCCCAAGATGCCCAGGAGCTCTATGATCCTGGAGTGAATAGGAAAGGAACAGATGTGCCCGAGTGGATCAGCATCATGACCTAGCAGAAGCTGTCATCTCCAGAAAGTATTTGACAGATACAGGGGCTACAGCCCTTATGACACATTGGGGAGCATTAAGAAGGAAGTCAACGGAGAAACCTGGAAAATGCTTTCCTGAACCTGGTCCAGTGTACTCAGAATAAGACCGTCTGTTTTGCTGACCGACTGTACTACTCCATGCAGGGCAAGGGGATTCGCAATAAAGTTCTGTTTAGAATCATGGTCTCTTAAAGTTAGGTGGACATGTTGAAAATTAGGTCTGAGTTCGAGAAGTATGGCAAGTCCCTGTAGTACTGCAATCAGCAAGACTTAAAGGGTGACTCCTGTCCCAGGAAGGGCGTGGCTTTGTTTCCAGCTAACAGTTCTAGAAAACAGCTTGTGACTAGCCATTCCCTTATGCCCAGCCCTGAGAGAATGATGTTAGCACTGCTCCCTCCCCATCTTTATTTCATTTGCCAAACATTGCCTGCCTCTCTTGTCTAGTCTCTCCTTTTAGCCCGAGAAATGAACATTCCAAGGAGTTGGAAGTGAAACTTATGATGTGAAACAATTTACCTCTTGTGTACTGTGTCACACACAGATGAATAAACTGAATTTTTGCTTTATAAACAAAAGATAAACTGTGACTCATTTGACAAAAAAAAGTGAGACAGAATTAACTTGAGTGTAACAAGCATCAGTGGAATCTACTGTCAGGTGCTTTGCAAACACTAATACATTTACCCTTGCGTCTTCAGGATGTATCAACATGGTCCCATGTTGCAGCTGGGGAAACTGAGATTCGAAGAGGTTAAGTGCCTTGACCAATACCTCATAGACGGTCAGTGGCAAATCCAGAATTCAAACCCAGTCTAGCATTTCCCCAAACTCCTAAGCTCCCGGTACACTGCATAACTTTCCCTCCTCAAAGTTGCTCTCTGGGCCAAGATCTTGAGAGGGATAAGGGTGAGAGGTCTGACTTCGGCTCAGGTCATGATCTCACAGTTCGTGGGTTCGAGCCCCGCATCGGGCTCTGTGCTGACAGCTAGCTCAGAGCCTGGAGCCTGCTTCGGATTCTGTGTCTCCCTCTCTCTCTGACCCTCCCCTGCTCACGCTGTCTCTCTCTATCTCTCAGAAATAAATAAAGCATTAAAATAAAAAAAAAGAAAGAACAAAAAACAAACAAACAAACAAAATTGTTGGTCAGTTGAGGGGATGGGGAAGGGGGAAGAAGAGCCCCAGGGCAGACTGAAAGCCCTGCAGGGGTGTGAAATCCCTGCTGACTATTATCCCCACCGCCACCACTGACTTTCTAACTGGTCTCTGGCCACTTTCTTGATTTCTTTCATGATACATTAATCCCAAGCACCAATCTGGGACCAGCCTGATATGGCCTCGCTGTGCTACATTAACCCACTGATTTGAAAGGAGTTCTAAAATACTGGCCAGGAAAGAGGACTGGGAAATCTGAGATTTCTCTCTGTTCTCTTCTTCCACCTCACTCCCACTCCATGCCCATGCATCATCCAGTGCTGTAAGAGAAGCTTCTACTCGTGCTGGACGTGAGTGTTTCATGTCAGAGGTGTCTGTCCCCATCACGCCCTGATAGAATAATGCCTTATTCCTGCCCTCTGCCACCCTCCCAAACCCCAGGATCTCACTCAGTGGATCTGCGGTTGCCTGTGTAATCGGCACTCTAAGGCTAGTCAGGACATGGAAGAATTAGCTCATAACAGCTAATGAGCATATACTTTAGTAATTTAGGGCTGGGGCTAACCAAGAGGTCAAAGAGGGAGATTTCTCCCTTGCTGGAAGGTTGAGCTGGGAGTGGGAGAATGATAGATCCACGCTTTAATCCTGAAAGGCATCAGCCTACTGGCCAGCCCATGTCTACTCAGGGTTGATGGAAGATCTCTGCACTCAGAGGACAGACTCCCACAGACTCTTCCAAGAGGCTGATGACTAATACCAGGTCAATTTATTTATTTGCAGAGTTTGGTATTTTAGGCAGCCATAGATTACAGAAGGGAGGTGGAGAAAGGCCTATAATAATACCTAACCTTTACTGAATGTCTACCATGCGCCATGCAGTAAAGCAAAATGTTGTACATTTAGTATCTCATCACGTAATCCTCACAACAACCCTTTGAGGCAGATGTATGAATATGTTATCTCCATTTGACGGAGGAGGAAACAGGGACTTAGTAAAAGATTTGCTTGGGACCCTATAGATACCTACCTTTTATTTTGTTTTCTTTAATAGTTTATTGTCAAGTTGGTTTCCGTATAACACCCAGTGCTCATCCCCACAAGTGCCCTCCTCCATGCCCATCATCTCCCTTCCCCTCCCCCCACCCCATCTGCCCTCAGTTTGTTCTCAGAATTCAAGAGTCGCTCATGGTTTGGGTAGATACCTACATTTAAGAATACAGGTGTGACCAGGGTGGGAGACTGGTGTGAAGCCCATTCCAGAGCCCTGAGGCCAGAGATGCAAAAAGCCTGAATTGCAAGGACGGAAGGATATGAGGAGGGACAAGATTTGATGACTACTGAAAAGGGGAAATTGACAGGCCTGCTGCCCCTGGTTGTGGAGGGCGCACGGAGAAAGAGATAACTGCAGACAGCGCCCGGTGAATGACCATTGAACAGCCATAGCTCTTCTGGGCAGTAGAAGCTGATATCAGAAGCAAAGTGCTCATTTGCACTGAAATAAACTAATAGGACCATGTGGGCTGCATTCTTTGGAAGCACCAATGAGTGAATGACGACATGGAAGGTTGAGAGGTATTTTTACAGATTTATCAGGCAGCCTTGGTGCATAGAGCCTGTGGAGGCCTCTGCACTGAGCCACTCAACATTCTCTGAGATCTTCTTAGGCTGTAAATAGGAATACATGACTTCTCAGCAAGTTTCCTTATATCCATCAGGATCAAGTCCAAACTCCTCAGATAGCATGCATGTCCTCCTGTATCTTTTTCTGAGCCACCTTATCTATCTCTCCGGGCTCATTTTTTTACAGGCAGCCTTTGCAGCAATCCCTCAAAGTTCTAAGGTCCCCCTTCTGATCCTGGCCTTTGTTCCCGTTTCTTGGAAAGCACCTCCCTTTTCCCCTCCCGCCTCCCTCAAGCCCTCTCCTGGTGCCCATGTCCAGCGGCAGACAGCTCAGTCTTCAGTGCTATGTTCAGATATCACCCTGTTTGCTTCCCCACCCCCACCTCGAAGACATGGGGTCCTCTTCCCTCCTCGGCATCAACAGCAAGCAACGTGCTAGGTGCTATAACGATGAAACTCATTGTCCTAAGCAGAGTATTTATATCCCTGGGAGCACAGGAAATGTTTCTGACCCACATGAACTTTAAAAATGTTAACAGCTATGCATTTGCTATAATGTCCATTAGGAAACAAAAAACAGGACTCACACACCAAACCCGAGATTTCACAAAGATTGCCACTTAGGATGATGCGAAAAGTGGATGGCGATGTGAATAAACTAATTTCACAGCTTGTGGGGAGATGGAGCCAACATTTTTTTTTTTAATTTATTTCTAGGAGACAGAGAGAGAGAGACAGCGTGAGCAGGGGAGGGTCAGAGAGAGAGGGAGTCACAGACTGAAATAGGCTCCAGGCTCTGAGCTGGCAGTCAGCACAGAGCCCGACGTGGGGCTCGAACCGACGAACCGCGAGATCATGACCTAAGCGAAAGTCGGAAGCTTAACCAACTAAGCCACCCAGGCGCCCCGATGGAGCCAACATTTTAAAGGGCCAATGCCAATTCCTGAGGTTTGTGGAAATTTCATTTAATCCATACACCCACCCTGTGAAAATGCTACCCCCACAGTTCTGAGATAGAAGCCCGTGGGTCCCAGAGGTTAAATAACTTGCCTCTGGTCACAGCACCCTTAAGGAGGGGACAGGAGTAGCTCCCAGTTTGGACTGGCTCCTCCTGCCCTGACTTTGTCTCCCTCTCTGGATGGTTGAAGCTTCTTGGAAGCAGGAACACACGTCTGTCGTCTGTGCATCAGGTGCTCAGGGCACCTCCTGACACAGCGGAATTTACTAAGGTTCTGTGGAAAGAAGAGATAACTGCGCGAGTGACTGGCATATGGTTTGCAGGGCACTCAGAGCATTTTCATTCACTTGTCCCGATGCTCCCTTGAAGAAAGGTTTATTGGTCCCCTTACCTGCTTCCCGGGTGAGGGTACCACGATCAGAGTCATGCCTCTGAATGGGAGCATCAGAGAGGGACCAGCTCACCAGGTGCCACAGAGGCCCCAGGAGGAAGGACAGGAAGGTGAGAGACGGAGAGGGAAAGAGGAAACAAATGATCCAGGTCCTACCCTCCAGATCCGAGGCAGGTGACCTTCCACCTTGAGCACTTTTCCCCTTTCCAACTTTGGAGCTCAGCAGGCCAAAGTCATAAGAACGTCCTGTCCTTGGTCAGTACTGTCACTTGGGACTTAAGATAAGATATTGAGAGATGAAGCCTTATCTTTGAGCAAGGGGACAAACTCAATTTCCCAACTGACATACTTCTTGGGGGTCATTGGAGGTTTGCATTTCTTTATAATTTTGTGACCAAATACTGTTAAGTTCAAGGTCAAAAATTGGAAGGAGAGATAAATACATATGTATTTATAATTTTAATAAATTCTTATATGTGACTATATAATTATAAACACATACTATAAATAAATATATAGTATTTATAATTACATATAATTTTCTTTATCATTATTTCTTTCCACCCAGAAATGACTAACCTTTGTGTGTGTAGACAGCAGGAGGAGGAAGAGGAAAGGAGAGGAAGGAAGGGGAATGAGAAGGGCTGGCAAGTTGTGTTAAAAGAGTCTTAATTTTTGCACTCGGCTGGGGGCATAGATCTTATAAACTTTTTTTTAAGTTTACTTATTTATTTTGAGAGAGAGAGAGAGTACAAGCAGGGGAGGGGCAGAGAGAGAGAATCCCAAGCAGCCTCTGCACTGTCAGCACAGAGCCCATCGTGGGGCTCGAGCTCACGAACTGTGAGATCATGACCTGAGCCGAAATCAAGAGTTGGACGCTTCACCGACTGGGCCACCCAGGCGCCCCCCGACAGAGGTCTTATAAATATGATTTGAGGATCATCTGCATCAGAGTTACTTGGGGAGTTTTCTAAACATGTAGATTCCAGGGCTTCAACAGCTGAATCACCATCACTGGGATGGGGCCTGGGTGATCGTTTGGACTGGTTCTGCAGAGTTGAAAACCTTCCTGGAGTAAGCGACCCACAGAAGTCATCCCAGAAATAGGGGATTGGAGGGTACTGCTTCCCGTGGAGAAGAACTTCATCATATTTATGCCAAGGCCTAGCCTGGACACCGCAATTGTGAAGAAAGGGCTCCACCATTGTGTGCAGTGAAGAGCAAACGTGTCCGCCTTGGCTTGCTAAGGTGTTCATTGACTAGGGGCTTCCTCTATGGACACGTGGGGCAGAGGGAGTTTGGAGGTCCCTGTGTTTAGGGGGAGGGAGAAATGAATTGAGGCTGAGATCTGGGAGGAAGGAGCCGGCTGAGCACCGGGGACGTAAGCCCAGGAGACAGCCGGACAAGGAGGCCCTCCAGGTGATCACATGTGGCTCAGGGACTGAGTTGAGATGAAAGTTTTCCTTCTTGGGAAACTCAACGATCTTCAAGTTTTTAGGAAAGCCTGTGACTTTAAAGAGCTAGTCCTGGCGCTCTGGAGACATAAACAGAAAGGTGAAGTGGCACCAAATAAGTAGCAATGTGTCGACCAGGAGCTTGGAAAAGGAGACAGAAGGTGCAGTTTAGTGAAAGGCAAAGATGACCCATCATGACCAGAAGGTGCAAGCCCTCCAAGAGACCCTCAGAAGCCTGGGTGGCTCGGTGAGTTAAGCATCCTGCTCTTGATTTCAGCTCAGGGCATGATCTCACAATTCGTGAGTTCAAGCCCTGCATCGGGCTGCACTGGGCTGCATTGGGCTGCATTGGGCTGCATTGGGCTGCACTGGGCTGCACTGGGCTGCACTGGGCTGCATGCTCACTGTATGCTGGCTGCTGAGGCTGCTCGGGGATTCTTTTTCCCTCTCTCCCTTTGCCCTTTCCCTGCTTCCACTCTTTCTTTCTCTCTCTGAAAATAAATAAACATTAAAAAAAAAAAAAAAAGTTAATGGGAGGGAGCCAGACTTCCTGTTACCCAAGACAGAGGGTGACTTTTAAAGGAAATGTCTGGAAAATATAGTGACTTTTTTGTATACACACACAGACACACACAATGTCTTTTGCCCTCTCCCCAAGTTGTCACTAGGAAACCGGAAGTAAATAATAAAGTTGGCCCGAAAAGACTCATTCTTGCCGTGGGCTGGGACCACGTCTCGCTGTGAAAAGCTGGGGCCCCGGTCACTCTCTCCGGGATCGGGGACCTCACCCAGTTGGAAAAACGTTATCGCTCGGCACGCTGTCCTCGGCCTTTATAGCCGGCTAATTGCGGCCGGTTTCAGCTTGACTCACGGAGGAATTTGCCCTGCAGGATTCTGACAGTCAGTCACATTCATCTCTGGATGAAGACAGACATATTCCAGGAAGTAGAATTTCCTGAGAAGTCGTTGCACTCGGTTTCAGGTCATTCCTTTCCCAACGTTCCCCTCCCGACACTGCAAACTTCCCACCGGTTCTTCCCAGGCGCGCGCTCTCTTTCCAGGAACTTTTATCTTCGTTGTTATTTATCTTCTCCTGATTGTAAAATTTAGCTTATGCTAAATCAAAAGTTTAAGAAAGTACTTAAAAAGTTGCTCACTGTCTCTAATAAACTTAGTGAAGGTTATATTATATATATGATTTTGATTCCTGGGGCGCCTGGGTGGCTCAGTCCATTCATTAGGTGACTGACTCCAGCTCAGGTCATGATCTCACTGTTCATGGGTTCGAGCCTCGCGTCGGGCTCTCTGCTGACAGCTAAGAGCCTGGAACCTGTTTCGGATTCTGTCTCCCTCTCTCTCTGCCCCTCCCCTGCTCATGTGCTCGCTCGCTCTCTCTCTCTCTCAAAATAAATAAACATTAATTTTGATTCCTTCTCTTTTCACATTTCTTCCTAGGTTTATTCCTAGAGAGCTAAAAACTTTGGTACTACTGTCAATGGGAATTTTTCCCCCCGTTGAATTCAGATTCTGTGTCTCCTTCTCTCTCCGCTCCTTCCCCACTCACACTCTATCTCTCAAAAATAAAATAATAAAATAAAAAATAAAAATATAGGACTGTCCACTTCTACTTTGCAATGCAATTTTTTTTGTTATTTTCATAGGGTTGAGTCTTTTTCTTGATTCTAGTTGTGTTATTAAATTAGTTAGAGAGTGCTTTGAATAATTTGTGCTTTGGGAAATTTATTGAAATTTTCTTTGTTAAATTGACCTTATTGATTATATCATCCAGACTTTCTATCTCCACGCTATTCAATAGAAATATACATAAAAAGCATATGGGATTTAAAATTTTCTAGTAGCCATGTTCAAAGGTAAAAAGAAATAGGTGACATTAATTAGCATATCTGTGTAATAACTCCCTATATCCAAAATATTATCATTTCAACATGTAGTCAATATAAAATATATTAATGAAATATTGTCTATTTTTCTCCATTCAGTCTTCAAGTCAGTGTATATCTTATATTCACAGCGCATCTCAATTCAGATGCTAAATTGTCATCAGGAACACATGATCGATATTTAGATTCCATGAAATTTATAGTTGAAAAAGTAGGCTCACTTACCTAGGTTGTTCTCAACATCCTTAAAAAATTTGCCAATACTGAATCAAGCATCATTTTAAAAATTACATTAAAATTAATTAGAGTTAAATACAATTAAAACTTCACTTTCCGAGTTCCGCTAGCCACATTTCAAGTTCTCAACAGCCGAATGTGGTTACTCTCAGCTAAACTGGTTAGTGCAGCTTTATATCTTTATTCATTTTCTCCGGTGTGACCTATCAAATAAAGATGTATTAAAATGTCCAACTACTTTTGAGGAATTCCAGTTAATTTTTTTTACATGTGGTAATGGTATTTGAGTATTTTTAAAAATTGTATTGAGATATAACTGACATAACATTGTATCAGCTTCAGGTGTACAACGTAATGATTTGCTAATGTATTATTGTGAAATAATCATCACTACAAATCTGTTAATACTTGTCACCATGTATTTTTTTAAAGAATTCCTGTATTTTACAAAGACATGTTGAAACATTTATGAATAAAATCATGTGATCTTTGAGACTGGTTTTCAAAGAAATATGGGGAAAACAGAAGTAGGCTCGGGTATAAGTGAAAAGATACTGGCTCTGAGTTGATAATTGTTGAAGCTTACGTGCACAGGTACATAGGAAGTCATGATGCTTTTCTGTTTACTTTTTTATATATTTGAAACTTTTCATAATCAAAAGGTAAAATTCGTTTAAAACTTTGGACTACACTTTTTCCATTTATCAATTCCTTCTATCCCAATTTCCAGGATATTGCTTTATGTATTTCAATCCTGTTGTTATTTTTATAATCATAACTGAAAAACTAAATTAATATGACTTGTTATATATAACCAGACTGCAGCTTTATCTTTTTCTCCTCTGGTCTCTTAAAGTTTTGCAATGGGAGGTTCTTTCTTTGATTCCTTATAAAAACTCAGAAGTTTTCTAGNTCTTAGGATCACTTTAAGTCACAAATTTAGTGTGGTGGTCAAAGATGGTGACAGATCCTCTGCCATTCTTCCTGTGGAATGGTGGAGTCCATTCCTCTCTCCTTAATTGGGACCGCCCTTGCTTTGACCAATGGAATGTGGCGAACGTGATGCTGGGTAACTTCTGAAGCTAAGCTTTAAGAGACTTGCAGCTTCTTTCCCACTCTTGGTACTCTCCCTTTTTTAATCCAGTCGCCATGCTCCGTGAAGCCTATGCTGCATGGAGAGGCCACATGAAAGAAAACCAAGGTACCTGGTTGATAGCCCCAGCCGAGCTCCCAGCCAGCAGCTTTGTGAGGGAGCCATCTTAGACATCATTCAACCGGCTTTCAGAGTGGAAAGCAGTTGTTTCCCAAGCACAGCCTTTTTCTCTGCTGCCACGGCTACTTTTTTTCAGACACAAGTCAGGTAGTGCTTGATCATGTCCCCAGTTGCAGAGTATTACCACCTCACTTTCTGAGGGGTTCACTGCAGCTACCTCACTAGACCGGAGTCAGAGATGAAGCATGCCCATCTTGGATTGCTGTTGAGACAGAAACAGGTTGAAGCAGTGGGGAGCAGGAGCTAATAGTCACAGCCAACGTTCCGTGACATCAGCCTGGTCTGCCACCAACGATGCCTGCTTATACCCAAACTTCCCGCTCTGTTAAAAAAAAAAAAAGTCCTTCTTCCACCACATCTAGATTCTTAATTTCTTCTTTTTTTTCTTGAGGAGCAAAAGTGAGGGTGTTAGGAAGATCAAGGAAGGAACAAGATTCCCTGTTTTCAGACAGAATGGTGGAGGTCAAGGGTAAGATCACGGCCCGGGATGCAAACAGTTCTCTGAGTAAAGCTTCCCTATTGGTTACTTGGCCCTAAAACTTCAGAAGGAAGAAAAGCGAGACCTTTCTCCTTCCACCAGTAAACCTCAAGGTTCTCATCTGGTTCTGGAATGGTCTGTGGCGAGAACATGGTGCTCTTTTCCCCTCAGCCCTGGATGCTTGGGGAGTGACTTGTTTGCTTTGCTTTGTGTTATGTCCCACACATACTTCACTGGGTGGTGGAGAGCCAAAACCAGGGCACCTGTGATGGCAAGGGAGTTGGCCTTGGGAGGGTGATACAGAAAGTGGTACATATTCAGCACATGTTTATCACATTGGATAAGACTGGAGTCCCAGACTCTTTATTCCTTATTCTTAGACTATTCCACACCCTCTCTCTAAGCTTCTACACTCCACAATGCCTTGACACTTCAACTCCAAAATGACTCTAACCTGTCCTATAATCTGGAGGTCAGTGAGTCACAAGGCAGCATGGTTCATCAGATGGGACATTGGACTCTGTATTGATTCCTATAATCCTGGACCATCAGCTAAGTTCTCTGAATCTGCTTCACTAAATCGTCCATAAATGACTCCTGTCTCTTAAGGCTCCAGTGACAGTCGATGAGGTAATGCACGGAAAACACCTATGTAGGAGTCTCAAGTGCTGTTAGCTGTGGAAGGTGGCCTTCCAACTCCGTCTATGGTGTTAGTGGGGACCCACAGCTGCCCTGGGACCTCCATGGCAGTCACAGTCTGGGCGTCCCAGTTATCTGGTGGGTAAGTCTGGGATGAGAAATGGATCATGCTCAGCTTTGGAACACACAGGGTCCCATTCAGTTTGGTCAGCTGTGATAGTACTCTCTGGGCTGGCTCTACCCCATGGGGGTGCCTGTAGCATTCACCTCTGCCTGTGATTGGCCAAGCAAATTGGTTTAATTCAACAATGGAATGTTAAGAAGCTTTCTCCCACCCTGAAGATATAAAAGGCTCCTTAGTAATAAAAGGTGTATTTTCATCTCCATCAGTCTGTCTTCTATGTCTTATTTTCAAATTGATTCCAAATTCTCTAAGGAAAGAAAGAAATATTATTTTATTATTTACTGACTCCCTAAGACTTCAGTCAAGCTTCTGTAAAGTGTAAAACTACAACCTCAGGACCCCCACCAGCAGATGTCAGGTCCCCATTGGATCCTATGTAATCAAATTGAGCCAAATGTGAAGGCATAATTTACACTATAAATTTACAGTACAATTTACACTCTATTCACAGGCCGTACATTAGCCAGTACCTGAGGATGATTTTTTCTACTAATATGACACACCAGTGACATTAAGCTGAAACTAAAATTTAAATAATGCACCCTGATGGACCTGTAGATCTGCTCCAACCACTCTAGGCAAGAAGGGATTTATTCTCTCAAGGAATTAAGCCAAAAAAGCGATGATAGGAAGGACAGGTGGTAGGAAATGTGGTGCAGGAGAAACACTAGACTTAAGTAAAATGCTCTGCTTTGAACAATTGGTTCTGTATCCGTTATCTAGTGCTGCGTAACAAACAATATCAAAACTTAGTGCCTTATAAGTGACCACCATTTTATTTGCTCACACTATAGCTCAGTAATTTGGGAAGGGTTTTCTTGGGCTGTGAGGATAAAATGAACTTCTATACATACATGGACACAAAAATTTCATTTCCTTTGTACACTTTCTCTGGTAATTCATGCAAACTAGACAGTAAAATAATGAAATATGAACTTGAGAAAACAAGGTATCCATCCAAGGAGAGGGGCAAAGCCAAAGATGACAGACAAGTGTTCAAAAAGCAGACAAAACGCTCTTCGATACTGGCTCAAGAGGATAACGGTTTAAAGAAAAAAAAAAAAAGAAAAGAAACCAAAAAGGTTGTCAGACGCTTTGAAGCAATTGCGAAAAAATATTTATGAGTATATGACATCACTGATGGAAAAAATTAAAGAAAATAATGTTCTGCATCATCATCATAATGTAAATCATGTTAATCATAATGATGTGAATATTGACTACTGATTTGGGAAATGGGTGGCAGTGGGGGAATGTGTTAGTTAGATAAACCTCATTTACCAAAAAATAGGGGAATAACAGGTGAGTAACATTTACCAAAGAACAGATGCATAAGGAAAACCCATTACAATCATATGATGGTTATGGACCAAAACACCAAAAGCAAGCATCCAAGGAGTTGGAAATGTTGTTTCTGGAAAACCAGACAGGAGTATGGGGAGGGATGGAGAAAATGACAAGGGCAACTTGTGAACTTTCTGTAACTAGTGGATTTTTCCTTAGACAAAAATAATGTCAAAACCTTTTTAAAGCAATGCTTACCTCTGCATCCTAGGTTGGGACTAGAAAGGGAGCCTTTTCTTAGGAATAGCACAAGTTTCTGAATCGTGAAGTGCTCATTGCATCCTGTCTCCTGGTTGCAGATTCTTAGCTTAGTCTTGCAACTGGCCCAGGTCCATTTGGAGATGAGTCACATGACTCATCCACCTCATCTTGATAAGGAATCGAAGACCTGTTCTGGCCTCTGCGTCTTGGGTTGATAGCAGCATTTCACTGTGGAAACACTCAGAGGAGAAAAACGCACTCAAGCATCAAAAGTGTATCCGGTACAGCTGTCACGTTAGGTCCCCTGTAGTTTGAAGCATGACTGTACATACCAAACACTTAGAGTAACCAACCCTGGGCTAAACATTTATATACATTGCCTAGTTTTAATCATCTTAGGAAACCATGCATTACTGCCCCATAGTCCAGGTGAGCAGATTGACATTGAGGAATGTTAATAGTTTAACTAGTAAATGACATAGCCAGGAGTGGGACCCAGCTCCCCAAGCAATCCCAATCCTGAATTTATTGTCACTCTATAGTGCCAACTCAGCTCTCTGCACATGCGTCAGCTGTTCTAGAGAGGTGCTACCAATTTATAGTCCTTCTGCACACATTTCTTAATTTAAATCAACTTTTTCTGAACACCGTGACTGTCATGGGGTGGTGAACATGGCCAGCTTTCTGAGCATGCAGTCACATGGGGATCCCACACTGGGAAGGGAAACACTCTGCCATCAGGGTCCTGAAAATCTTCATCTCGGTTTTGTAAGTGAAGTCCGATGGAACTCTGCGGCGTGTGGGTGAGCAGAATGGGCAAGATGCGTGCTCCCAGTCCCTTGCCACCCCACTCACACAGAATAGCGGTAATGCCCCATGAGGACAGAATTCTGGTAGATCCACAACAAGCCTAAGGGCAGCAAGTCTCTTAATGTCACATACAAGTGCTCGATATCTGAAACTGAGTACACTGGGGTACTGACAACCTCAGGAAGACCAGCTTTCCATTCAAACCAGAATTTTCTTCAAACACAACAAAAGAAAGGACTAAGGAACCCTATCTTACCCCTTTTCACTGGTGCTACTTGCCTGTGTTAGCCACCCACTTAGGCTGGGATGACGACATAGAAAGATCAACCCCTTGTGCCTTCTTTTCACTGCCTCATTACTTATCAGTAAGGTAGGGTATTGGTAGAATGTGCTCCAATCAAGAAAAGAAAGGAAAAATGACTTTTATGCAGCATTCCCACTGTTCTGACAGGAAAAAAAATACATGTATGAGCTACAAAATATGAATTGTGTAGTTTCAGTGGTCCCACATGTGAGTTAGAAGCTTATGTTTACATTTAAAACTGGCATTGCACAGGGGCGCCTGGGTGGCTTAGTCGGTTAAGCGTCCGACTTTCACTTGGGTCATGATCTCACGGTTCGTGGGTTCGAGCCCCGCGTCGGGCTCTGTGCTGACTGCCAGCTCAGAGCCTGGAGCCTGTTTCAGTCTGTGACTCCCTCTCTTTCTGACCCTCCCCTGCTCACGCTGTCTCTCTCTCTCTCTCCTAGAAATAAATAAAACATTAAAAAAAAAAAAATTAAAACTGGCATTGCACAATTCAAGGATGAACCATAAAATTGATGCTAATAATTTAAATTTAAACCTCTTAGAATAGCAATACTCAAAACAGAACCAACTGAGGGTTGATGGAGGGGCGGGGGAGAGGAGAAAATGGGTGATGGGCATTGAGAAGGGCACTTGTCGGGATGAGTCCTGGGTGTTGTCTATAAGCAGTGAATCATGGGAATCTATCCCCCAAACCAAGAGCATGCTGGATACACTGTTAGCCAACTTGATATTTAAAAAAATAAGGAAGAAAATTCTGATATATGCTATAACAGGGATGAACTTGAGGACATTATGCTAAGTGAAATAAACCGATTGCAAAAAGGAAAAAAAAGAATAGCACTATACAGCAACATTTTTAAAAGCCCTAAGTCAAGAGAAAGGCCACTGAAGGAAGAAAAGCTTTATATTTAGTACCTTATAAATGGCACTTTCCCTCTGCTTCCTGAACAAGGGGTCCCACAAATTACATAGCTGGACCTGGTGATGGAGAGGTGGGCTGTGATGTTAATTGAGGAAAGAGACCCCACATTTTCAGGAACTAGATCCAGGAAGCCTCTGTTTCTCTGTAATTGAAAACAACACACTCCTTTGGGGTTTGATTGTCTTTTTTTATTGCTCCTTTCCCACAACCAGTAAAAAAAAAACCCAAAATACAATCAATTCAGGTACAAGGATCCAATTTAAAAAAAAAAAAAAGTCAGTGTGCAAAGAGGGCCACAGCCCTGCCCGGGTTTAACTTACATATTTACAGGGGGTGTGGCATGTGCTCAGCTACTGGAACACATTGAAAAGACAGTGTTACAAAATATACAAAGGTGCTTTCTTTATATTTCATAGCAGAACCCAGCCTCATTTCCAAATGAGAGCACTATAAAACACAAATCACACTACTATCTATATAACTTATGAAAAATGCTGTACACATGTGCGACTATAAATATAGAGTATAAATGGCTCTGTTTCGGAACTGGTATCTACATGGGTAAGGGTCAGGGGAGGGCTCAGTTTGGTATCCAACCTGCTAATATGAAGGCTAAGCCAAGATGGGGGCAAACAGGGTCTTGGAGTGAAGCTGTACTGAATTCCCTTCCCCAAACTTAACTGAAGCTCCCTCCCTCTGTGGGGAGGACTGGGATTGTTCACGGTAAGAAGCAGTGGAGGAAGGAGGTATAAACACAACAGGTCACTCTAGAAGGCACAAAGAAAGTATCTGCGGCAAGAAATAGGACGCCCTTTGGATCCGCAGCCACACACAAGAGCCCCTACTTCTACTTGATGACCACTGTTCTGTGGAAAGTCCAGCCATGCTCTGATTTCTGCCCTCTGAGAAAAGTGTGGATCTTCACAAGCATGGAGGGAAGACAGAAAAATCAAAGCTCACCTATCTATGGGAATGTTAGAGAATTTTTGGAAAGCATTTCTGACTTGGAGGGATGGAAGCTGCCCACTGAAAAGCCAACCCAGACCTCTATCTTGCATGGAGAGTGAGTTGGCAGAAAGAAGTTCCAACTGTTCCGTGCTCACATCCTTCCTGGGGTTCAAGGTTGCAGCAGTGGAAGGGACTCAGAGGGGCTGCCTTATCTTCTTCTAAAAGACTCATCAGGGATGATTTTATCTGACCAAGAGAGCAGCACTAGGCTTTAGCCACAACTATCAATTTGGCTTCTAAAGTAGCCAAATCAAGAAGAGCCCTAGGCCCTTCTAGCAGATAAACCATCTCTTCCCCCCCCCTCCCCNCCCTAGCTCATCCTCCAACTGCCTGGCTTGGGAACAGAACACTATCTTCTCAAAAAGATGAAGCTAACACGTGAGCTAAAGTGCACCCTGAACCTCTCTCGGTAGCTCAGATGCAGCTTCTGCCCTGAAAACTTGGACAAGGACACAGCAGGGAAACTGACATGGCCAGACCTGCCCAGCTGAGGACCCCCTAACAAGGGCCTTGGGGAGCTCCAAGAAGAGGGAAAGAGCCCACCCCATGGTCTTCAAGTCTCCAAACAATGACACTATTTCCCCACAAGTAGGTCTGATCTGGGGCAAGGACTCCTGGGGGCAGCTGATCTTGGTTGAAGCAAGTCTTTGGTCAAAGAGAGAGCTGTCTGAGCTTTATCACAATAACATACACACTTAACGTTTGCATCTTTGAGAATCTCCCACAAATCTCTCCCTCAAGGCTTTCCCTTTGGAAGAGGATGGTTTGAGTCTGAAAGTAGGTCATATTGACCAACCCAGCTGTTGCAGGGGGTGGACGTGGGTGCTCATCTCCAGCCATCGTCTTTCATCGTCTTTCTGGGTTGCTATGCAACTTCCCATGGGCTGAAGCCCAGTGGAGGGGAGGGTGGTGAGGCAGGGAGTGGGGGCAGGCTGAGATGAAGCCACTGTGTGGGCTGATACACTGGGTCAAAGGGAGCCAGAGTCAGGGTGGATGTCAACTCCATTTCTCAGCTGGGAAGGAATCTTGGCCAGGCAGAGAAAGGCTCATGGAAACAGGTGCGATGTGGCCCCTCCTCCCACCTCTGGGCAGCCCCTATAAGGCTGTGCTGCTGGAGGTGACCTTTGTGTCCGGGCCTTCTGCCTGAGACCTGGGGACCCCATCCTGGGCCTCTCTGCTCATGGCTATGTTATCAAAGGCCTCGGGGGCCTTGATGGGCATATCCTGCTCTTCCTCCACGTTCTGGCAGCACCCGCTGCAGCGGCAGCAGCGGGGGCAGCCACACAGCAGGCAGCAGGCGCGGCAGCAGACCCGGCAGCAGAAGCAGCAGCGCGTCTGGCAGCAGCCAGTGAGCAGGAAGATCAGCTCATCCCAGGGCTTCAGCGAGTGCATCCACAGTGGCAAGAAGTCCCAGGTCTGGAGCTTCCTGGGCAGGAAGCGGGGGCAGCGGGACTGAAGGACCCTGAGGACCACCACCAAAATGATCACGAGAATGATGGGCACCCCCACGCCCACGAGCACTGGCCAGCCTGCCAGCGAGAGGCCAAACACAGCCAGCGGGGTCAGGAAGAAGAAAAAGATGAGGTAGAAGATGGCAAACCAGCGGTACTTGGCTGAGATGTTGCCCAGTCCTTTGGCCAGGCGGATGGGCAGGCGAGTGAATGGGATTGGGTACCACAGCAAGATGCCGGAGATGTTGAAGAAAAAGTGGCACAGGGCGATCTGAAACACAAGAGGTTGGACAGGTGCATGGGTGTGGCGCGCAGTGGAGTTGGGGGAAAGGGTCGTCTAGTTGCTGTCTTGAGTCAGGGGTCTTCCTTGTCTTCATAGTGCTGTTCAGAAAGGGGCAGGCATTACCTGAGGATAATGGGGGGGGGGAGGGGCGCGGGCGGGGAGGGCAAGGGAGGTGACCAAATGAATCACAGCTCAGTTTTTAGGACCTAAACTCCTTACGTCACAATCTAATAATGAACTTCATTAATATGCCTGCTGCTGTCCAGGATCTTGAACTTGCTGTTTCCAGCTGAGCAGTTAAGAGCTGGTGGGGCCAAAAGAGAGGCTTGCTGGAGAGCTGGTCTTTCTTGGCTCAACCCCATTCTATGGAGGGGAGAGAGCTGGTTACAGTTAATAAAAATGATAGCACCAGCAGCTGATTTTAGTGCTTCCTATGTAGGAGGGAACTGTTCTAAGCATCCGATATGGACTACCTCAATCCTCAAAAAAATAGCCTATGACGTGGTAAATCATTATCTCTATTTGATGTAGGAGGTTAGGCTCTCTTTCCAAAGTCACACAGGTAGGAGATGGTAGGGGTGAGGTTCAAACCCAAGTAGTCTGGCTCCAGAGGCCACACACTGGGCCACTTTCCTGTGTGCTCACTAGGTGCTGGGCATCATGCTAGGGGCTTTGGACCAGCCTGTCCTATAAGAGAGCCAAACCATAAGAGATTCTTAAATACAAATACTGAGAACAAACAGGGTGGATGGGGGTGGGGGNCTCATTTTACTTTCTAAAAATGTGACTACTAAAATTTTCAAATTATGTGGCTCAAACTTACATTCTACACTCAGATTTTTGTTGGACAGTCTGGCTTTAGACAGAGCCTCATCAGATCCTTAGAATAATCCTAGCAAGATCTGATACACATTTTTCAGAGGGAATTGTTCAAAGGTTAGATCACCTGTCTAAGGTCAATTAGTGTGTAAAGGCGGGCCAAGAATTCAAATGCCAAAGGTCTTCTTGCCCAACATCACTTAGTTGATCTGGGCAAGGCAGGTCCTCCTGATTCTTCTTGATTCCAGGTCCAGAACACAGGTCACCTCATCCATATCCAGGCAGAGTCCCCCAAGAGGGAGGCAAGAGAATGGAAGTGGTGTCTCTATGCTTTTTGAATACTCTTTCCATCTCTATCAAAGTGGTCACCCTGCTTCTGTTTAAACAAACACCAGTGATGGGGGTCTCACTGGCTCTCTAAGGAATATATGGCTTTGACTGTTCTCAAATCTGTCTTCCTGCACGGCTTCTCCTCACATCACAGTTTTGAACAGAGAGAAAAACTTGGCTCCTGTTCAAAAACCATCTGCTTGCAAGACCACGAATGGGGTTGTATCCCACCAGAGCCCCTGCCCCACAAAACATTTCCTAACCTGCAGTGAACTCCTCAGAGTATTGCTTGGGCTGGCTAAGGCAGCCAGAATGGCAGTGGTGGTGGTGCCAATGTTGGAGCCCAGCGTGAGTGGATATGCCCTCTCAATAGTGATCACACCAATACCTGGCAGGAAAATGCAAAAAGTATACAGTGTCAGCCTCAGGGGATGATGGGAGATGGTAAGAGGGGAAAAGCCAGGGAGAAACTCACCAATGAGTGGGGTCATAGAGGATGTGAACACAGAGCTGCTCTGCACGATGAAGGTCATACCTGCCCCCACAAGGATGGCCAGGTATCCCGTCAACCAGGCAAAAGGAAAAGGAAAATCTAGAAGACAAAAGGAAAAGAGATCTGTCACAGGCCTTCTAAAAGAAGGCATGGGCTGGAGGCCCAGCTGGCACCTCCATAGGACCTGGGGGGCATGGCTTGAACTAGAGGGTCAGGTTGTACAGAAGCCCTCCTCACCCCACACCACAGTCAGAAATTACAAACTGGATTTTTAGAATCCTTTCACCTTGCATATTCGGATGGTGGAGCCAAGGATGTTGGCATGTGTTACAGAAAAAGAAAAACCATATATTCACTGAAAGCTCCAGAAATGCTGAACCCACATGTTATGGGCTGAATGTCTGTTTCCCCAAAATTAATATGTTGAAATGAAATCCCCACTGTGATTGTTATTAGGAACAGGAGCCTTTGTGAGCCAATTAGAACATGAGGGTGGGAGTCCTCGTGAATGGTGGCTTAGTGAGTGCTCTTACACAAGAGGGAGTTTGTTTCCTCTCTACTGTTTCCATGTGAGGACACATTGGCCATCTGTAAATCAGGAAGTGGGTCCTCACCATAGCCTAACTATGCTGGCATCCTAACACTGGACTTCCCAGCCCCCAGGATGGTGAGATATAAATGTCTCTGGTTTAAGTCACCCAGTCTAGGATAATCTGCTATAGCAGCAGAACTAAGACATCACCCAAATCACCTTCCTCCCACAAAGCACTTGGAGCACTTGAACTTCCTTCCTTCTGCCTGTCCTGGTCTCCCAAAGCTGCTGATTCTCCACCTTTGTGGAGTTGCATGGAGGCAGTGCAGCAGCTTGGAAGTCCTACATACCAGTCCCTCAGCACCACTGGTACAGGATCAGCAGGCACCCAGAGTCACCCAGCTCAGCTGCATGACAACCTTATGGCAACCCTGGGAGGTAGACATTCTCAGCTTTCACTGAGGCTTCATGGGGGAGGCAATGTCCTTAGCTTTGTACACTCCCAGTGGCCAGGATGCCATCAGCAGGAGAATTGCCTGCCTCAAGATGCTGATGTATTATCCAGATCCACATTTTTGTCTTAAGAATTGAAGGGAAGGAGGGGGCTGGGAAGGCATCCATTACCCTTTTCCTATGGGATCCTGACAAGATCCAAAAGTCCTGGGCATAGGAAACCTGCCAGGAAGGAAGCCCTGTCCCACAGATCTCTGCATTTGAGCTGGTTCTTCTTCAGGACCTTGCAAATATGTGATAGAAGCTTATGCCTACTCCCCCAGCCTCTACCCAAGACACTAAGGGAGATTTCAAGACCAAAGGGCACCTTAACTTTTTCAGCTTGTCATATCCAAAAGAGAAACTCCATGTAGAGGCCATTGCTAAATACAAATCTAAAGGAGCCCCCTGAGATGGCCACAGTGATGCCATGCCCTAGAAAGCCCAGAATAAAGGGCAGTGTGCCTACCAGTGTTGAGGGTCTTCTTGATGACAACTGCTACCTGTCCCCGGAGCACGGAGCCCAGGAGCTTGACGATCATAATCAGGCAGCCACAGAGGACCAGCAGGGACACTAAGAGCAGGATTATACCAACAGCAAGATCCGGGAGGCCGGAATTCACAAAGATGTGCTGGCCTGAAGAGACAATGGAAAACCTTGTTAGGAGGCAAATGAGGCCCCCCCCCAAGACTACAGACTGTTCATTCCCCAACATCTTTCTGTATCACAGTAGCAGAATCTTGGTTGTTAGCTCGATGTATGACAGCCTGAAATGAAGACCACACTTCCCAGCTTCTCTTGCAGCTAAATGTAAGCCTGAGGCTATGTTTTGGCCAGTGGGACCTCACAAAGCTAGAACTAGGGACCTCACAAAGCTAGAACTAATGATGTGAAATCATTAGTCACAGAGCTAGTCAGGGGTTTTCTTCTACCTCTAAGTCCTATGCTGTGTTTTACTCATACTGAGGATACTTACAACGAAGAGTTTGAGGAGCAAAGTGGTGTAGGATGGGCAAGTCAGAGTAGGAATTATTGCTAATTATAAACCTCCTTATTTTTTAGAAGACCCTGTGTGGCCCCGTGATTATACAGTTTTATTGATGGATGTAGAGCACTTAGAACATGGGAAGTGATAAACCCATTGATTCCATGAGGTAAACCGCAGTTGGAATATTTACTGTTCAAAATTAATGTGGGTGATATGGAGAGAATGAAGAGAAGCAGAGATACACATATGGGTATATAAAGAATGGTTAGCAGAGTTAAGGATGTCTGGGCTGGAAGAAATTCCTGGGGCAACAGTCTAGCTTCTTAAAGAATGGGAGCATCACGTAGGCTCACTGCCTTGTTCAGTGTTAGAGCTCCACGCCCTTGAATGGGGCCTGCTGTATAGCAGGGACTCATGGCTTCAGGGTGAATGTGTTTGTTCTGTTCTGCATGGGCCTCACATCTCCTGAAAATATGGCTAGCATCTCCCTGGAGCCCAAGGGACACCAAAGCATATGGAGGGAGCACTCTGGAATCTGTTGATGAGTTCTGATGAAGTGCTGAACTTCCAGAGAAGCTGGGCTTCAAGTCCTACTTCTGCCCCTTACCATGGAACCTTGGCCATAGCACCTGCTCCTGTGTTACAAAAGTTCATATTCATTACTGGGTATGATGCCAGTGCTCTGTGAGTCCTAGTTTCCTTCTTTCCTTCACTTACTAAGTCTCACACAGATAATGAATACAACCCCCCAACAGCCCAACCTAGTGGGCTGATGCTCTGCTGAGTTCCACTCACACTTGGCAATGTTCTCCGTGTAGGTCACATTCTTGATGGTCCAGGTGTAGGAACCGTCCGACCAACAAAGGGAAGGGGAGGTGCAGTTCTCAGGCGAGGGGACAGTGACATTCATCTGAGTCTGGATGACAAACATTGGGACATGGGATGTATAGTCCATAATACTCACTTTTGGTGGTGACTGGCAGGCAATGTGACAAGTAGGAGGGAGACACACATCAATGTGTGTGTCTGTAAGTGTGATGCACTGTTTCTACAGGTCCCTCCATAATGGGAACACAGGCAGCCAGAGGTAAGCCAAGAGGAATGAAAATAACAAGCCAGGAATAACGTATCCGTGGTGTGGAATGAAGCAAAATGGGGTCAGCCTGTCCTACTGCATTGTCTGTCCATACAGCATTCAAAGACTTGCTTTCTTAAGGATTCTCATGGTCCAATTTTTCCTTCCCCTTACCTTCATTTGCCCACATTGAATTAAAGGTTTTGTTTAAGGCACAGATGCTAGAGTCTGCCAACCCAGCAACATTCTTAAAAACTTACCACGTTGGTAAAAGTGTCACACCACATCTTGATCAGACTCTTGTTTTTGGCAGCTTCATCATTCATTGCAATTTGGTTGATAACTTTCTTATCCAACTGAGGAAAGCAACAGACAGGAGAGAGTTAGCATGTCCTCAGTACTGATGAGGGATGAGCTGATAGGAGGTACTGTTTAAAGGGCTTCAAGAACTTGAACCCAACTGAGAGCACCTGCAGGAGTGAATGAGGACTCACTCCATCTGTACTCCCAGGATGGAACACAGCACCTGTATGTTAGCAGGTACTTGACAAATGAATGATTGTATAAAAAATGGGCCAGTAACTAGGAAGTATGCAGTAGATAGTCATTCAATGACTATCTACTGCAAAAACCAGCAGGTAAGGATAATAAAGGACAAGGTCCAAGTTGACCCATTTTACCCAAGGCAAGAACCACAAAACCTTTTCTCATTTATGTCAATAATATGGACAGATCCTAGTGAGCAGAGGGGTGAGATGGAAGGGAAGGACAGTAACCTTCCTCTTTGGCTAGGGGCAGAATATTTTATTATTGAGCCAATAGGTGTTGAAGTAAGTAGGGGAAATACAATGGCTCCAAGCATCCAATGAACTCTTGAGTCTTGAGAATCACTTACCATTGCCCTGCTCCCACCCAAATAAAGATGACACATGTTGACGTCAAGGAAACAAAAAAGTCCAATTACTCTATCAGGTGCTCCTGAAGTCTTGCCTTCCTTGGCCTTTTTCAAAGGCAACCAAAGAGCAGTGTTTATAGACTATCATCCTTCACCATCTCTGCTCAGTTGATTGGGGTGTGGGGGGGAAAGGGAAGGAGTTAGTTCCTTCCTTTCCCTCTCTGAAGGAAGTAGGGTTACCTGGATAATGAGTTTCGTGAAGGGATCTGTGATAACTTTCAGAAGTGCTGGGGCATCTTCTCCATTCTTGAAGTTAAAGCTCTCTAGCACCAGGTTGGTCAGGATCTCCAGGTAATGGGTGGCCGCCTCCAGTGGCAAGAGCACCAACACAGAGAGCCAGTTGAAGAAGTCATGGACAGTAGCCCCCGCAAAAGCCCTAGAAGAAGGGAATCCCATCCCAAGCCAACAGTCAGATTGGTCAACAAGCAAGGGGACACCACTCTAGGCTGGTCATTGATTGCATTATCTGCAAGGGAGTCACCTATCTATGTCCACATGTGTACAATCTCATTTACATGCTCACAGCAATGCCCAGGTGGGGGGGATTAATATCCCCCATTTGACAGATGAGGAAATTGAGGGCCAGCAAGCAGAAGGGAAGTGATTGAAGACCACCACATGGGTATTGGGTCCAGGATCCTTGTCTCCCACTGCCCAGCAGAGCCTTTCCCACCAAGCCAGAGAGCACTCAGTTCTTTCTGCTGAGCAAAAGGGAAGTAGGTCGGTTATGGCTGCAAAAATTAACTCAACGACCAGTTTGGTGGAAGAACTGCATCAAGACCACTTTTGAATCATGCATATTGAAGACAACCTTCCTTCACAAAGGTAGGGGCCAGTAGTATCATGGTAATCAAAACCCACAACTGTATTATTAACTTTGTGTTAAGATCTTGAGACTCTGATGAAACACTTGAACAACATTCAATGAAACAACCTACATAAGGCCCGTATGTACCACAATGTATATCTGAGAAGGTTTGTAAGTTCTCCTGAATTCCATCCTATCTCCACATCAAGAAATTTGAGATCTTTTTTTGCTCAATGAAAAAAATTTTTCCTTAAAATACATCTGCATAGAGCACTTGGGTGGCTCAGTCGGTTAAACATCAGACTCTTGGTTTCGGCTCATGGCTTGTGAGCTACAGCATGGAATCTGCTAGGGATTTTCTCTCTCTCTCTCTCTCCCTCTCTCTCTGCCCCTCCCCCGCTAGAGCATTTTCTCTCTTTCTCTTTCTCAAAAGAAATAAAAGATTTAGGTAATCCTAAAAAAATAACTTAAAAAAATCTGCATGTTCAAAAAAACACTCTAAACTCAAAGGGACATGGGTAGAAGCTAGTATACCTGTGGAGTAAATGCTTAACTTCACTACAATAAAAGAAACTTATTTACAATTTACTTGCAAGCACAAATTTTCATCTATCATATTAGCCAATATTTTTAAAAGTTATTCTCCTAAAGAGGGTGAGTTAAGACATCTTCTTATACTTCTGATGTAAAGTGTAAAGTGATGTAAATATTCCTTAGTAGTTTGGCAAAATGTTTTAAGAGCCTTATAAGGGTTAGATATAGTCGTTATTTTTCTAAAAATCTAAGGAGGTATTCCAAACCACCAGGAAAGAATGATACACATCTCCAAAGATGTTACTGAAAGCAATCTCTTTAAATAATCTGAACAAGGGGTGAGCTGGTTCAGTTATACTACTATGTACAGGCACTTGATTCATAGATCATGTTTGTATTTCATAGGTAGCAGTGAAAAGAACCCAGAATCAGGAAGAAACCTAGATTGAGTCTAAGCTATGCCCCTCGGTAGTTACTTAACCTCTGTATTAATGAAATGAGGCAAAGAAAAGTCTACTCAGCTTCTTGAGAAGATCAAATTAACAACCTCCCCCACCTCCCATCATGTGTATTATTATTGTAACCCTCAGGACATTTCACCAAGGACCGAAGAAGGTTAGCCTTGTCTGAATGGAAATGAGCAGCTCTGAGACCCTCTGCCCACTGCCAATTCACCCACAGAAGAGGGATGACATTAGCTGACTCCCCAGCCAGCCTGTTTAATGCTGTCTGCCTGACCCACATGGTGATTACATCATGTAGACAAACTACTTCTCTATTTTATGAACTTCTGGAAAAAGCCCATCAGTTTAGAAGACAGGCCAGAGAATGTGCTTAATTTTCACATTAACCTTTGCCTGTTTCAACCTGCCCCATGTTCAGATCTTGTGCATCCACAAAAGCTACATTTTGCTTTTTACTGGCAAGCGAAGAACAAAGGAAAGGTAACTGGGGTTGAGCTCGCCCAAAGAGGAAGCTTTAGGAGGTTATAATTATTTCTGACTAAGCGGGATGGTAAATCCTATCCTAACTGGCCTTGTTTTAACTACACCACACAGCAAGTAAGCTTCTAGCTAGGGCTTGCATTTAGGGAGCTCTGACTGTGTGCCAGGTACCTTGCTAAGCATTTACCTGTTTGGTTGGGTTTACTCCTTTGGACAACAGCGGTGATAGACACAATTATCCTGGCTTTGCAAACCAGGGAGCTGAGTTTAATCAACAGGTAAGTATGTGATTCCAACCCCCAGCTGTACTCCACAATGGCTACTTAGAAGACCTCTAGGAATGACCAGAATGTTCTCATTGGCTAGTTAAAGGTAGTTATGACAACCTGGCCCAAACTGATGAACCTCATGACAGCAAAGGCTGATTGTGGGCCTCCTACCTTCTGAACTCATTCCGGTCTCCCGCCTGCATGAGCGCCACAATGGTGTTGGTGATGGAGGTCCCAATGTTGGCACCCATGATGACGGGGATGGCAGCACGCACAGTCAGCACTGGAGGGGGTGGGGGTGGAAAAGAGAAAGTTAGAGTTAGCAAGTTTAGGAAGGCAGCTTGGGGGTGCCTGGGTGGCTCATTCGGTTGAGTGTCCGACTTTGGCTCAGGTCATGATCTCACAGTTCGTGGGTTCGAGCCCCGCATCGGGCTCTGTGCTGACAGCTAGCTCAGAGCCTGGAGCCTGCTTCAGATTCTGTGTCTCCCTCTCTCTGACCCTCCCCTGCTCACGCTGCCTCTCTCAGAAATAAAACATTAAAAAAAAAAAAAAAAAAAGGAAGGCAGCCTGGCCATATTCCAATGTGGCCTAAGGCAGGAAGACCTCATTCAAGCTGGTAATTAACAAAGCAGCATTTCCTAACCCATTCTGGGGTCTGCACCAGGCTATGAATCTGATTTAAGACAGCTCACCACAGATATATGCACATGTACCAGACAAAAAGTTCCAGCACATAATTTCAGGGAACCCACATGCTCCATGAAGGAGCCCTTCTGTGGACCCCAGTTTCAAAGTGCTTTTCTAAATTTGTCTGTCCTCCATATTACAGATGCAAAGCCAATTTACTGGAGAACAGGAAACAATGTGTAAGGACTTGTGTATTTATTATGGCAAATTCCCAGCAGTATAATTTCGCTTTCTAGCAAATTAGTACACTGCCACAATGTTCTAACATGTGAAAGTAAAGTGATTTTGAAGACTACCTTTTTCTAATGTAGCCTGGGAAAGTTCTAGTTGATTTTGCTAAAATGCTGGTTTGGACTGAAAATTAACCTGTTCAATTTGATCCCCTTCGGAATATCTGTCCCAGCTCAGCCAGAGCAAATATCAGCAGGTTCATATTTGGAATGCCAGCTTCCCATGCTTGGTTGTCCCCAAACCAATGTGTGATGGATTTCTTTAAAAATTTTCAGTGATGGAAATGTTCTTGAGAAGAACCACGTAGATAGATACATGGTCAAATATGGCAGCCACAGGCCACATCTGACTACTGATCCCCTGAAATATAGTTAGTGCAACCAAGCAACTAATTTTTATATTTTAAATGAAAATAAATTAGGGTTAAATAAAATTAAGTAGCCACATGTGGGTGGTGGCTGGTGGACTGGACAACACAGTTCTAGAGAATTCAGAGCTGAGTCTTCAGGCATCGGGGATGATTTCAAGACACAGCTATGGGAATTGGAAACAGGCGGCTTCCTGGGATAAAGCAGAGCACATCACAGCCACACAAGATAGGAAGACAATGCTGACAAGCCTGGACACATTCAGAGTAAATCCGGGCTCTTCAGCTGGAGGGGGAAATGCCTGGAATGTCTGGGCCCACAGGTGCTTGGACTCACATGAAGAGGCCACCATGCTGACGATGATGGACGAGGAGGTGCTGGAGCTCTGCACCAGGACAGTCACCAGCACTCCGATCACCAGCCCAGCCACAGGGTTGGACATAATAGAGTTGTTACTGAAGAACTGCCCGGCCACCTTTCCTGAAAAACAAGCCAGACACCAGATGGAAAGTTAGATGGCACTGAATACACAGACGTCTCCAGCCACGGCCAGCTGCCTGTGGGTCAGGGAGACCAACCTCCAGCCCAGCTGGTACCCTGGAATCTTACTTCCACATGCTTCTTCCCAGTGCTACCCTGGTACCATGTGATCTCACTCCCCACCCAGGCCATACCCCTTGTTTCTCTTGTTCCTTCACCCTGCAGCTTCCTATACTTCTACTACTCCATCAGCAAGCCCTCCCCCAGCCTTCTCTGACCACCAACCTGGCCTCAACTCTGCACTTGGCCTAAAGGTATTGGTGATTCTCCAGATATGCTATTCCTGTCTCTGGGCATATGTTCTCAATTCAGAAGATTTCTCCCCAAGGAATGGATATTCTCATTCTTCTCTGTCCACCTTACCCAACCCCCATTCTCTAGCTCCAGCATAGCCTCAGATGCCTGAGGCCATCAATCCATTCCCCAATCCATTCACTGAAGATGACTGAGGCCCAAGAGAGTAGAGTGGAGGCAACTCATCTGAGACACTGGGAGAGCAAAATCTCTTGCTGATCGTGCTTTGGAAAAGGGGTGTTGGGGGTGTCTTCCAAGAAGTCAGTCTGCCCTTCATACACCCTCACAGGTGCCCCGTCCCCCAATTCTCCCAGGCCACAAAGATGAGTTCCCAAGAAGGTACTCAGGGGAATAGATTCCATGGTCTTCTGTGTCTCGGATCCAAACTCAGATCCAAACTCGGATCCCACTATGCCAACTCAAGGCTGTGAAACTAAGCGCTGGGTAGTGTGACCTCGTTAAACTTTGGATGTTCCTCTTAAATGGGAGCTTGGCGAAGAAATGTGTAGGACTGCATGAGGCATTCAAAGTGCTGACTATCACTGTTGGCACCCATCAGGGGAACACAGTTGACCAAGCACATGGGATTTTGCTTCTGGGTCCCCCTCACACTGCTTAGCTACTCTCAGTCCTGGAAGATGTTTAGGCAACTGCTAAGGATTGAGGATCCACCAGCTCTGGGACCCTTGTCCTTCTCCAACAAAGGCCCAGCCTTGATTTTCTATAGTTGCTTTAGCTTGAGAGCATTCCTATCTAACAATCTCTGTGAGTGGGAAGGCCCAAAGACAGCAGGGATCCCTTAGATACATCCTTGTATCAAACAGCTTCCTGTCTGGGGTCAGTGGACAAACACAAGCTGACTTGCTTGGAACTGGCCCCAGCCTTGGCTGATGGCCTAAGCCATCTCAGCCAGTCATAGCTCCTTTAAAGACCTCAGTTTTCTCTTCTGTAAAACGGGGGCATGACTTCACAAGATGATACGCAGTGACCTTCTGTCTTAAAACGCACCAGGAGGCTTCGGCTAGAGAGGGCTTGCTGAGTTGTAACATCTGAACCCAAGACCATGAAAATACCCCACCCCAGATCTCTGTCCCTTTCATCCATACCTCCAACCAGCTGGAAGGCACTGCTGAGGACATCCAGTGAGCACACGAAGAAGTAGAGAAATGCCAGAAGCAAAATAAATTTCCCAATTCCTTGGAAGACACAGAGAATCTTCCCTTTGGTATCTCTCTCTGGGTTGAGGGAAAAAAGTACAAAGGCTTTTAGTGCCTGAAACACCGAGAAGTTGGGCAATGAGCTCAGAGCTCCTACCTCCCCTCCCTCACCATCCCTTCCCCCCATCACCAGGCGGCTGTAAGCTCTTATGTATGGCAAGGCCTAGAGATGGGATGCGGCCATGACTGCAGTTTTCAGAGCAATTACCACTGTAGTCCATTTAGCTGAAATCTGTGGTGAAACATCTCTAAAGGATTTGCTTTAGGGAGGAAGGGTCTGATGTGGTCTGAGGCACTGACAGGGCAAACCGGACTCCACGCTCAGCTGAACCAGTGTGGCTGAAGTGAGGCAGTTATGGGCACTTGACACCTAAGTGCGGGTCAGAGATAATGGCCCTCCTAAGCACCTTCAGAACAGCACAGACTATTTTCTAGAATGTGGCCACAAGGTAGCAATCACAGCCTCCATTTGGGGAGGGCATCCTGGTGGAATGCTATGTCCTTGGATGCTATTTTCTCTGCTCGATTTTACAGTGGTTCTCACCTCCTCCTTCCCAGCTGTCTGATCTACAGACAGACCTTACACCCAGCACCCGAAAAAGAAAGGCAGCATTTGTTTGCACGCCAGCCATTCTGGCTATATATTCTGTCTTCTGGAAGCCTTTTTCGATGCCCATGTTTAGGTGAGGAGAGCCGTCCATCCAGGGGCTCTCAGAGCAGGGCCTCGTCTGGTCACTGTTGTACCCATAGCACAGTTCCTGGGACCAGTCAGCACACAGCGGGTTATAAGGAGCAGCATAGCACCCAGCCTGTTACTACCTCCATGCTGGCACATTTGTTGAGTGCAGGAGAGAACAAAAGATCCCCCAATTATCACGTTATGCTTTGACTCCAAGCCTCCAAGATTGTGGGAGGTATCCCTAGCCAGGACCTTTTTTTGAAAGACATCAGAGGGACACCTGGGTGGCTCAGGCAGTTGAGCCTCCGACTTCGGCTCAGGTCATGATCTCACGGTTTGTGAGTTCAAGCCCCATGTCAGGCTCTGCGCTGACAGCTCAGAACCTGGAGCCCACTTCTGATTCTGCGTCTCCCTCCCTCCCTCCCTCTCTGCCCCTCCCCCACTCATGCTCGCTCGCTCTCTCTCAAAAATAAACATTAGAAAATTAATGAAAAGAAAGAAAGACATCAGAGCAATGGAAAGAAAGAAGGTAACACAAAGGAGACGATCCTGTGGAGGCAGTGAGCCCAATCCCTCCCGCCTACTTCACCTGACCACTTGATCCCTGTGTCCTGGAGCTCCGGCAGGTCCCAGGGGTCGTCCACCGCTGTGGGCTCCTCTATTAGCGCCACGGTGGAATAGGATGGCAGAAGCTCAATCTTGGTGACGGAGGTCCCGCTGTCATCTACTTAAAACAAGCAACAGAGGCCATGAGGAATGAGGCTCAGACCTGAGCCATGGAGGCCAGTCGGGGGTGGGCTGATGGGCACTTACTCTGGCTGGTGTCCTTGCCTTTCCCGGATGTGATGGGCTGCTGGCTTGTGGACCCTTCTGTGTATTTACTGGGGTCGGGCTGGGCATTTTCCAGCTGAGGCCAAGGAGCCATGGTCTGCAGATGGAAAACAGAGCTTAAAGCAGCAGCTACAGAAGGGAGGCCCACTCAGGTGCCATGATGGGAAGAACTAGTGGTTGCCAAGATTCGGGAGAGAATCTACCTTCCAAGGTTGGGCTCTTCCACCTCTGGGTCTCCCTCAATCGCTCTCCCAGGCTGTCACGAAGTCAACCCACTTCTTATAGTGTTTCTCTCCATTCTTGCCTCAAATCTATCCACTGAACTTCCTTTGATTTCTCCGAGTGTTGACTCAGCCTCTGTCTTAACTCTTTCCTTTAGTCAGAAACGGGAGGCAAAGCCATCCTTCTTCATCAACTCACGGTACACCAAGTCCTCTCGGTCCTCCAGTGGTTTCCTCCCGCTTTTGTTCTAGATTGCACATCTGCACCAAACCCCACACAGTGGACCTAATGTATACATAATGTTCATATGCATTCTGCCTGCTTTACCCACCACCCAGTCTTCTGTGAGCAGCATGACACATTGGAACTAGTTTGAATCCCAGTGGTGTCACTTATCAGTGGCTCTGTGCTTAGGTAGGTCATTTTATACCTGTAAGCATAAAGGCATAAATGTTTCTCCATCTATAAAATGTGGACAAGTCCAGGCTATGTGTACAGGGTTATAGCATTAATGGTGATACCTAGAAAGTGTCTAGAACCAAGCAAGCATCCAATAAATGGCAGCAATTATCCTATGACATGCTGCCTGGATTGATGACCCTTTGTCAGAACCACATGGTTTCTAACCTTTGGTAGACACTTGCTCATAAGCCACTTTCTCAACAAAGCCTTTCTTGGTTACACAGAGAGGAAGTGTGGCTTCTGACACACTTGAAAGTCCCCTCTTTGTGGTCCTTGTCCTTTGACACACATTAGTGCAGTACAAAGGACTGGAACAAACAATTCACAGAAGAGGAAATACAAGTGGCTGAGATACTACAAAAAAGTCTGGCCTCATTAACAAGATATGCACGTTAGAACAGTGAGATAAGTTTCAACTATCAAACCAGCAGAAAATAATTTGAGTATAATATGCTGTGCTGGAGAAGATGCAGTGAGATGGGCACTGTTGGAAAACCATTGGCAACATGTCTAAAGTGCTTTGCATTTTCAGTACATCTTCAATACACTTCTAGGAACTCAGTACCTAGGAATATTTTCTCTCAGAAAATCCTAAGTACCTTCCTGTTCTGATCACTTCTTTGAAGAGGTTTTCCCAGAATCTGCAGCTGACTCCTAGTTTTCTGTTTTTTTCCCTTTCCTATTTTTCTTTAATGAATTCACTTCCTGCGCACCAAAATGCAAGCTCTACCAAAAAAAGAGGCTTTGTCTTGTACAACACTGCATCCTTGGGGTCTGTAGCTATGCCAGGCACGCTGAAAATGCCCCCATCAGTGGTGGCTGATGAAATGAATGGGATGCAGACCAAAAAAGACGTTGCCGCAGTCACTTGGGGTTTGAAAAGCAAAGACAGGAAAATTATTGTACTAACCATGATACATCCATGAAATGTAATAGCACGCATGCCACATGCCGTTAAAAAGGTTATAAAGAATTAGCAAAGGGGCACTAGGGTGGCTCGGTCAGTTATCTGGCCAACTCTTGATCCCCACCTGGGTCACAATCTCACGGTTCACGAGTTCGAGCCCTGTATCAGCTCCACACTGACAGCACTGAGGCTGCTTGGGATTCTGTCTCTGTCCCTCCCCTACTCATTCTGTCTCTGTCTCTCTCACACACACACACACAATAAATAACCTTTAAAAGGATCAGAAAAAATGCTTTAGATAAATTGTGAATAAAAGGTACTTTTTTTTTGTCTTACTCACAGCATGTTCTCACAGGGTCTACAAACGTTCCCTGGGATTCACAGTGGGTGATGGGATTGTGGGTGACTTGTTTTCTCTACTCTATGAAATTTCCAAATTCTTTTTCATTTGTAGCCCAACCC
Organism: Crocuta crocuta; assembly: GCF_008692635.1. Classification (NCBI taxonomy): domain Eukaryota; kingdom Metazoa; phylum Chordata; class Mammalia; order Carnivora; family Hyaenidae; genus Crocuta; species Crocuta crocuta. The sequence continues at coordinate 4,004,475 of NW_027532163.1, forward strand.
CAGACCCACAAAGTGAGATGGTTCAGAGACACCCAGGGACGTCAGTCACTGTTAGGCGAACCGGTAACGCTAGGACTTACGCTGATTTTGTGTCCCCATCACAAAGGGGTCGGTTTGCTTAGCCTAAGGATTTTCTTGACTTTGCCCACGCCACTGCAGAAGCCTGGATCACAGGAAACATCCTGCAGTCACTGGCTTCCATGAAAGTACAAGCTGGGCCTTTCATTTCAACCTAACAAGCATCCAACACGGGGCCGGGCACACCACAGGCCTCCCGTGCATTCTGAGCAGGATGCTGGGGCCTGCTGGCCAGCGAGAGCCAGCATTTACTAAGCCAGCCTATGCTCAACCTTCCAGAGAGTCGTTGTTATTCTCCCATTATACAGACGAAAAAACTGAGGCATAAGGAGGCTAAGTAACTTGCCCAAGGCCCCAAGTGGTAGGGCCTTGAGCCCAGGTCAGTTTGAATCCAGAGCCTTTTCCAGCAGCTGCTTTCGGGCTGAGTGTTCTCTGCAAGCCACTCAGTTGGCTTCTAGAAGCAGGGCTGCTTCTAAAGAGCGGCCTCCAGGAGCTGCTTGCTGTGACTGTCAGAGGCTGGACTCCTCCCTCAGGCTCAATGAAAAGTCTTATAGCTGACAAGCCTGTTGCTCTCAAGGTGTGTTGGATTGGGGGCCCCCTTCCCAGGGTGTGCTGGGAAGCAGCTTCAAGGCTGGGGTGCAGGCAGGGGAGGCGGGGCAGAGCTGAGTGGTTGGGGAGGAGACCAAGGCTGGCCTGGGAGAGCTCCAAGCTCAGCTCAAGGCCACCATGCAGGTGAACAGGCTCAGCTTTGAAACAGCACGCAGGTTAAAAAGAAAAGACAGGGCGAGGCCCACGTGTTTGGGGGAGTATAGCTCAAGTGTCTGCTTTGTGACTCTCCCAACACAGGGATCCTTAGCCACAGTGCACTGGCGGAAAGAAAGGAACAATCTTGGAGCTCTTTCTTTCAGTCAGGCACTAGTCTGGGCACCTGACAGCACAGAGGCTCGGAACCAATATCCAGCTCTGCCCCAGATGCACTGTGACCTGAGCAAGTCGCTTGACTGCTTTGTGCCTCAGTTTTTCATATGCAGAATGGAGTTTATAACAGTCTGCAGCCCACTGGGTTATTAGACAGCTTTAGTGAGTTAATTTCTGCAAAGTGCTTGGAACGGTAACCTGTCCAACTGGTTCATGTTCCTCCTCTGAGCAAGCCTGTGAGAGGCTAGCGTTCTTCCCATTTTACAGATGAGACAACCGAAGCATTTCAGAGGGGCAAAGCCACCTGGCCCAAGGCCGCAGTGCAGTTAAGAGTCTCTGACTCCAAGGGTGCCTGGGTGGCTCAGTCGATTGGGCATCCGACTTCAGCTCAGGTCATGATCTTGCAGTTTGTGGGTTCGAGCCCTGCGTCGGGCTCTGTGCTGATGGCTCAGAGCCTGGAGCCTGCTTCAGATTCTGTGTCTCTCTCGCTCTGACCCTCCACCACTCACGCTCTCACTCTCTCTCAGAAATAAATAAAACAATAAAAAAAATTTTTTAAAAGAGTTTCTGACTCCAAAGTCTGCGTTTGTCTCTCAACTATGATGTGACTGCAACACTCCTCGAAGGGATGAGTCATGTAATAACAGCATCTGAAGTGCGATGCATCTGACTGAAGGCCCATTACTTGGAGAAGATGCCTCAACATCCCGAGTGGCAGAAGTCAGCACCCCACTTCCGCAGGCAGCGTCCTGGGAGGAAGCCAGGGCTCTGTGAACTGGGTCCCAGAAGCACCGGTTGACCCAGATATTGGTACAAAATATCTGCATTCGAATGTCAACCTTCGGGCGTCACTGTCCACAGGCCACTTAACACCAGTCCACACTTCGACCTGACTCTGACTTAAGTCCGACTCACTTCCCCATCACCCCGGATGTCCCCCTCTGTGGGAACTTTGCTGTCTGTGACTCCTGCTACTGTCTGCCCAGATCGGCAAGGTCATCTCCCACGGCCCCCCAACCCAGCACCTCTCCTCTTGCCTAGGAAGCACCCCGCCCAGAAGACCTACCCCCTCGTCTGTGGGCTTGCCCACGTCCTCTCTTCTCTCCTGCCTGAGTTCTGCAGGCCTCTCCCTTCTGCCCTTCCCCACACACCTACACATAGGGCCTGTGTTCCTCACACGGCACTCCACCACACACAGTGTAATTGGTTTCTAATAACAACTACCATTTAACGAGCACCAGCAAGGTGCCGTGTGCTATGCTGGCCCTGACACATATCCTCTCTCATTCTACCTTCATGCAAGAAAGGGGGCACGAGCCTGGAGTGCCAAGCGACCAAGCAACTTGTTCAAAGTCACCTGGCAGGGGAGGGACAAGAGACAGTTTTTAAACACAGCTCAACCTGTCAGTGAGGTTAGGGCCCTGATTTACAATTTCCTTGGCCGTGACATAAACTTATTTTCCTGGAGCACTGATCTTACTCACCTAACTGGAGGGAGAGGATGTTAAGTAGAGTGACTGGTAGATGATTTACTCTGGAGAGGTGATATTTACACGGAGCACATTGTTTCTCAGCCTTGGCGCTATTGACATTTGGGGCCAGATAATGCTTTGTTGGGTCAGTTGCCCTGTGCACTGTAGGATATTTAGCAGGATCCCGGATCTCTACTCACTAGTTCCAGGAGCGCCCCCTCACCCTTAGTTTGGACAACCAAAAATATCTCCAGACATTGACAGATATCCCTTGGGGACTGAGGGCTGAGGAGGTCTGCAGGTTAGGAGACTAGACTTTCAATCCTGATTGCCTGGGTTCAAGTTTTGGCAATGCCATCTGCTGTGTGAATTGGGGCTAATTCCTTTGCTTCTGTTTCCCTACATGTCAAATTAAGATAACATCACTGATGAAGGATTATTCCTGATGAAGGATTATTATGATTAAGTGCCTTATGTTTTAAAAGTTCTCAGAATAGCATTTGACACATTGTAAACCCTGTGTAGTTTGCAGCTATCATCCTAACACAAGCAGGGGCATGTATAGAGTGCAAGGGTTACATGAGTTCTGAGCTTGCAGTGGGCTACTCTGGGCTACTCACAGACCTGCAGAGGTCCATATGTTTGGCTTATTCTGCCCTTAAGGGTGGTTGGAAGGAAAAAAATGGAAAATCGTGACCTTCTACCTGCTCCTTTCTTTCATAGTCTTAATTCATGCTAGAATTATCGCCCAATCTCTTTTGCACATTAATTCCAGTTGAGAAGGCTTATCAAAGTTTTAGAGGGCAAGACCTATATATTATACTTTTCCTCCCAATGCTCAGTAGCATATGCAGAGTAGGCCCTTCATATTTGTGAAAGGAAGAGTCAAACACACAGGGCTGGCTACTGAAGGGATGAACTGGACCCACGCCTAGGAAACGAATCAAGCCTGAATCTGACTACTGAGTGGCTGTTCCTCATCATGATGATGAGGTTGGGCTGGACAAGATCTGTTCGATGGGGCAACTATATCAAGAAACTGCACCCTCAATGTCACAACAGCCCCATTTGGGCTCTTATCAGCAGTAAGGTGTAAGAAGAGTGGCTGTTTGCCTATTTAAATCATGTTTTCAGTGACCGGATTTCTCTGGCTGATCGGAATTGTCTGGGGTGAACACAAAATAATTGTCTGTATCTAGCAAATACAGAAACAGACGCTTCCACGGGCTGATGTCCAGGTGGTTTAGGACGCTGTCAGCAATAGAACAAGCAGACACTCATTTGCACTGACCTGAGCAGAAAGGACTAGCATATCATGCAGGGGACCCAACACGCTAAAACACCTTGAATACTTGCTTGCTCTGTGTGAGGCCAGTGCTCGCTTCATTCACCTGCAGGCCCTCACTTCACCACCAGTACCACCGAAAGCAAAAGAAAATTTCTATTGAATGTCTCCACTCCTCCTTCTTAGAAGTCTTATCTTCCCTATTCCAAGTCCAACATCTGTCCAAGTCCATTCCCTCTTTACAAACACTTCCCTGATGAAGCAATCACTTCCCCTCGTGCACTACTTCGTTTTCTGGTACATTCGCGTACTCCACCACCGCTCGGTGGAAGCTCACTGTGCCACACAGACCCTGGCAGGTAAGAAAAGGAGGGGCGGAGCGGGACAAACCACTTCTGCT
>NW_027532163.1:4008634-4176393 GCF_008692635.1 Crocuta crocuta
CGGCCGGCCTGCCGGTTGGCCAGCCACTCGCCTCCTGGCCCTCTCCACCCCCACAGCTCTGGCTGCTCCTCTCAGGACCTGGGAAGTGAGGGAATGTAGGGCACCTGGCCGGCGGTCACTGTCCTCAGCAGCATGGGCACACAGGTCCCACTCACCAGACTTCCCAAGGAGCAGAGCCCCAGCTCTTGTGCGGCTGACACACAGATCTGGAGTAAAGGGAGGGCCCAGAGTGAACTCCCCATGATCGGCCCTGGGCAGCTGTTCAGGGTTCTCCAGGGCCTGGGACTTGCCAGTCTGCTGACATCACAGCACCTGGCACACAGCACCGAGAGAACCACACAGTGGGTGACCTGAGCCTCTCTGAACCTCAGTTTCGACAGCTCAGAAATGGGGATAATACCAACTCCCTCATTTATCTGTGGCAGGACAGACTGATTAACGAGCAAAGGTGTGGCCGGGCAGGGTGCCCAGCAGAGTCAACACGCAGAGCTTTGCGGAACGAATTGTATCACAAACAATGCACGGCCTAAACTCCACTGCGCCCTGGGCCACCAGCTCCTCACCTCAGTGCTCAGCACAGCAGTGGGTCCTCTGTAAATATCCGTGCAGTAAAGGAACCTGAAGCACAGGAGAGAAAGGCACTAACATCTTGTGTGTGTGTGTGTGTGTGTGTGTGTGTGTGTGTGTGTGTGAGAGAGAGAGAGAGAGAGAGAGAGAGATGGGGGGTTGTCCTATGGGATCCGTGACCTCGTTAAATTGTACAACAACGAAGTTCTTTCCTGTTTACAAAGAAACTGAGACAGAGAAATCAAGTAAGTCCCCCAGCTTCCAGCAGACGAGTCCGGATTTGAACCCAAGAATGCTGGTCGCAAAGCTGGGGGCCCTTCCCTAGACCTCTCGGCCGGGTGCTGCCACAGAGAGAGAGAGAGAGGGAGGAGGAACCCTCTGGGCCCCATCCAAGCAGCACGGCACCGAAGGGCCCAAGTCGCCTCACTCAGTCCAGGCTCAGTGGGTGCTTCTGGGAGAGCTGGCTGGGCTCATCCCTCTGCAGGGGTCCATCCTGCAGACTCACTCAAGGCACCTAGAACTGTCAGCCAAGAACGCCGTAATGACAGGCTGAGAGCTCCCACAAAGGCTTCGGGCATACCAGAGCCCTGGACGCGGCGTACGCCAAGCCTTTTTTAGGAGTGTCGGCTAAGCAGGACAGGCAGACACGGAATGGGCCGGATAGAGCCCCAGCCTGAATCTGATGCCACTTTCCCGGGGGCGGGCAGACCCTGGCCTGTCTGGAGCTTGCTTCTCTAGAAAGGGGCATCAGCAGAGGCCTTTGGAGTCTTTGAGCCCCTCCACAGGCGATCTGTCCCTAGGGCATTCTCTGACCTAGCTCTTCCCTCGCCCCACTTTCCCCACGGCACACACTCCAGCACACTCTTGCCACCTGCCAGAAAAAAGCAGAGAAGAAAGGATAGATAAAGTCATCCATTTCCACCGTTTGGTGCTAACCCACAAAGATGTGTGTGTGTGTGTGTGTGTGTGTGTGTTTAATGCTTAAGCATGAGGTTCAGGGCTATGATTTCACATCTGCTTCCTTGCTCCTCGCCACTCAGCCCTACAACTGATCTGGCTATGTTAACAACCCTTCTGGCTCGGCTCCCTGCAACCACATGTGTAGCCCATGCCAGGAGAAACTCCTGAAGGCCAGCAGAGGAAACTTCTCGGCTCCTCTCAGACCCGGGAGCAGGAAAACGTAGAGCACCTGGTGACCGCCCAACCCTTACACTCTGCATTCCTTGGGCTTCTCCAACCTGCAGCCATCCAAATGGTCCTTGAGTATTTTCAATCAGGTACTGTGCAAGCCCTGGACACAAATTAACCCTTTTATTTCTGTGAACTTACTTTCAAGTATTCATACTTTAGTACTAATGCCACCGAGGAGGAAACCAAGGCCCAAAGAAATGCATTGGTTCAAGTTATAAAGATGCTGGCCCCTCAGAAACAATTCAGACTCAGGTAGTCTGATGCTGATGTTCTCAAGACGCTTAAGAAATCTTTTCCTACTTTGAAAGAATGCCCAAGACTTTAAAAATTCCCAAGAGGGCAATGGCTACTTAATTTTCCATCTTCCTTCAATCATCACAAGGCAAAATAATCCCCCCAATGACTCGGTAGTGATGGGAGGGGGGTGCGTGGGACAGGAGACAGAGGTAATTGGCCTGAGTTTTGCATTCATGAGTGGCTTTAGGTTAGACTCTTGACCATATGCACTAACAGGATTTTAAACAGACATTTTGCTCTTTTTAAACTAGGGCCGTACTACCAAACCACACCCTCATGGTGCACTTTCAATTTGCATTTATGATACTTTAAATCCTGCAATTAACTTGGAACCATATTCATTATTTTGCATTGTGTTGGAGGGTGGTTAAAAGAGCTAATTCACAAAAAAACAGTTTTAACATATTGCAGTCTATTTGCAGCTCTCATTTTACACTCTTGAGCATTTTTACATTCACTGGGATGTCCTGACTACCTCCTGCTGATATTGCCATTCTGTGCCTTTTTTGGGGCGGGGGGGAGAAAAGGAGGGAAGGCGGGGAAGACGGTGGCTGAAAATGGTATGAAAAGTTTATTCCAAATGACTGATCCCGAGAAGCTGTTTTCTTCATTAAACTGAATTCAGGCTATTTTTATGTCAGCTTTGTGCCTAACAGCTATAATCCAGACATCCTGTCCATCTTCCTCCCACTACTGGGGACTTGTTTCAATGAAACAGTTGGGTGATTTGGGGTGGACTTCGGAGGTGGCAATTTGTTAAACACCCAAATGTTGTACAAGCACCATCTCTTGCCACCAGTCCCCAAAGTTAGAAAAAAACAGAGATCCTTATTGGCTGTTGGCTGGCAGGAGCAGAGAGATTCAAACACTCCTAACAACCGGAAACAATTGTTGATCCTATGAGGCACAACTTTTTCAAGAACACCAGGCCCAGAACAACTCAAAGAGCTCTGGCTCAGGGGTGGGGGGAAGCAGAAAAAGACAAACAGGACTGACGCAAGCAAGGCTAACACAGAAATCACTTCTGAATAGAAACAGGGAGGGAGAGGGGATTCTATGTGAAGAAATCCACAAGTTGCTTCCATGAAATCAACATGTTTCAGATAGCTGCCACTTCCTTATGGAAAAGGAGTGATTTTTTTTTTTAATGTTTTATTTATTTCTAGGAGAGAGACAGCGTGAGCAGGGGAGGGTCAGAGAGAGAGGGAGTCACAGACTCTGAAACAGGCTCCAGGCTCTGAGCTGGCACTCAGCACAGAGCCCGACGCGGGGCTCGAACCCACGAACCGCGAGATCATGACCCAAGCGAAAGTCGGACGCTTAACCGACTAAGCCGCCCAGGTGCCCCAGAAAAGGAGTGATTCTAACTCTCTCCACCTCAGTACCAGCTACCCGTGGCAGGCATCTGCCTCTGGGACTCTGAAGACTGAATTTACATCCATTCCACATGCCACCCTCTTTCTAGCCTTGGAGATGCTGGGTGCCCCCCCCGAAACCCACCCCCACCTGAACACATTTCCTTGCAAGCCATTTCCCCAGACTGCTCACTTGGGACTCCCCTGACTCAAAACAGTGAAAAATTCTGGGCTCTGTCCTCCCAAGCCAAGCTGAGAGACCAGCCCTGTGCAGATCCCATCTGCCCCGATGCAACCGGCAAACTAGACTATATCCTGAAGTCACTTTAATCCCTAGGCAAACAAGAATGGCAGCACGTGGAAGTCACACTCGGGGGCATTGCCTTACTGGACAGCCACACAGACCTAGAATTTTCAGCGCAGGAAAAGACTGAGAGGGTTCCTCCTCTGTGAGGGGGAAACTGAGGCCCAGGGGCTCACAGCAACCTGCTTTAGGTCACACAGCTAGTTCGTGACCAAAAAAGAGGCCAGACGTCCCAATCTCTAAGTGGCACCTTCTATTCCGTTTTTCCTCCCGGAAGCACGAATCCCAGAACATCTATAGTTTCAGAACCCTCAACGGTGGCTAATTAATAACATGGCCAGGGGTAAATAGCTAGTCATGGGAATTGTAATAACAGCTATGGCAGTAACATCGAAAAGAAAACTATAATCTGAAAATGTAGAGAAGGTTTATTATTTTTTTTTCTTCCGCAGTCCAAAGCCAGCCAAGCTCCTTGAGGTCAACATCGAGGGATGTCTAAAAGAATTAAGTAAATTAAAAGTAAATGAAGGTTCTTTCGAGAGCGAGAGGGGAGAAGGAAGAGCCCTTGCCCCGGCGGCGGTACTCACCAGCGCTCCCAGCGCAGGTAATGGACCCAAGGAGGAACCAGGTGGAGCCTAGCCGCCAGGGTATATATAGCGAAGGTGTTGCGCAAAAACCCGGCGGCAGCTGCTGTCATCACGCCCCTCGCACATTCCAGGACCGCCTGCCGCCGCCGGGGCACTGCCTACCTGCCGGCTTAATGAGCCCATCGTGACCTCCCGGCCGGCTGCGGAGGGAAGACAGGCGGCCGGCTGCGGACGAGATCCCCACGCGGTCCCTGGGCCCCAAAGGCAGCGCCCGGGTCGCGCGCCCTGCGCGCCCTCCCCGCCCCAGCGCGGGCCACGGGAGACCCGGGCAAGTGGGGGACTAGCCGGGGCTCCCCGGTCCCCTGCGCTCTCCTCCCCCAAGAGGCTGAATCTTCTAGTTGAGCGCCTGTGAGGCTGAAGAGGTCAGAGACGCTGAGACAGATAAAAGCCAACTGGAAACTCAGAGACAAATCCTTCTAAAAACAAAGCCGGGATTGTTCGGCCTTATCAGGCTTTGGGGTGCTTTCTGCCCTAGAAGCCTGGACTCTGCAGTTAAGACACTTGGCCAGCGGGGAGCCCTGGGTCTGCCAGGGATGGGGCTGGATTAGCCAGCATGGGGAGAGGGGCTGCTCTTCTCTCCAGAGCAGCATCCCCGCCAGCTCGTCCGCTTTAGCAGATGTGCGCTCTGCCCGTGTATTCCTTGTGTGGCCGCCACACATCTTTCTCCACCCAGACCTGTCCCAGGGAGCGTCCATCGTCACACTTCTCCTAAGAGCTGCCGGGTTATGTGTGGGCAGACGTTCTCCAATGCCCACCCCCCACACCTTCCTGGGAGTGAGAGCAGCTCCTGTTCTAGGTGAGGCTTCTAGAAAGGTTAGGGGGGCATGACATAGGATTGCTCGAAATTTGCTAGGCGGGGGTCAAACCTCGATCTTATTCCAAATCCCAGACTCTTCCCTCTGCCACATGGTCCTGGTTTTACAGCAGAGGAAAAGTGAGGCTCGGCTTACTAGTTGCCCTGCTGTGCACGACGGAAGAGTAGATAGAAGGGCCCATAGGAACGAGGCTGGTTTCGTTCCCAAAGCAAGAGCTCTCTCCTCCATCAGGGGGAAGGAGTCAGGAGTGCTGCTTCCGAGAAGCTACAGAGCAGGGCTCTGAGAAAAGTCAGTGGCTATGCACACCAACTCTGGGCCAAAGGGCTTAACTCAGTTTCCTGTTTTACCACTTGCTTTCCCTGCCTTCATTTGCTCCTGTGTAAATTGGGAATAAGGTCCCTATCAGAGCAAATGAGCTCAGCTATTTATAGCACGTAGCATAGTACCTGGTGTGCACATGAGGAGTACTCAATCCATAGCAACCATTGTAGTTTGCACATTGTAGTTTGTGCTGGGACGAGACTGAGTGGGAAGCTTTGATTAGTGTCATCCGGAAACTTGGGGCCCTGACGTCACTACTCCACAGCCTCAGATGCTGGGCACATCAGTCCAAGNTTGGTGTGCACATGAGGAGTACTCAATCCATAGCAACTACAATGTAGTTGTAGTTTGTGCTGGGACGAGACTGAGTGGGAAGCTTTGATTAGTGTCATCCGGAAACTTGGGGCCCTGACGTCACTACTCCACAGCCTCAGATGCTGGGCACATCAGTCCAAGGGCCAGGACATATTGCTTGGAGAGCAGACATGGAAATCAAATCAGCCCAGGCTTTTTTAGAGGGACTGTGGTTTTGCTTGTGTGCCAGACTTCAAAGCCAGCCCTTGGAGATAGCTATCGACCAGCACCTTTCCTCGGAGTGACCTCCAAAACAGAATCTCCTCATGGTGGCAATCCATTGGCACCTGCTCATTGAGCTCAGCAACACCTCAGCCCTGGGCACATGGGCTGCGGACACCATCTCATCTCTTTTTGGACATTCATCCTGACAAGCCTCCCCACCCCTGTAACTGTGGGCTTGGATGTGGGGCACAGAGCTAACCGCTCACACTTTATATCACTTCCAACCGGGAGCTGATCAAAACTTCAAAAAATTGGAAAGGGAACGTTCACTGCTGAGAACTTAACACATACTCTAAACAGCCTATGTTTACACACACACTTCGAAAGCACTTGCATTCAGCTTGCTTTTTTGGGTGCCTCTTGTCCTGTAAGTTAAAACTGATTGGATTAATGGCACCATTAATGCAGATTGAGGGCCACCCAGAGTCTTGCCCAAGGCTGCAAAACCTTGAGCTGACATCAACCCACAACCTTTACTGAGCCTCTGGGGCCAGATGTGTTTCAGAATGTATAACTTTCCAGTTTTAGAAACTAAGATGGGAGACACTCTGTGGGGCCTTGACTGCCCTATAATCAAACCTACGGATACTGTTTGCTGTAAAAATGCACGAATATTGTACTGAACGGCAACACTTTTGATTTTTTGCATCAATTCAGTTTAGGGTTTGGGGCTAAGTGAGTTTTTAAATTGCAGATTAAGGATCGTGACTGCTACCTGAGTGCTTCACGTGTGCTAAACATTTTACATATATCAAGTCATCAATCCTTGTAATACTCAGAGCTAAGTATACAAGCCAGGAAATGGGGCAAGTTAAATAGCTTATCCCAATGTTACAGGACTAGTCAGTGGCAGAGTTAAAATCCTAGCCTAATTATTGATTTCACCCACATAATCGCTAATAATTTTCACTGATTTCTTACCTCCTTTCCCTTATAGGGATATTCAGATACCTCAAGAATGTGTCTGAGTAGAAACAATAGAGCTCAGAAACATATATATGGACACTTGATTTGTGGCCAAATCCCTGCCAAGCAGCAGGGTCAAGATAAACGGTAATAAATGGATATCCAAATGACAACAAATGAAACTTACTTGACCCTCTACTTATCACCCTACACAAAAGAATTTACCTAAATGTAGAAGCCAAAATAATAGGACTTCTAGAAACAGTATAAACAAAGACTGATGAACTCCGAGTGGGGACAGACTTCTCAAATAGCATACAAGATGTATTACCCAAAGGGAAAGACATTTGCACGGAGAGATGGAGGCCAGGGTGGAGGAAGAGGCCTAGGACACACAGAACTGACCAAGAGCGGATTTCAGAATATGTACAGAATGTTCATATACCAAGAAAAAAAATCCAATTTAAAAAAAATGGTCAAAAGACTGGAACAGGCACTTCACAATGATGATTAATAAACACATTAAAAGGTGCTCTAGATCACAGTTGAAGGAAATGCAAATTAGACCACAGTTAGATTTAAACCTAGTGTATACATCTTCCAGGCATAAGCCCAAAGAGAAATGTACCCTGTGTTCAACAAAAGACATACACAAAGCTGCCCATAGCAGCACAGCCCACAAAAGTGCTCAGATGTCCACTTCCACAGAAGGAAATATTATCTGCAGAGCAGGCAGACAGTGAAATACCATTATGAAATCACCTTTGGGAGTCAGAAGTGGCCAGATAACATGTGATGACAAGGAACAACTGATTGTTACCTGGAAGGAAATGCATAGATGTTATTTCACAAACATAAGCTAAAGAAGGGTTCATAGTTTGATTTCCCTTGCACAAAATTCCTGATCCAGCCCAGATTAAGTCTTGGTGTTCGGAAATGCATGCTTCAGTGGTAAAACTATGAAGAAAAGAAGCAAGGACTTCCCAGCGAAGTCACGTGGGGGTCCCTGTGTTGGGAAGGGAGTGGGTAAGATTGAGGGAACATGCAGGGAATCCTAAGCGGTTGACAGTGTCCTCCTTTTGGGTCGTGGTCATTTACTGTGTGATAAATCCTTGAGCTGTACTAATCCCGTGTAGTTTTTTTCCTATGAATATCTCACAGGTTAGAAAGTTCAAGGAAACAAATCTAGTGGTACTGGGGAAGGGTACGGGGGAGAGACTAGGCTCCGAGTTGTATTTCCGAGTTTGAAATCTTTTGAAGGCAGTACATTATGTGATGAACTTTTAAAATATAACACACAGAGGGGCACCTGGATGGCTCAGTCAGTTGAGCATCTGACTCCGGCCCACTCATGATCCCTTGGTTCGTGGGTTCGAGCCCTGCATCAGGGTCTGTGCTGACAGCTCAGAGCCTGGGGACTGCTTTGGATTCTGTCTCCCTCTCTCTCTCTGCCCCCATCCCCCCTGTGCTTTGTCTTTCAAAAATAAACTTTTTTTAAAAAAAAAAAAAGAACAGATTTTTTTCACACCAGGAGCAAATTGAATCTAACAACTTCCTGATGCCTTGTGGTCATTTTATAGAATCCAGTGACAATCTTATAATTTAAGCATTTCAGAGCTGTTTTTCTACCATAAATAGGCCCAGAAAGCTAACTATTAAGTATTTTCTGTGTGTGCATACATGTGCATGTGTGTGCATGTGTGTGTATGAATGTGTGTGTGCATGTTTGGAGAGGTTTTTGGTGATTTTTCTGCTTCTTTCCTTGTTCATAGTATTGGCCATCAGGCCATTACAGGCTCTTTCTGACTTGTCACTTTAAGTATATGTAGCAATAACCACCCTGCTTTATCAGCAGCTGACATCATTATATTGCTATTTCTAACCTGTTGTGGACTAAGAATATAGCTTGCCTCATTCATTAATTAACAGTGTCATTAATATTGTGTATAAAACAGGAAGTAAGTAACCCTGAAAGGCCTAATGGGTCTATTTATGTGCATCTTTTACTGCTTCGACTTAATGTTTACTTTAGATCATCAGAAAACATTTTCTTACTAGGTAGTACTGAGCTAGATTCTAAAGAGTTGAGGACACCAAGATTAAAATCCCATTTTAGTCAAAATGGATGAAGAACCTGAAATGTGAGACAGGAAACCAACAAAATGCTAGAGGAAAAAGCAGGAAACAACCTCCTTGACCTCAGCTGCAGCAATTTCTTACTCACCACATCTCCAAAGGCAAGTGAATCAAGAGCAAAAATGAACTATTGGGACCTCACCAAGATAAAAAGCTTCTGCACAGCAAAGGAAACAATCAACAAAACTAATAGGCAACCAACAGAATGGGGAATAAAGAATTGCAAATGACATATCGGATAAAGGGCTAGTATCCAAAATCTATAAGGAACTCACCAAACTCCACACACAAAAAACAATCCAGTGAAGAAATGGACAGAAGACATGAATAGACACTTCTCCAAAGAGGACACCCAGATGGCCAATAGACACATGAAACGATGCTCAACGTCACTCATTATCAGGGAAATACAAATAAAAACCATGCTGACATACCACCTCACATTGGTCAGAGTGGCTAAAATGAACAAATCAGGAGACTCTAGATGCTGGTGAGGATGTGGAGAAATGGGCACCCTCCTACACTGCTGATGGGAATATAAACTGGTGTAGCTGCTCTGGAAAACAGGGTGGAGGTTCCTCAAAAAATTAACAGTAGAACTCCCCTATGACCCAGGAATAGCACTGCTAGGAATTTACCCAAGGGATATAGGAGTGCTGATGCATAGAGGCACATGTACCCCAGTGTTCATAGCAGCACTCTCATCAATAGCCAAATCATGGAAAGAGCCTAAATGTCCATCAGCTGATGAATGGATCAAGAAGATGTGGTTTATCTATACAATGGAATACTACATGGCAATGAGAAAGAACGAAATCTGGCCATTTACAGTACTGTGGATGAAACGCGAGGGTATTATGCTAAGTGAAATAAGTCAGGCAGAGGACAGATACCATATGTTTTCACTCATATGTGGAGCAGGAGAAACTTAACAGAAGAACATAGGGAAGGGGACGGGGAAAAATAGTTAAGGAGAGGGAGGGAGGTAAACCATAAGAGACTCTTAAATACTGAGAACAAACTGAGGGTTGATGGGGGATGAGGGGGCGATGGGCCTGGAGAAAGGCACTTGTTGGGGATGAGCACTGGTGGGTGTTATATGGAAACCAACCTGACAATAAACTATATTTTAAAAATAAAAATAAAATAAAAAGCAAAAATAAGTAAATAAATAAAATCCTATTTTATAAGGACATAGCATAAAGGAATAAGGCTAACAAGTCAGAACCATACAGAGGGCCTGGGGTAACCAGTGCAGTTTGGATCATCACCTGGGGCCCCCCAGCCTGGGTGGTAGCCAGGAGTCCAGTGCAGAGAAAGACACCTTCCCTGCCATTCTTGCATTCTTTGAGTCTAACACTCATTTGCATCCCAGGCCGATGCTCTGGCCATCCCCTCTACCCAGAACATTTTTCCAGATTTTCACATGGACACTCCTCCTTATCATTCATGTCTCAGAGCCTTTCTCTGGGCATTTCCTTTTTCCTTTGTTCACAGATTGTCATATGGCCTCTTTTTTTCAACAGTAGATCTCCAAAGAGATGGTCTGGGCCGAGGGACTTCAATTTGAGGTTCAAATTCCTTCCCAAATATTTTACTCAACTTAAGTTTTTAAAGGGGACTTAAAGTTAAGATAATGTATAACTTTTGATTGATTTATTTAAAATTGATTTAATTAATTACAATCAAATGATAAAAGGATAATTTAAAGTTAAGGAGGAACTCACAGCTCTGAACTTAAGTCTGAACGCCATCCTGGAGGCTCGAATCTTCTGTTCTCTGTTGAGTCTGGATCCCACAGGCCTGGTTGGAGATGCCAGAGGAAGAGATGTGAATGATTCCTGAGCACTTGCTCACACAGAAAGATATCCCACAGCCTGTTAAGGCATCTCATATTCCCACTATGTGCAACTACCAAAAAAAAAGGGAAAGTTATAGAAGCCAGTGTAGGTGGAGCTATAGGAAAGAGATGTGTGTGTTATCTTAGGAGATGATGCTATCAGGGACAGTGGTGTTTTAAAATGGTCTTGGGGCGCCTGGGTGCCTCAGTCTGTTAAGTGACTCTTGATTTCAGCTCAGGTCATGATCTTACAATTTGTGAGTTCAAGCTCCACATCAGGGTCGACAGTGTGGAGCCTGCTTGGTATTCTCTCTCTCTCTCTCTCTCTCTCTCTCTCTCTCTCTCTCTCTGCCACTGCCCCCCACCCCCCACAGTGCTCTCTCTCTCTCTCAGAATAAGTAAATAAGCTTTAAAACATTAAAAAAAAAAATCGTCTTTATGCTACTATACTCCTCGATTGTCTCATGACCCTCACCCAGAAGTATTTTGTTTTTAAGTGTTCCTAAAGGTAACGCTTCTGGTAGCAAACAATGGGAAACCACATAAATGAATATATCATATTTTTCACATTGCCATATTATAATGCTGCAGTGTAGGCAAAAAATATTTTTTGTTGCTACTGCTTTATATATACATTAACAAAACCCCCTGTTAAGCCAGCCATGAGCCAATGGGGTACCCCTGAAAAATAGCCCTGAAAAGGAAAAGACTGGAAGTCATATACCAACCTTAATAGGGATAATCTGAGGGCACAACCAGTATGTATGGATAGAACTATCCATACATACTAATTTTAAAACTAGAAAAAAATTGAATTCTGTATCCATACACCCATCAGGAGAAGCTACCTAATCTGAGTCAAAGTTTTCTTATGCATTAAATGTGGATCACATTTAAACCTACTTGCTCTAACTCATGATGAACATTTAGTAAGATTACATAAGGAAAGGGCTTTGTCACTGTAAAGAGTTACAGATATATGGTAGTTGGACTGTTATTGACATACTATACATGCACACATGTTATGTTACAAATGTAGAAAACAGGGTAATCCACCCATATCTCCAATACTTCTACCAAATGTGCATGTGTGCATCGGCGAGGATTATTAGAATTGCATTTAAACATTTTTGTCATGGGCACCTGGGTGGCTCAGTCGGTTAAGCATCCGACTTTGGCTCAGGTCATGATATCACGGTTCGTGGGTTCCAGCCCTGCATCAGGATCTGTGCTGACAGCTGTCTCAAAGCCTGGAGACTGTTTCAGATTCTGTGTCTCCCCCTCTCTCTCTCTGACCCTCCCTACGCATGCTATCTCTCTCTCTCTCTCTCTCTCAGAAATAAATAACATTAAAAAAAATTATAAACATTTTCATCAGTTATCTGTCCATTCACATTACCTGAAAGGCTGCCAAAATGCATAGTAAATGTAAAATAACAAATGCTACCTCTAGAAGGAATATGCTTGAGGGGGGGTTCAGGGGAGGCCTGGCATCTACCAAGATGACTGTCTTCTCTTCCTCCCCAAGTGCTTCCTGTATTAACCCCCTCACCCCCATTATCCACCCCACACTCTACCAGCTGACTGAACACTTTTACCCTTCTTGCCCATAAAAAAGATCCTCCCACACATTTTCCTTTATGAAAGATCTTTTTCCTGGAAATCCAGCAGCCTGAGAGAGCCTCCCCCAGCGTCCCTGCCTTCTTACCCCCTCCGGCCCCGTGTTGCTGCCTTCGGAGTGGTGAGACACACCACGGCCAGGAGAGGAAAACATCTCTTTAAACAAGGCTGTTGCTTCTAGAACCCATCGGGCCTGCTTAGCAGATGAGGAAACAGATAAAGTGCCTGAACAGAGCAGGCTGCAAGCAGGAAACACACACGGGGAAGCCAGGCAAGTAGAAGACAGGTGTGCTGAGTGAGTCTGGAGGGGACATGCCCCGTCCAGGGCTCAGTTCTAGGTGTCACATGAGACGACGTGGAGTGATGCTGCCAGACCTTTGGGCTTTTCTGGAGAAGCCTGATAACCAGTTTTGTGAAATTTACCACTAAAAACAAAACAAAAACAACCCAGAACTGGACAGGCCAAACAAAGCAGGTCTGTGAACTGCTGATTTTCAGCTTGACGCCAGAATATATTCTCAGGTGTGCTGGCCCTGGCCCAGTGCCCGTATGACCAGCACATATAGCTTGTCGCCAGGGCCCCCCAGAGCTTCCTCCCTCCAGTCTCCTACTGCATAAGGAGGGGCTGGCACTCTCTTACAGAAGTGACGAAGACTGCACAGCGGGGGGAACGACACTGGTCCCCGGGAGGTGGCTGTGCCAGCAGAGAAGGGCATGCNAGGGCTGGCACTCTCTTACGAAGCAGAAGTGACAAAGACTGCACAGCGGGGGGAACGACACTGGTCCCCGGGAGGTGGCTGTGCCAGCAGAGAAGGGCATGCAGGAGCCCGGCTCTCATTACTCCTCCTTGGCTCACTGCCCTGCCTCGAGTCACCAAGTCTGAGAAAACCAAGGTACCCAGGCTGACAGGAAAACCCCAGCCTTGCCCCGTGCATTCCTAACTGAGCCGCAAGAAGCCCTCAGTGAGCGAAGCAAGAAGACAGAGGCAGAGCCTGCCAGCCTGCGAGCTGCCCAGGCAGGGCCTGGAGAGGCAGCAGGTGCTCAGGCCCCCACCCCTGCAACCAGTGAGCCAGCAGCATGGCGCTCTCCTGGAGGCAGCCACCGCTACTGAGGTGGATTGTGTCTGAAACAGTGGCTCCACAAATAACCCCTGCACAAAACCACTTTCACATCCATTAGGAGCTTCTCCTGACAGCGCTGATGATTTTAGAATTGTTCAGTCAGGCCCCCCGACAGGGAATCTGTCCCCTCTGGATGCTGCCAGAATTCAGGAAATGTCAAATAATGTGTTCCATGGTTGGGAGAAAGCACTAGATTTCAAAGGATCAGATTTAAGTGGAGAACTGCTAACGGAACACAGGGCATAATTATAGGCTGCTTTCAGCCTGGCTTAAATATGCACATAAATGTGCAGGGGGAAAACTCTGGAAACTGATACATGAAAACCTTCCTAGCGGTTATCTCTCATGGTGGGGATGGGTGACTTTATTTATTTATCTATTTATTTTTCTGTGAGAGTATTTTTTTTCTTTCATAGTTTGTTGTCAAGTTGGTTTCCATATAAAACCCAGTGCTCATCCCAACAAGTGCCCTGCTCCATGCCCATCACCCCCCTTCCCCCCTCCCCTATCCCCATCAGCCTTCAGTTTGTTCTCAGCATTTAAGAGTCTTTCATGTTTTGTCTACCTCCCTCTCCCCAACTATTTTTCCCCTTCTCCTCCCCCATTAAATTAAGGAAGCTTAACTTCCTCCGTAAGTTTCTCCTAATCCACCTATACATGAAAACATCTGTCCTTCTCTGCCTGACTTATTTCGCTCAGCATAACACCCTCAAGTGCCATCCACGTTGCTACAAGTGGCCAGATTTCATTCTCTCATTGCCATATAGATAGTATTCCATTGTACAGATAAACCACATCTTCCTGATTTGTATGTGGCTCCAAAACAGATTTGAGGCAGCTTATGGAACAAAGGAAACTTGATTCAAAATAAGTGAAAGAAGAGGCAAAGAGAAATGTTGGGAAGTGATACTGAGGCTACAGCTACATAAGAAGTTGAAATGCATGAGATTATCATTTTTTAGGTCAACATCATGTGATTGAACTTCATACAAAAAGTAGATCTATCTACACTTGCTGAAGCTAAGGCTACTTCTCTGTTGTCTGGTCACCAACTAGAAGAAGAAAAAAGCACCAGTTAAAAACCCTCAGGGTCCATCAGGTGAAAACAAATGAGATGCTCAGGGCTTTCCTTCTGTATTTTCTAAGACCGTAGTTTCCTTTTGTAACCAGAGATTTTTAAAATAAATGCTTTTTAAAGAAGTTGATGCTGGTTGAGTCCCCCATCTGAGTCCCCAGATTGGGGGTCATTTCACCCCATTTCTCAAAGGAGGAAATCTCTGCTCAACCCACTTCCAAATGTAGCTTTGAGTACTCAAATTAGATGATGTTTTGTGAAATTAACTAAGATTTGCAAACTGTATTAATGAAACCATTTGAGTGTGTGCAATAGTCAAATACTGTGCTTGTGTCCAGTAACAAGCTCGAGAAGGTTAGTCACTGACACAACAAACTCATATGAAACTGGTGAGTCTAAACATTTTAGAGAAGGTGCCTTGCATGACATCTGGCACCTAGGAGATACATCACAGTAATGACAGTACTAGTAAGAAAAGAATGCTTTACCCAAGTCAAAACTAATAGATTCTAGGGGAGCCTGGGTGGCTCAGTCGGTTAAGCATCTAACTTTGGCTCAGATTGTGATCTCCCAGTTCATGGTTTCGAGCCCCATGTGGGGCTGGCTGCTGAACCTGCTTTGGATCCTCTGGCCTCCTCTCTCTCTCTCTCTCTCTCTCTCTGCCCTTCCCCTGCTCACGCTTTCTCTCAAAACAACAAAATAAAATCATAGAAAAAAAATTTTAAACTAATAGATCCTAATTAAGTTTGTAGAACTACATAAATATCACAAATGATTTATGAAGTCAATGACTATAAACTATTATAGTGCCTGGTCCATAGTAGAGACTCAGTAAATAGCTATCATGCAATCTACTCCTTTAGTTATGGGTCTGTTATAATTAGAGGCACAGCCAGGATTTCAAATCCTGGCTTCTCTGGCTCCCAAACCTTTCCCACCACACTATATACACATTTTGAACACAGAGTAGATATAATATGTAATTATCAGTGTAATGAATCAGGCCTCAGAACCTTGAACTTTTCACCTCAAAACAGTTGTGTTGGTTTTTTTTTTTTTTAAGTTAAAATATTCCCTTAAAATCTTTTCACGGCTATGGACTTAATTTATCCTCACCAACTCCTTCTGTCACTTCTGCCACAGCAACAAATTATTCCTGTTTATTGTCCCCCGGAAACTGGTCTCTCCTCTTCCTTCTCCCTGGCCAGTAGCTGCCTCCGCATTCTAGAGATAGAGACCTTCCACAGCCATCGGTCAAGCCTCATGGAGCATCTGCCGAGTGTCCGGCTGTATGTGAAGGCCTGGTCCCCACCCTCTTGGTGCTATAGTAGAGGGTGGACTGTCAGAGTAATTTAACTGCTACTCGCAAAGCACCAAATATAATGCTCGGCACATAGTAGGCACCCAGTTGTGGATCTTACCTTTAGTTCCGTGTAAGGATCCTCTCTGCTCCCAGCACTAACTCCTAGCAACTCATGCGTTACCTCACTTCATCCTCACAGAGACTCGTGAGGATGACTCGATTATTGTTTACATTCTAGAGATAAGAAACCCGGACCACAGAGGTTCATTACCTCCCCAGCCTGTTGGGATTCACTCAAGCCTGTCTAGCTCCAAAGCTTATGCTTCTGTTCAGGTCTAGGCACAGGCTTGGGCAAGAGGCACCTAAAATGCAGAACTCAAAATGTTCACCATCAGCTTCGTGCAAGTGCGCACATCTCCATTCCTATAGGACCCCCAAAAGTTTGCTGATGTCTGCATCATCTCCTACCTGATAAGATCGTAGCTTGGAGGTTTTGTTAAACATAGTCTTTCTCCACCTGTACACTCCTTCATATTTTGTCCTGCCCCAACCCAGCTCAGAGCTCCAGAAGCATAACAGGGTGGTCCCTCCATTCCTGGCTTTCTAGGGGCACAAATCTATGGGCCAGTGGCCTCTAAGGAGGAAGTGTGCTCTGTGTGCTGGCACAGTTTGCCAGCTAGCCTGAACTGAAATCATGGCCGAGTGGTCTAGCAGGACTGGACACAGCTCAAATGGCCGAGGATATTTTGTACTCGCCCAGGCACTAAAGCCGGCCAGCTGAGCCAAGCCAAGCCAAGAGCTGGGGGGGAAGCCAGGGAACTCACAACAGCTCCTCATCCTCTCAACAGCAGCTCCTAGTGTGGTTCCCAGACCAGTAGCACCAGCAGCACCAGCAACACCAGCCCAAGACATTGTTGGCCACACAGCTTCCTTGCCCTCCCCGCCCACCCCCGATCTTCTGAATGGAAAGTGCACAGATGTGGCCCAGCAACTGTGCAGGGGATCCTGGTGTGCCCTTAATTTTGAGAACAGCTGACCTGTGTCACGTAGAACCCCAACTCTGCTCTAACAGAGCCTCCGTGGCCTCTGTCCACACCTCCAGCCTCATCTCTCCCCTCTCCCTGCATCACCTCCTCCAGGAAGCCCTCCCTGCGGAAGGGCAAACACTGCCTTATTAATTTTTGTGTCCCTGGTTCTCAGAAGCTGCTCAGTCAATGACTGTTGAATCACAACGAAATCAAAGCAGGACGTGCGGAAGTGGAGCTCAGGGTGTGGTTACCATGGAGAAGTCAACCCCTATCGGAACCAGAACTCTGGCCAATGGCCTCGGGCTGCAGTCACAAGACTTGAGTGACAAAGGCCAGGTGCCACAGAAGGTCTCAGAATAGTGAACCCACCCACTTAATTCCCCCCTAAAAGGGGCAGCCACTACTGAGTTTCAGCTGGCTGTTACTGTTGGGAAGGCATGGGGACTGGAGTTGCTATTTTGCTCACTTTTCAGAAGCCAAATTAGGACCTTCAGGTAAAATTTCAGGACCTTTAGATGTTGACTCAAAACAAACAAAAAACACAAAAACAAAACAAAACTCCCAAAAACCAACTTTAGGAGCCAAATAAAGCACATCTCAGACCACATGCAGTGCAACCTCAGCATTTGCAAGCTTACTACCTCTGCCTTGCACCACTTTAGCTCTTCCTAGAATGAGTTTTTGATCACAATATAGTATGTGCATCATGAAGGCCTGGGTTTGTCTCTTACTGCTGTGTTCCCCAAACCTAGGAGGGTGCCGGGCTCAGAGCAGAGCTCAGTTGACATTCGAGGAATGAATTAATAATAACAGAGGCCAGCCTTACACCATCAACATCATGGCCCCTCTTTTTACCAGATTCCCCCCTTATCTGAACTTGGCTCATCTCAGGAAGGAAGGCACCTAAGAGCCCACCTGATGTCACTCTCCAGAACACCCAGTGCTCTCCCACTGCTAATGACAATGTGGTGGGTGGCCTCTTTGGCTTTCTCCCATGACAGAACGCAGAAGCAGGGAAAGGCTCCTTGCCCCTAGGATTATCCATGTTTACACTGAGCGGGTACCCAGAGGGTTGCACACTGGGAACTACAGATGGCTACCATGAACAATACAAGTTCTTTGTCCATACAAGAACCCATTAAAATTAAGATATTTCCCCTCCTCCATTGCTAGAGGCTTTATAATCCCTGAGAAAGGGCAAGGAGGTTGGCCATTCTTCACTGCTACCTTTAACTTATTTCATTCTTTCTGATCTGCAGGGGGTAGAAGCCCTGAATGTGACTCAGAAAAGCAGTGGACAGCCCCAGTGGGGCAATCACACCCTGGTCTCATCTTATTTCAGGAAGTGGGCCTTTCCCAACCTGGGGTCACTGCACAAGTCACATAGTCTCTTTCCTTTATGGTCTGTCTGGCCAAATTTGCTTCTTTCTCAGAAGCTTCCAGAGTAACCTCTTTTGAGCCAAGCACTGTGGTATCCACTGACCCTCCTCTCACCCATCAGAAACACTCTCCTCTCTCCCCAAAATTGAGGAGACTGTCCTGTGTATAATTCCGTGGAAAACTGCTCAGATAAAATCACCTTGCTCCTATCACCTGAATTTATAGGGAAGAAGAGAAGCACAGAATGTTTAAGTTGGAACAAGCCTTAGAAATCATCTCAGTCCAGTGATTTTCCAGGGCAAACATAAAACAGATAACAGGATTGATTGCTTGATCTGACCCCCCTACCCCCCACGTGGTGTCCTGTCTCCCATATCCTTCCCAGGATAACCCAGGGGTAGGGTGTGTATTTAAGGGGGCTCCAAAGCTGCTGGTCGTCCTGAGTTGTAGTTTGAAAACCTAACCCACGTGGGGGGGGGGGAGAAATTTANTTTAAAAAAATAAAAATCTATAGCTACCGTGGAAAATCATGAAATTTCCAAAAAGGCGGGAGGGAACAAGTTACTATTGATGAATAGCCACCATGGCAATTTGGGTACATTTCCTTCCTCTTCTTTATTTTTCTACACATAGGAGCTTTTCTTGTTTTTGGTTTTCACCTAGGGCTTGCATCCAACCAGAGAGGGCACATTTCTCTGACTCATACACAAGTGAAACAGAGGCTGTGGGACTTCAACTCGTACTAGGCTGACTCCACGGATCTGACTCCATTCTGTTCGGAACCGCAGTTGCCCTTTCTGGTGACCTCATTCTTTTTTTTTTTCTTTTTTTTTTTCCANCGGAGCTCGAACCCACGAACCGTGAGATCATGACCTAAACGAAAGTCGGACGCTTAACCGACTAAGCCACCCAGGCGCCCTTCTGGTGACCTCATTCTTAAGTGTAGATGAGCACAGTGCAGATTCAGGGCCTTTGGGAGATATTTTGTTGGGAAAGTGGGTAAACTTAGCCCCAAATGAGGCCAGAGTTCAGCCACCACGTGGACACCCAAGCATTCGGCAGCGGGTCGGAGGGAGGATAGAGGGCAGGCAGGAGTGCTCCAGGGTCAGGCTGCACACCACTGGAGGTCTTAGGGATTAATGTTGAGCAGAAAGCAAGGGTCACTAACTCCCCCTTCCCAGCCCTCAGCTGATGAACTGCTTCTAATCTTGCCCAGAGAACAGAAGTCCTCAGAAGAGGCTGCCCCACCACTCCCCCAAATTAACTGAACTTCTTGACTTTGTACTCATATCTTCTGCATTCTTTCTTCTCTCAAGACACTCCTTCCTGGGCTCTCTTGCTTCTCACCTGCTCTAGGACAAGTTCCCTCACCCTCTCTCTCCTGTATCATTTAGTTCTCCCTTCAGTGGGAATTTTTCCTATTGACATACAAATGCTGGGTGTCCACCATCTTTAGAAACCACTCCTTGTCCTTTACCTCACAGCCCCATCTTAGCTATTTTATTCCTCTTTATAGCAATACTCCTTGAGTCACCCACACTCTATCTCCACCCTTTTCCTCCATCCCATTCTGTCTTGAACCTGTTCTTTTTTTTATATATAAAAATGGTTCTTATTTATATTTTTTACAAATAGTTTATTGTCAGGTTGGTTTCCATATAACACCCAGTGCTCATCAACAAGTGCCCTCCTCCATGCCCATCTCCCCCCTCCCCACACACACCCATCAGTCCTCGGTTTGTTCTCAGCATTCAAGAGTCTCTCATGGTTTGCCCTCTCTCCCTCTCCCCAACTATTTCCCCCCTTCTCCCCCACAGTCCTCTGTTAAGTTCCTCCTAATCCCCCTATACATGCAATCATATGGTATCTGTCCTTCTCTGCCTGACTTATCTCACTCAGCATAACACCCTCAAGGTCCATCCATGTTGCTACACATGGCCAGATTTCATTCTTTCTCATTGCCATGTAGTATTCCATCATGTAGATAAACCACATCTTCTCTTGAACTTATTCTAACCAGGCTTTTGCCCTGAATATGCCACCACTAAAAGAGTTCTTATCAAGGTCACTGTTGCCCTCCATGTTGCTAACCCAACAGTCAGCACAGCACTCAGTTATCTTTCTCAACTTCGCGACACTGTGCGAGGTGCGTGCTCACTCTCCCTGACCTGAAATGGTTTCATCACTCATCTTCTTTCTTGATGTTCCTCCTACATCATGAGCCAGTCACTCCTCACCTCGCTTGTTAGAATCCCTTCCTGACCTCTAGACACCCAAGTGTCTCATACCAAGACTCAGTCTTCAACTGTCTTCCACTCACTTTTTAGGTCAATGACATTCAAACTTCTGATTATGACTCACAGTAAGAAATATATTTTACATCCTAACTCACGAGGTTTGTGCACACACGCAAACACAGCTGAAATAAAATGTTTTCTCAAAACAATGATCAACCTTACTATGTACAACACACTCTGAAATTTTCTATTTTCTCATTTTTTTTTAATGCTGCTCAGGACCACCATTGGGGTCATGACTTAGTCTTTAAATGCCATCTATATGCTAACAATCCCCAAAATGTAACATCTCCAGCCTGAACCTGACCTTCAGACATGAATTTCCAACTGCCTATGTGACAGTCCCTTTGTAGGTATGTTCCACCAGCCTTTCAAATTTGATATGCCCCCAAACTCCTGACTCCCTAGCCTTCCCCAGCTGAGGAATGACTTACCCAGTTGCTTAGATCAAAAACTTCAAAGCCGTATAGGAGGATTAGGAGGAACTTGACGGAGGAACAAGGGGGAGAAGAAGGGCGGAAATGGTGGGGGAAAGGGAGAGAGGCAAACCGTGAGAGACTCTTGAATGCTGACAAAAACTGAGGACTGATGGATGTGGGGGGGAGGGGGGGATGGGCATGGAGGAGGGCACTTTGGGGATGAGCACTGAGTGTTATGTGGAAACTAATTTGACAATAAACTATTTGTAAAAAAAAAAAAAAAAACTTCAAAGCCTGCATTTGTACCCTTTTGACTTCTTCCTTTCTCACCGTACATCATGTATATCAGAAAATCCTTCTAAATGGACCAACCTTCAAAATTCATCCCTGAGCAATCACTTCTCACAAACTGTTGCCATGCTAGCCTAGCTACCACCTATTGTCTGGATTACTTTTGTCTTAACTGTTCTGTCCACTTTCACTCCAACCGCTCTATAGTCTATTCTTCAAAACAGCAGCCAAAGGGATCTTCAGTATAAACTAAATCATGTTCTTTATTCAAGCCTTCCCATGAGTCCCCATCCCACTTACAACGCGATCTCTAAAATCTTTCCAGACCCTCAACAGATGTCTGGCCTAACTTTATTTCCTTCCACTCCAGCCACAACAGCCTTCCTGCTGATGTTCAAACTTGACAAGTATATTCCTATCCCAGGGAGGGCCATTGGCCTCCCCGGTCCCTCCTGGATGGCACAAGTATTAAACAACTTGCTTCCTTGCTTCATTCAAAAAAGAACTCTGAAAAGTCTATTTAGCCCCTTACTGTGCCTTGTTTTCCTCTTCCTGACACTCACACATAACAATGTTATGTATTTTTTTACTTTCCCCATTGTCTGTAGACCTTAAAGTCCATGAGGGACAATTTATTTTGTTCACTGGGCCTAGTAGGTGCCAGATACACAATGGGAATTTAATAAATATTTGTTGAAGTAATAAATGCTACTCAAATGCTTCATTTCAAGCAGGTCAATGCCAAGAATAACCAGACAAAGAGGTAAGGGGCGGTGGGGCTTGAGGCAAAATGGATGGAGCGTGACCTGCCCTAAAGTACTCAGATGCAAAACAAAACTAATCTAAAGACAAGGAGGGGACTTTGACTTAAATTCAGAACACTAGAATTGGAACCTTTAAGTTCTTTGAGACCTTCCTTATTAAACAAGTTGCCAAAATGAGGTTCAAAACTATAGTGATTTGTCAAGGGTAACTCTACAATTTGGAGCAAAGCCAAGGTAGGTCAAGTGTCTTCTAAACGCAGTGTAGGGGTCATCTTTCCACCTGAAATGGGAATTCTTTATGAGGCATTATAGAGGCCACATGGACTAGATGAATTGTTGAAACACAGAAAAGCAGTTGGCAATCCATCCTGTCAAGGAGTACTTGTTAGTCAGGGGAACTATGGAGAGGAGCAGATCTAGGGGAAACTTCAATCATGAGTGACAAAGTTATGGAACTTGGCTTACCTACCCCACTATCACACCCCAACCAGATGGTACCTTAGTATAAATTCTCTACTTTGAATCAAACTGGCTTTTGCTAAGATTTATGTGCTCAAAGGCAAGTCAATTTTATAACTCCACATTCAATGAGGCTTCCTGTTCTCAGGCTGCCCTCTGCACACTGGGAGAATCTGAGCTGATAAATAACTTAAGGCAGTGGACTTGGGGACCTTGCAGACAAAGGTTACTTGGTCACCACTGGCATGGAAATGAGATAGCTTAAGGAGATCTAGATAGAATTGTTATTCTATACATAAGGTGTGCTTTTCCTATTTCTCCCTCTATTATGTTGTGAACATTTTTATTTGTTATTAAATTTTTTTGAAGTTATTGATTCCACAAATTGCAAAGATCTCTTCCCAATTCTAGTGAGAGCTCTTCCAAGAGAAATGAGTGGGAAACTTCACCCTCATCCATCTCCACCTGCCCTACATATATAAAGATAGCTGTTTATAGGGACTCCTGAACTGGATGGTTCTTTCCTGCATTTTCAATGTCCCGTAGGTACTTGCCTAAGGATGAGGTGGCCCTATCCACCCTCAGCGGTACTATCCTCCCTTCTCACCCTAAATTCCTCAGAAGCAAGAGAGAAAAGCAAGGCCAATAATTTAACCTAAAAGCAATACCCAGGATGGTCTCAAGGCCCCAACTCCCCCTTCCTGATTTTCCCAGGGAGGAGGTGGAATAGGACCGTCTGGTGAGTAATGAATTACTTCCAGGGCTCTGGAAGTCATCAGTGACCAGAGTGGAGTGACATGACTGTCCATGGCTAAACCTTTATGGGTTTGGATTTATCTCATTTAATCCTCATCGGCTTTGTAAACTTGATCCCATCATTATCCACATTTTGCAGATTACCTAATATCTCACAGCTAGTAAGTAGCAAAGCATGGTGAACCTATTGTACCAAAAGCTACTGCTTTTCATTTCTAAACTTTTGTTGTGAACCACAAGACTCGTTTGTTAATTCACACAACAAACCTAAGTCAACTGGTCATTTAATCTCCATGTTACAGATGAAGAGCTCTGTCTCAGAGAAGCTTCCATATTTTGCCCAAAGTCACCAAATTAGTTTCTGATCCAATCAGGACTCAAACGCAGATTAACTACCACTCCACACAACCCCTCACAAGCCTATGCATGAATCTGTAGACCTAAACTCTCCAACAGGGGTCCCCCAGCGGGGAGCTCAGTGACACACAAGAACACCACTGTTACTCAGGACACAGGCACTCACCCCTGCTCCACCCCCAACACAGAAATGTTGCAACTGGAAAATGGAGACCTCTTGATGGATCACTCAGACTTCCTTTATCACTCGCTCTCTGCCAACCAGGAGAATGTGACACCCCACACTCCACCACCTTCCCAGAGACCAGCTCTGTTCACCCAGAGGAAAACGAATACGCTGTGGCCAAGACTCCCAAGTCCTTCACATCCCAATCTTCCTACCTGGGAAGGATGCAGTCAGGAAGAGCTGGAAACTGCTGCTGCCGCCGAAAGAGGAAGAGAGCCAGGGTATGCCAAGCTACAACTTTTCACTCTCAAGATATAGCCCATAGCCTCCCTTAATCTCATCTACCCAGTTTAGGGTGGAACAGCCCCATCCCTGCCAGCTCCCTCCCTAAATCCATTCATTGCTGCTTCCTCTCTAGGATTGATTTCATCCTCTCTTATTCAGCTTAGAGACCCATTTTGGGGGGTGGTTCCTTGGTTCTGCTCATATTCTCCACAGGCCCCTTGTTCTGATGACCTGTCTGCGCAGCCTGGTCTGGTTGTGCTATGGGGGCATTAGAAACAGAGAACCCTTGGGCCAACCCATGCTGACATCCCCTTCAGGAAAGATGGTATAAACATTGGCAAGACAATCCTAAAGCTCATCTGGAAGAATAGAAAAGGAGAACATTCAGAAGAAAGTAAAGAAATGAGATGAAAAATGCCTTATATCAAAATATGCTAAAAGACTACAGTTATCAAACAGACTGGCAACAGCCTAGACAAGGATTAATTGAATAAAATGGCCTAGAAACAAATCCCTGCCAAAATCTGATAAGGAAGGCATTTCAAATTAACTGTAAAGTCAAGGCATATTAATAATTTTCTACAGTAACTATTAGCAAATTGACAAAAAGTTAGCTCAGACACACACATATCATGTGTCAAAATTAATTTCAGATAAAGCATAAAACTCAGACCCCAGAAAAATGATGAATGAGACAGACAAAAAGAGCTATAGATTTAACTGAATAGATAAAAACTTAAATACAGTAAGAAAAAATCTCCCTGCTCAATAATAAGCATTGAATTGATACCTTTTTTATTGTTCAAGTTCATTCATGTTAGTAAACCAAACACTGAAACATCCATAAATAAATAAAAGTAAGCAGAAAGTCTACCATCAAAGATATAGATATACTAATCCAATCTTGAAAAGTGCTAGTAATCTTTTGAAATACATATTAAGACTAAAGAGGAAAAAAGAGAAAGGAAAAGAAAAAAACTAAGGAGTACTTTTCCCTACTTGTATGATTTGTTTGAAACATTAATGTTCTGTCATGGTGAACATTGGCATAGATATTCTCCTGTTTGACTGGTAATTCAAGTTTATATAGCCTCTAGGGGAAAGTTGGAAACGTGTTAAGAAATATAACATGATTACCCTTTGGCCTAGCAGTTATACTCAGAGAACCCACATTAGGAAAAGATCCAAAACATATAAACATATGTATTACACTGCAAAGAAGAAAGAAGGAACCATACCACATGTCCAAAATGAGAGTATGATAAATAAATTATGATACTTCCACTGGGTATATGTGACTATTTGCACTTTTAAAAGTAGCATTTGTGGGGGCGCCTGGGTGGCTTAGTCGGTTAAGCGTCCGACTTTCGCTTAGGTCATGATCTCGCGGTTCGTGGGTTCGAGCCCCGCGTCGGGCTCTGTGCCGACTGCCAGCTCAGAGCCTGGAGCCTGTTTCAGTCTGTGACTCCCTCTCTCTTTGACCCTCCCCTGCTCACGTTGTCTCTCTCTCTCTCTCCTAGAAATAAATAAAACATTAAAAAAAATAAATAAAAGTAGCATTTGTGAGTCAAAGCAATCTTGAGAAAGAAAAACAAATCCCAGATTTCAAACTATCCTACAAAGCGACAGTAATCAAAACAGTATGGTACATGCACAAAAATAGATGCACTGATCAATGGGACAGAATAAAGAGCCCAGAAATACACTCACACTTATGTAGTCAATTAACTTACAACAAAAGAGGCAAAAATATACAATGGTGGGAAAGACAGTCTATTTAATAAACGGTGTTGGGAAAGCTGGTAGCTATGTGCAAAAGAATGAAACTGGATCACTTTCTTACACAAAATAAATTCAAAATGGATTAAAGACCTATCTTTGAGACCTGAAACCATAAAACTCCAGAAAGAAAACAGGAAGTACTCTCTTAGACATGGCCTTACCAATACTTTTCTGGGTTTATTTTCTCAGGCAAAGGAAACAAAAGCAAAAATAAGCAATGGGATCTACATCAAACTAAAAAGCACAGTGAAGAAAACTATCAACAGAACAAAAAGGCAATCTATTAAATGGGAGAAGATATTTATAAATAATATACCCAAAAGGTTAATATCTAAAATGTGTAAAGAACTCATAAAACTGAACACCAAAAAACAAATAGTCCAATTTTTAAAAAAATGGAGGACCTAAACACATATTTCTCCAAAGAAGACATACAGATGGTCAACAGACACATAGATGTTCAAAGAGAAAAGCTACTAACTCCATATCTTGATGTCTCAACTATAAGCATACCTGTTTCACACCTGCCTTGTAATCTGGTTGAAATTAAGAGGAGGACCAGATGTGTCCCATGGCAGGACACCACGTCTTTAAAATTCTTATCCTAAGAAGATAGCCCTTGTTGTTGGCCACTGGATATACTTCTACTATTAACAATAGCTTTCTTTCTCATTCACCTGCAATGTGCCTCACTGCACTCATTCTCTGCAAATGCTTTCATGAAATCTTGACAAGAATAAAAATAACCCACTGAGCCCCTATAGCATTTGACCCAGCAGCAAGGTCTCTTAATGTATTTACTATTTCATCCTCACACTGGCCCTACAATTAGTATCCCTATTTTGGGGAGTAGAGTTAAGTAGCTGGTCCAAATAGGTATTCGCCATCTGTAAGAGGGGAAAACCAAAGCTCAAAGAAATGAAATAACTGGTTCAGGGGCACCCACTGGCAAGGGGCAGAACTGAGGATTTGCAGACAGTTCTGCCAGACATTGACACATAATTGAAGCCCTCCAATGTCTTTCTTTTTTTTTTTTTTTTTTTTTTTTTTAATTTCTAGGAGAGAGAGAGAGAGAGACAGCGTGAGCAGGGGAGGGTCAGAGAGAGAGGGAGATACAGACTCTGAAACAGGCTCCAGGCTCTGAGCTGGCAGTCAGCACAGAGCCCGACGCGGGGCTCGAACCCACGAACCGCGAGATCATGACCTAAGCGAAAGTCGGACGCTTAACCGACTAAGCCACCCAGGCGCCCCACCTCCAATGTGGTTCTAAAAGCACCCCATTGCTTGAATTAAACCCCTCTCTGATTGAAATAGCTAGAGCAAGTGTTCTTGCCAGGGACAGTTTTGCCTCCAGGGGACATTTGGCAAAGTCTGAGACACTTTTGGTTGCCACAACTGGAAGTGGGGGTCCCACTAAATGCTAGTGGGACCAGGAATGCTGCGAAGCATCCTATACTGCACAGGACAACCCCTCCCCCCACCCCCAACAAAGAACGATCCAGCCAAAACGATCCCTGAGCAGGCATGCTTTTCTGTTTTCTTCAAAAACAGATAGAGGTTGCATTTTCACTGTCTATGCCCTAAATCTGTGTTGCGTCTACTGAGTGGTACTGCTCTCCTCTCCTGCTTAGGAGGTTCACTGTGTCAGGAATAATTCCTCTCTCCAAGAGGCACAGCAAAGTGACCTGAAGGAAAGTCAGATGATCGATTTCTTCTTCCAGTTCCTAGAATAAGAGATTAAGGGAGTTTGACGAAGTTTCAAATATCGGGCAAGGCAATATGAGCCTGTGTGAAAACACATCGCTGCCGCTCTGAATCTAGTGTAGTGGCCGGGGGCACCTAGGTACCCTAACACAGTTTAGGAAAAGGGAACATCTCTTGAAATAATGCCAGCCTTTGTGCCTGGTACCACAGAAGCTTCGGCTAACAGTCAGGTCCAAAAGCCAAGCTCTTGGAGGAATCCAAGTGATTTCTGATCTCTCTTAAGCTCTCAACCATCTCCATTTTTTCTGTAGTTTTGACATTCTTGATATATGCTCCTTTCTTAAGACTCCTTGTACCCTTGGCTTCTGTGATATTGCATTGCCTTGTGTGCCTTAGGCTGGTTCCCCTCCCTGCCCTGGGCTCAGTATGTGCTGCCTCGGACAGGTTTTCACTCCTTTCCATGACTCCCCTCAACCCCTACACAAGTTCTCCGCTTTCTCTAAATTCAACTAACACAGCTCAGGGGTCATAACTTGGGATCTGAGGGTCTCCTCCAGCTTCGATGCTGTCATAGGTATGGCCCGAGATTGATGAGGACTCAGTCAAAGCCTTGAGAGATTCCATCAGACATTGTGCCCTTAAAAATTGGGGGGGGAGGGGGGGAGGTGTGAATTACATAAAATTACAAAGAATTCCATCAAATCCAAGGTAAAAGATACTTAAATATCCTAAGAATAAAAACAAAAGCTGACAAAATTAAATCTAATTAAAAATTATAATCGGGGCTCCTGGATGGCTCAGTAGGTTAAGCATTGGATTTCAGCTCAGGTCATGATCTCACGGTTCATGAGTTCAAGCCCCGCATTGACCCTCTTCGGATCCTCTGTCCCCTCTCTGCCCCTGCCCTCTTCGTGTTCTCTCTCTCAAAAATAAACAAACATTTGGGGGAAAAAATAAAGGGCTGCCGAGCCTCTTTAGAAAAAAAATTGGAATCTTATAGCAGCCCGGATGAAGATGTAGACTTCTGTGATTAGATTGGAAATGTCCTTTTCTGAGTTTGACTATGATAAGAGACTGTACTGAAGTGACAGGATTTTTTCCATGATGGATCCGCAAAATGAACCCCGGGGGAGATTCAGGGCTAAGAAGAACTACTAAGCAAATCCAACCTACACTATCAACATTTTTGTAATCAATTTAGAAATAATCTCTATATATCTGTTATTTTAATTTCTTGAAATGTTAGGGACAATTTAGCATATTCGTATTTTTAATAGATCAACCCAGTGATTTTAATTTAAAATAGAGCATGGCACAATTGACTTAGACTTGTGATTTAAATGGAAATTTTAATAAGTTTGTAAGCAATGTTGGAAGACTTAAGAGAACCTAAAATCCACCATTTTAAGTGTTAATATTTTAGATTTATAAAAATTATTTGTGTATCTTGCAAAGTTTGTTCCATTTGGTGATTGCAATAACAAAGAAACCAAAACTAATGTGTTGGAAGTATAAATGAAGTCAAAAGTGTAAATAAAGTACTCTTAAAATTAATTGTTTAGGGGCGCCTGGGTGGCTCAGTCGATTAAGTGACCGACTTCAGCTCAGGTCACGATCTCACAGCTTGTGGGTTAGAGCCCCGCATCGGGCTCTGTGCTGACAGCTCAGAACCTTAGATCCTGTGTCTCCCTCTTTCTCTCTGACCCTCCTCCATTCATGCTCTGTTTCTCTCTGTCTCAATAATAAATAAGCATTTAAAATTTTTTTTAATTCTCAAAAAAAAAAAATGAATTGTTTAGGGGCACCTGGGTGGCTCAGTTGGTTGAGGGTCTGACTTGAGCGCAGGTCCTGATCTCCTGGTTGGTGAGTTCAAGCCCCACATCAGGCTTGCTGCTGTCAGCCTGTCAGCGCAGAGCTGACTTCAGTTCTTCTGTCCTCCTTTCCCTGCCCCTCCCCCACTGTGCTCTCTCAAAAATAAACATTTTTTTAATTGGTTGCTTAAACTTGGGTAGATTTGAATTGAATTAAGATATTTTAAAACCAAATTTAAGAAGATAAAGAGAGAAGAGTTTTTAAAAATTGAAAGCTCGAACAAACTTGAAATTTTTGAAATTTTTGAAAATTTTCCAGAATCAATCTTTCCAAACACAAAAGCCAATCTCAAGGGCACACAGAAGATAAGAACGAACAAAAAAATCTCCCATTTGACTACCCGGCTGAACTTGAAATGCAAGTTTTTCAGAGGGCATGTGTGCTTTTCGGGGGAGTAGGTACAGAGCTTCTTCATATCCACAAGGGTCCACCATTTTAAGTTTTAATATTTTAGATTTATAAAAGAAGCTGAAGAACCTCCCTTTGCAGCAAGAGTGACCTGTACATCCCTCCCGCCCCACACGTCCTCATGGAACATCACTTGGATGTCCCTCCAGGACCCCATGCCCTGCGGTCCACAAAGCCATCTTATTGAAGTGACTCACCCCAACCATTCCCTCCCGCAGAGACCTCTCTCTGCCTGGCATTCTGGTAGCTTTCCTGCCCTCTCTCTTTTGTTCCAAATATCCAACCAATG
Organism: Crocuta crocuta; assembly: GCF_008692635.1. NCBI lineage: Eukaryota > Metazoa > Chordata > Mammalia > Carnivora > Hyaenidae > Crocuta > Crocuta crocuta. The sequence goes on from NW_027532163.1 coordinate 4,038,969, forward strand.
ACCTGATTCCATTGATGTCTCTTTTGAATTTCCCAATTCTATTGATGTCTGCAATGACATAATCTTTTTAAGCTTATTTACTTATTTTGGGAGAAAGAGATAGAAAGAGAAAGAGAACCAGAACGTGGTAGGGAGGGGCAGAGAGAGAGCAAGGGAGAGAGAATTCCAAGCAGGCTCTGCACTGTCAGTGTTGAGCCTGACATGGGGCTTGATCCTATGAACCGTGAGATCATGACCTGAGCCAAGATCAAAAATAGGATGCTCAACCGACTGAGCCACCCAGGTGCCCCCACGATGGCATAATTCTATTGATCAATTCTAATTGATTCTCCTATAACTGAATAGAATTAGGAAATCAGTTGGACATTTCCTTTCCCTTTGCCACGAAGATGTAAATTGCCACAAAACTCTAGTAAGTCTTCCCTGGTAACATTCCCTGCGCCTTTCCTTTCTCCCTGTCCCACCTTCTTCCCTTTACCCTTCACACTAACAACAGTGCTGTAGGGGATCCAGGGTTCTCTCTGACACCCTGAACAACTCCGATGTGTGACTCCAAAGCTCTCCATGGCTCTTTGCTACTCATGTGGCAGATTTCATCCCCCAGGCATTGATGACTCTCATGCCCAATACAGACCCCTGTGTGCATTGCTCACTTCTGCCTTCATTCTCTACCTATGGGAAATGCCCTTAATATGCCCTTAGCTCTGCTTCTAGAAATCCTATTTTCCTTGAGGACTCACAACCTCCCAGAAAGACTCAGACCCTCTTTTACTCTGGATGAATCAAATAGTGCCTAATCACATGTCCCCTTCTGCTGCCATGCCCTCTAGCCCTTAAGTACTCAAAGCTCCTGAAGGATGGAAACCATTTCTTCTGCAGTTTTGAATCCTGTGAAGGGAGGCCTTGTTTCCACTCATTTATTAAGCACCAACTGCATGCCACCCACCATTCTAGGTGTTGGGGTTTAGTCGAGGGGTTTAGTGGAGGATGAGAGAAAGAAATTTCCTGCTCTCAAGTTTATACTCTGGAGGAGCAGAGAATAAATAAGCCAATAAATAAACAAAATGCACAGTTGCCTTAACAATGACACAGAGACATAAGAATAAAGCAGAATTATAGGATAAAGAGCAACAGTTTTGGGGGAGGCTAATTTCAATCTGGATGATAGGACAGCCCTTTCTGAGATAATGACATCTGTGCTGAGAACTGAATGATGAGAAGCAAGCCCACGTGGGGATCTGGGGACAGTGTTCCCGGAGAAGGGAGAGAACAAGAGCAGATGTGGGGGAGGGGATGGGACATGTTAAGGGGGTGCTCCAGTGTGGAGACTGAGGAAGTTGGAGTGAGGCCACAGTTTATCAGAGAGGCCTTGAGAGGTCGTGCTGAGGGCTGGTGTGGGTTCAAGTGTGTCAGAGGGTCTCAAATAGAGGAGGGTGAGAGCCCTGACTCCAGGGTCTACAAGCTCATTCTGCTGCTGTATCAGAAATGGCTATGGGTCTAGAACAAAGCAAGAGGCCAGTGAGGAAGTTTGCAGTTGTACAGATTGAATTCGTGTGGCCACAGCAGATTAGGGTGACCAACCACTCCAGTTTTCCTGGGACTAAAAGGCTCCCTGAGACGTGGGCCTTTGGTGCTGAAGTGGGAAATCCCTGCCCAGCCTGGACAGTTGGTCATCCTAGGTCACCATGGGTAAAGGCCAAGTCCACCTGATTTGCTGATGAATGAGATGGAAGCTGAAGAGAGTTCTATGGTGACATCCAGGAATTTAGTTTGAACAGCTGGGTGGATGGCAGTGCCATTTACTGAGACTGGGGAAAAGGAAGAGAAGCAAGTTCAGGGGGAAACTGAAATTTCTAAGCTACATTTAGAGTTTGGCTTTCTGAAACACCCAAAATGAGCTACCCAGATCTCTGCCAAGAGCCAAAGCCACTATAAAAATACTTGTGAAAGGGCATCTGGGTGGCTCAGTCAGTTGAACGTCTAACTCTTGATTTCCCAGGAACATGGGATCAAGCCCCGTGTCAGGCTCTGCACTGAACATGGAGCATGCTTAACATTCTCTCTCTCTCTCTCTCTCTCTCCCTCTGCCCCTCTCCTCGACTCGTGTGCTCTCTCTCTAAAATAAAAAAAATAAATAAAAATTAAAAACACTAGGGAGAGACTTATTGCTATCCCAGATCTACAGAGATAAAGTAGATACAGAAATAGGCTTCTAATCAATAACAAAATCACTCTGAAATCCCTTAATTGCTGGCTCACAGTCACAAATGAGCCATCCTTCCCAGAAACAGGGGGATGCATCCATTTCCTGCAGTTAATGATGGTGTTCGAGAAGTCCACAAGTGGATGGGGAGTTGTGCAGAGCCTGGCCTCTGTAGCCCTGTTAGATCTCACCCCCAGCAATCTGTGACACCTGAAAATGTAGTTCAGGGTGGAGATGAGAGGTCTCAGGGAGAAGTCATATCATGTCACTGCAGTAGCATCCTTCTCTACCCCTCCTCTCCGATATCCTCACCCCTGCTGCAATTCTGTTTTCGTTCCTCCCTTAAACAATAGCTTCTCCTACCTCTGATCCTGGCTGTCAGTGAAGCCCTGGGTCTGCAGCCTCTCCTGCCAATGGGCTTCTCAAAGCATTCTCTGACACAGTTGCTCTTCTTTCCTTCTAACGCTAAGAGAAAACAGTCTTGTCTCCTGTTATGTCTTTCCTCCTGTGACCTTTCTCTTGTTAGCTGCACACTCTACTGGAGGCAATACCATTTCCTCCAACAAGCTCAACCCATGCCTTCTTCTGCTTTGCATCAGCTGCTCCCAGGGCTCCCAGAGACCCGCTGCCCCCTACCTGAAGCTAAGGAAGACCAGAAGTCACAAGCGCCTGAGTCCTATCTGGAAGGAAAAGGGAAGGAGAGGTTGGCCTACCTGTTTCCACTGACCTGCTTGAAGCTGATAATGCTTTTCTCTCACTGTGTTTGGCCTCGCTTCTCCCACCCAAATATGTTCTCATATCAGGGGCAGGGATTCTCACTGGCCCAGATCTTTTCTTTATTTAAATTTTGTTATTTTGCTCATCATGGATTTTTTTGTATTACTTTTGATTATTTCTTAAAATACTGCATCAATATATTATTTCTTCTGGTTGCTGAGTTTTTTGGCACTCCCTTAAATTTTGTGCCCAATGTAAGTGCCTTACTCACATCACCCTAGCCCTGGACCTTCTGGTTTGCCCATTTTGATTTGCCAGGACAGTCCTCCAGCACTCTGACCCCATCACACAGCTGCTGTCCACCAGTCTCCTGCGCCCCCTCCCATCCAATCCCATATGGCAGCAGCTGAAGGGATGCTTCCAAGATGCAAATCAGCCAGTTGCCTTTCTGCCAGATTTTCAGTGGCTTCCCCTTGACCCCAAGAAATAAAGTCCCCCCTCCTTTTTATGGCTTATGAGACTCCCTGATCTAGCCGCTGCCTGCCCCTCCAGTCATAAACCTTGAGATTTTCCCTCTGACACTCCCTGATTCAGACACACTGAACTTTCTCCTGGATTTTCCCGCCATTCATTTGCTTATTAATTCAACAAAAATGTACTGTGTCCCTACTGTGAGCCAGGAATGGGGGGTGCAATAAAGCAAACAGGGTTTCTGCTCATATGAGGCCTACACTGATCTGGTTGACTTCTTTTCATTTTCAAGGTTCAGTTTAAATATCTGTTCCTCAAGGAAATTCTCCTTCTCTCCTAAATTAGGTCATGTCTCTTGGTGTGTGTCCCTAGATTACCCTGTTTGTCTTTGTCATTGCATCCACACCTTACTGTGGTCTAACCTCTCTTTCTTGCCAGTCAACCCCATGAAGATAGATGCTGGATCTCTTGCTCACCTCTGTATCTTCAATCATACTACCTAATAGACAATAAATAGATGATGAATGAATGAATGAATGAATAGCATCAAACTCAGCAAATACACTTCTGGTTTTCCTATAAGATTGCCGCTTTTTTTTCTTTTTTTAACAGGAAAGACCCTGTTTATATTTTTACCCTAGAAGCTCCCATATTAGTACTCCATGAGTCTTGGTTGAATGGATTGAAGAGTGTGTCTCCATGTAAGAGAATGAGCATTAGTACAGATAGTCAAAGCAGGAAGGCAGTATCTTTAGGAGACTGAGATGTGTGCAGATCCCTAGAATTTACAATTATATGATCTGGTTATTCTCCAGGGAGACAGAGTTCCTGGGTTGTCCATGCTTGCTGCACAGTGGGAAGGTTGACAAAATACTAACGCCCAGGCATCTCTCCAACAGATTCCAATTCAATCCATCTGGGTTGAGGCATAGGCAATGGGGAAAATTTTAAAGCTTCTCAGGTGATTTGAACCTGAGAAGCCAGGGCTGAGAAGATGTGGGGCCACCGGGAATTTATAAGGCCTTGGCCAGATTTAAATCTACAGATATGAAGATAATCTGTTAGGGATTCCTGGTATTGGATGTGAACCAAGACTCATGACATAATCTGAGGTAAAACTCAGATGATAAAAACAGAGAAAAAAGCCAGGACCAATTAACCATTACTCTTAGTTACACACTTATTGAATGGATAGATGGATGGATGGTTGGATGGATGGATGGATGGATGGATGGATGGGTGGATGGATAGGTCTATACTAGGCAAGAGCATGTTCTTTGTAGTTCCATGAACTCACTGGAATAACTAATGGACAGTCAACCTACTCATGAAAAACCATGAATAACATTTCTGAAAAGGCTAAACAATAAGAAACTAGTAGAATCTTTTGATATCATAGATCCCCAAGGGTCTTCCACTCATTCTCCCATTCACTCATTCAACATTTATTGAGCACCCGTTATGTGTCCAGCATTATTCTGGATGCTAGAAAGTATACAGCTTGTTTCTGTGTTACCCAAAATTCATGTGTTGAAATTCTAACCACCAGTACCTCAGGAATGTATTTGGAGATAGCGTTTTTAAAGAGGTAAGTAAGTTAAAATGAGGCCATTAACGTTGACTCTAATACAACATAACTGGTGTCTTATATGAAGAAGAAATTTGGACACAGACACAGAGTGAAGACCCTGTAAAGATACAAGTAGAAAATGGCCACCTACAAGCCAAGGAGAGAGTCCTCAGAAGAAACCAACCTGCTGACACCTTGAGCTTAGACTTCCAACCTCCAGAATTGTGAGAAATAAATGTCTGTTAGTGGCAGTTCTAGAAGTCTAAAAGACAGCGTAAACAAGACTAAGTCTTTGTTTTCTAATGTAGTCACCAAATATTTATTTTCAGAGGGCTGGCTTATCTACTGCTATTTTTCATAGCTATGTGGTCATACTTGATTTTAATAAAATCCATGTTCATTGAAAGAGTTCCTTCATTCAAAGTGGCATTTCCTTATTGTATATATTTTGTACTAAAGTCTCAGCTGGGTACTGGCATGTCTTCAGCATTTCTCCAAAACGTGCTAAACTCTGTGGTATAAACAGTAGAGAGAAGGCCTCAGGCCCAGAACCTCCCTAAACAAGAATTGAATAACATCACTGTTCTACTTTTGCCATTATATATATTTGCAGGATTACTTCTGTTTAATAGCAAGTGACAATGATTTTCCGATTGTGGCATTAGTAGAATGTTTTTGTTTCAAAAAAAATATTTGGGAAGAAAACAAGTGGTTAGACCTTAAAAATATTCAATGGATAATAGCAATGCAATTTGCATATAAGGAAAAAATCATGATGCTGGTATGCAAATGACAAAAGACTGGAAAACATCAAATGAGATGATTCATTTCAGAAATCTTAGTTTATGATTACCATTCATTCACTCACTTTTTAATTTTACCAGTACTGATTGAATAGTTACTCGCTAAGCTGGCATCATTTTCTCATAAAGTATCCTATTTAATTTCAGAACATATGAGGAGAAAGAAACCACCTCTATCATGTTTCTTTGCTTTGGCCCCATCACCAGCATAATGCAGGAGCATTTGACACTTTGCCTTTGAATGATACATGCACATTTTTTAGTTAAGATCCAATATATCACAGGATGAATATTCAAATCCAAAGTATAGGCCGCTAAGAAGTAGTTGAAATGAAGGGCCAGTTATTGATTTTCTCCACTTCCCTGGGCTATAACCTCTTTAAAAATATTTTTTTGTACTGAGGAAGGTGTTTGTTATTCAATGAGAGTATTATGATTTCCTTTTCTTTTTAAAATGTTTTTTATTTATTTCTGAGAGAGAGAGACAGCATGAGCAGGGGAGGGTCAGAGAGAGATGGAGACACAGGATCTGAAACAAGCTCCAGGCTCTGAGCTAGCTGGATGATTTCCTGAGATATTACATGAGCTGCCCTAGAACCTGAAATGGGCTCTTCTTCCCATCTGTCCATCAGCCAGCCATCCACTTGTCCATCTGTCTGTCCATACATTTATCCATCATCCATCCATCCATCCAGTAAAGAAAAATAGAAACCTACATCTTTCTCTTGAGAAGGCTCAGTTGGTATTTGCAAAGCAATTGATAGAATTTGCCAAGCCAGGCCCTGGGGAGAGGTGACCCTTTTTTACCTCCAGGGAATAGTTCTACTTATCTCACACCCCTCAGGCATGGTGAGACCAGCCCTGGTGATTAAAAGTTTGGAATTTGAGACAGGATTTGGGGTTGGGTTCAGATATTATTATTGTTATTCTTATCTGGAATGACTGCTTGTGTTAAAGGACAAAAACTCCTGCTCTTCAAGGCCAACCTCACTTTGTCTGGGATTTAGGATTTAGGCACATTCCAAATTGGGTAATAGGTTTTAAAACAAGATTAAGGAGTTCTGGCAAAGAAATAACAGCACATCTGCCTGTGGTCACTTTCTATTTGGGAGATTAAAAAGAAGCAAGTCACACTTCCTAGGCCAGTATATAAATATACTACCTATGGAAGAGACTGCAGGGATTGGTTAAGCATAATGGATTTGTTTCTGCACTGCTTTACTAGGTCAATTGCTCAGCTGTGGATGTCACCCCAAGTTCTTAGTTTGGCATACAAGGCCCCGTCTAATTTGCCCTAACCTAGCTTTCCAGATTTGCCTCCCACTACTCCCCTTCTGGAAACTTCCACTCCAGTAGATTGGTTTGCCTGCTTCCTCCTAAAAATGGCCCATATAGACATTCTTTTGCTCTTGCTAGAACCTGAGCCTTGACTACTCACATTCTTCTCTACTTAGATAAATTATAACCTCCCTTGGATTCCAAATCCTATCACACCTTTTCCTTAAAGCTTAATGTGACCTCAATGTACAGGGGTCCCTTCTTCCTCAAAATCCCTAGCTCTTATGGAGTCTCTAATTAATCTGGAGATTCAATAGAAAGAATATTATAATGTTTGGGGGGTTTTGCCATTATTTCCTGTGATGGTTGATTTTATGTGTCAACTTGATTGGGAAAAGGAATGCCCAGATAACTGGTAAAACATTATTTCTGAGTGTTTCTCTGAGGATGTCCCCAGGAAAGATTAGCATTGAAACCACAGACTGAGTAAAGAAGATCATCTTCACTAACATGGGTGGGCATCATCCAATCACCTGGGGGTTTGAACAAAACAATAAGGTGGAGGAAGAGTGAATTCACTTTCTCTGCCTGAGCTTGGACATCCACTTTCTTCCTCTGAACCTCACCTCTCCTGGCTCTCAGGCCTTCAGACTTGAACTGAATCACACCACCAGCTTTTCTGGTTCTCCAGCTTGTAGATGGCAGATCCTGGATCTTCTCCACCTCCATAATTACATGAGCCAATCCGTATAAGAAATCTCCTCTTATGCTTATCTGTCTCTCTCAGTATAGATAGATAGATTGATAGAGATATTATGATACAAATACAGACATATTCTATTCATTCTGCTTCTCTGGAAAACCCTGACTAACACATTGTTTCAAACAAATATTATCTAGTTTCTTATAATAGTTTGGAAACTCCTTGATGACATAGAATCCTTTCAATTCTATGAGCTCTCCCATCAGGCTCCAAAATGTCCCCTTTTCTCATGAAATAACCAACATCAGTTTCTGTTACTTGCAACCAAAATTACCTCTAGTCTGCTCTCCGTGAAGTAGGGATGGGAAAAAACATTGAATTAAGTTAAAGAAATACCGCCAAGATGTTTTAACATTTACGTATATAGCCAAGAGATTCCCTTACTTCTCAAGCAGGAATTATTTACTTGCATTTTATAGCCATGTGTCTCAAACTCAGCTGTCCAGTTTCATCAAAATTATAAATGAATAGTAGGAGAATAGTTATTACAGGTCTTTGATGATAGAGAAAAAAGAGTTGATAGCCCAGCCAAAATTAAGAGAGAAACGTCATAAAAGGCAGAGCCAAAAATTCAACACCCAAAATATTTGTGTAGAGGCTAAATAAATAAATACATAAATTCATGTGCTCGATAGCATTACATGATAATCCAGTATAATAATCAACATTCAGGATAGTGTCCTGGGTCATTGAGAGTAGTTGTAATTTTCTGGTATCTTCTATCTATAGAAGGCATGAAATAATTTATTTTACTAACATATCTAACCCAAATGTCTACATTTTTTAAAAACTATGAGTCTCTATAGAATATTTGCACCCAGTACATTCACACATCCATTCAAAAAGTGTTTATGGAGTGCCTGCCATTGAGCAGGCACTGCCCAGTTGGTGGGGACAGAAGGGTGCACATGAGCAGATGAGATCCTTATTCAACTGGAGTTTAGGGGAAGAGATCTTAGGGAAATACTTAAATGAACAAGATGATTTTGACAATATTAAGAGCTATGAAGTATGGAAATACATCAGAATGATATATCAGAGTGATGTAGTAGATAATGCCAGGGGTGGAAGAAAAATTATATTGGGTGGCCATGAACAGCATCATTGAGGAAGGGACATTTGATGTCATGCCCCCCTCCCTTCCTGAATTTGCTTCCCACCCTCCTGGCCACCAGAGATGCCCCTTTCTAGCTAGACGACTCCTGGCCTCAAGGAGCTACCTACCAGTTTCCCTGAGGTGAGGAGAAAAAAACACAACAACCACATTCCTTTGCCAGAGAGGCATTTGAGTTAACTCCAGTCCTGGTTTCCAGAAGGACATTTTTGCAGTACCTAGATGAATACATCCTGCATCAGAGTGAAGGCTGTCCAGAAAATACATCAACAATAGACCATTGACTCTCAGTGGACAAGGCAGGTCCATTCCTCCTGGCTTAACAAACAAGACTCTGCCCCAGTACCTAGAGGTTGATAACCAAACAATGATAACCAAACAATGACTGTCACTAATTGAGCAGAAAGTTTGAAGCTGGTTTATCCCTGATGTGCTCTACACTCAAGGCATCCAGAAATTACCTAGGGCCGAGTGAGGCTTTTCATGGCCTGATATTTTGACACAAAGCCACGTGACAAGCAGACTCTCAGTGGTTCCTTCAAAGCCAATAGTCTTCCCACTCTGGCTCCCAAGTACAGTCTGTACCTCCACTCATGCCCTCTGACTGCCAACTCTCTCAGGAGGGCTCCTTCTTGGCCCATCTGGACATCTGGCATCTTCCCCTAAAGGCTGGTTAAAATACTTCCACCTGCTTCCAGCAAAAATGTTGGAGCAGATTCCAGTTTCATTTCACATGCCTCAGGAATGTGAGTAATCCCATTTAAGAAGATGCTTGATTAAGTTTTTAGAACCCAAATCAATTCGGTCATTCTTCAACCCTAGAGCATGGCCCGACGTGAGAATGGAAACATTCCTAATCAAATATTGTTCTAGAGAGAAGTCTGGTTTGGCTGGTTCAAAGCATAGAGATGGATTCTTGTAAGAAATAATAATAGCAATTCCCACGTATAAAGTCTCTCAGGCCAGCTCAGATCCTTTTGTCAAAGGGGGCGCATGTGCCACTGAACACCTGGCCTCTGAGAGAAGTCAAAAGGTATAAGGCAGAGAGAAGGGTCAAGCGGTATTGGCCGGTCTCATTGTGTAATTCACCTTCCTAGCTGCCCAGCCTTGCGGGTGGAGGTACCTCAAGACCAAATTCACTGAGCAATTACCTCTATGAAAAGTGTGTTATCACATCACTTAACAGGTCAGTAGGAATATCACGCTCTTGCTCTCCCTCTGACAACTGCCATAGCAGAGAGGCAGTAGCTCTGAGAACGAGATACTTAGTTCTTGTAGCTCCCATGCCTGTCCCCTGAACCCCTTAAAAAGCACATGGCTTTGGATGTGGCGATCCAAGATGTCAGAGTCCTAGCCACAACATGGAAGGAAAGAAAAAGACTCCCTTTAAGACCAACTCTGGGTAACTTGAAAACAGACAAGAATTCACTTGCTGAGTTCTATCGAAGGACTATTTCCCCCCTAGAGTATCGGTGTGATTTGGCATATATAAATACCTGAATAGTTTCTCTCCATTACTGTTGAGGTGGAACTAAGCAGTCTATAAAGTGTGAAATGAGAAGTGGACGCGGTATAGCTTAATGCTAATTACCGCTCAGGTGATGTGACTGGGGCTTCCATATTTTATAGCTCCCCAAATCAGAATCAGATTAGCAACTATTTTAAGACTGCATTACAGTCTGCCTCAAATGCTTTCTAAATAAGGGGAGTGTTATGGGCTGCCACCAATCTTTCCCTCCTGTTAATCATTTCAAGGACTGGTGCTGTACACACAAGGTGACTATTAAGCAATTAACCCATTAAAGTTTTTTTTTTAATTTAAAGATCTGACTGAACTTAAGAAGGATCCTCCTTCTCCCTCCCCATACCTTTTAATTAAATACCTGAGTTCATCTATTATAGTCTTAAAAGTGTAAATAAATATGTTACTAACTAGTCTGGTGATAAAAGTCAGGGAACTTATTTCTGTTTTTAAAAAACATATTTGTATTAGGATGATTGCCCTTGATTATAGAACTAAAGACAATCATAAAGCCACAATTTCCTTTTCCCAAATTATATTTTCATTGCTTCTAAGGTGGAATAAACAATCTACTCACTGCATTCCACTTACTAGTTTTCGAACTCTGCATGTTTCCACTAAAGACTAGTGATTCTTTTGTGTTCTATGCGACAATTTTTGTGTAGGAGGCTTGTGGTGGGGAGGAAGGAGAGGTGTGATATGAAAGTCAGAAAAGCATTTAGTGATATGTAGCTCTCCCAATATCTTATCTTCTACTTGTAGAATTACTAATAATATGGATAACCTTATCCTCCATACTGGCTTTCTTTCTGTCCCTGTGTGTGTATCTGCTCTAAGTCAGAAGCCAAGAGTTCATTTTAAGATTTTCTTTCCACCCTCTTACACTGTTGGTGGAAATGTAAACTGGTGCAACCGCTCTGGAGAACAGTGTGGAGGTTCCTAAGGAAACTAACAATAGAACTCTCCTATGACCCAGCAATAGCACTGCTAGGAATTTACCCAGGGGACACAGGAGTGCTGATGCACAGGGGCACATGTACCCCAATGTTCATAGCAGCACTCTCCACAATAGCTAAAACATGGAAAGAGCCTAAGTGTCCATCACCAGATGAATGGATCAAGAAGATGTGGTTTATCTATACCATGGAATACTACATGGCAATGAGAAAGAATGAAATCTGGCCATGTGTAGCAACATGGATGGAACTCGAGGGCATTATGCTAAATGAAATAAGTCAGGCAGAGAAAGACAGATACCATATGTTTTCACTTATATGTGGAACAGAAGAAACTTAACAGAGGACCATTTAGCATAATACTTTCTAGTTCCATCCACATCATGGAAAATGGCAAGATTTCATTCTTTTTTATGGCTGAGTAATAATCCATTGTGTATATACATGTGACTTTCTAAAACACAATCAGAACCCTGGGTCGCAAGGTCCACAAAGAATTGAAAGGAACCCTTTGTGGTCTTCTAGACCGTGAGTGCCCTGAAGTTTGGAATGAAGTCTTTCCCAGTGCCCCACACATGGGGTCAATGCTCAATGCTCATAGGTAGAAGGAAGGAAAGAGGAGCAATGGGAAGTTCTATGAGCTTCATATGTTGTGTGTAAAATCACTTGTCATCCTACTCAGCTAACTTCTTAGAATGAAAAGGGGCACCTCAGTGACGGGACCATTGTCCAACATCCGAACCACACTGTCATTTGGGGAGAATCCCTAGTGGTGGGGCCAGTTTCATGTGTGTATGATCTGTGCAGTCTCAAAGGACCCCACACTTGAGAGGTCTCCACTCTTGGTTTAATGTTCTATTGTTGCTATGTTGAAAGTCTTAATAAATTTTTAAAGAAGGGCTCCCATTTTCCTTTTACACTGGGCCTTGCCAATTGTATAGCCAGTCCTGCCTGGTGAGTATGAAGTCGTGGGGACTGTAGGCTCAGATCCTTCTATTTCCCATGCTCTGGAGACAAAGACCAAGTCCCTGTCCTCTAATCCACATATCCACCAAGCATTCCTTACCCGAAGGCTGAGCACTTTTTGTATATCTATCATCTGCTATTTCTCAAAGCTATGTGGTCATTGATGCGTTTCATAAAATACACATTTGTTTGAAAGACCTCCTTAATCCACAGTGACATTTTAGCATTATATATAGTTTGTAGAAGAGGAAAGTCTCAGTAGGGTTCTAGCAGGTCTTTAACACTTTTCTAACTCTTGCCATGTTCCCTTTGTCAAGCACAGAGAGGAAGCCACAGGCACAGAACCTTCCCCAGGCAGAAATATCTGGTTAGATTAAACACCTTTGGTACTTCCTGCTCCCAGGAGCCAGGTCCCCAGGCACACCTAAGCCTGTCACTTGTATGCTCCCACTCATGGGATGAAGTAGTGGTAAGAAGCTCTCATGGAACAGCCACAGCAGTGGATTTCATCAGGAGAAGCAAAGGATACTGGCCATCCCTTACAAGTTCCTTCCTCTGCTCCTGACCGTTTCCCTATCCTGTATCCACTAATTGTGAGAGCCCCCACCTACAGACTTTGGGCACCCACTAATTGTGAGAGCTCCTACCTACAGACTTCCAAGCATGGGTTGCTGCCTCTTGAAACATGGAGGCTTTCTCTTAAAGGTCTATAAAAATGACAGCCACTTCTGCTAAGCCTCTTTCCTTACCCTTGCCTACACTCCCCACCTTGGAGGTGGGGACATACAGTGATGGATGGATAGCACACCTGCCCTCAGGGGTACTCAACCTAGCTCTGCCCCAACCCTGGGCCCACAGGCAGCACATTTTTTCCATTTGACAGAATTTAGTGTTGTGATTCCCACGCTCACTTCTCTCTACCTGCTTTTCCAGGTAATCAGCACTAAAGATTCAGTCTTACTAGGTAGTCAGCCTGTCCTGAGCCCTTCATGTTTCCTGAGAGGAGCATTATGGAGTGATCATGAGCACAGTCTGATGCCCGACCACTGGGTCCAAACCTCAGTTTCCACAGCTGGGAGATGTGAGCAACAAAAGATCCCATCTCTAACACCCCTGTGATGTTAAATGAGTTAAAGTATATGCTCTGCTCAGTGCTTCGTAAACATCACTTGTGTTTGTCATTTATCATTATCTCATATCATCTAATCATCCCAACAGTTGGTGAGTGAGGTTTTATTATTATTGTCATCATCAGCATCATCCCCATTTTGTAGATAACATAAGGACAGATCGATTAAGAGACTTGCCTAAGGTTACCCTTAAGTAAATGGTAAAGCCATCAAAACTGGCGTGAGCTGGACTCTTTCACCACCAAGCACTAAACCTTCCCCTTCGGACCACCTAGATCACTAGGGTCTTCTGTGACCCCAGGTATTTTTCCAGGTCAAGTGCATTCTTTGTAATCCTGTGTCTGGTCTTATATGCATAAACCCACCATCCAGTAACAGTGCTCACTGTTACTTATTTTATTTTTCACAGAGTCCTCTATGACTCTGTTATTTTTACAGACTGCCTATTGCCAATCGATTGTGGAGTGTGAGGTAGAAGTTCAGAATGGGGGTGAAGGTAGGAGATGAAGATGGGACCAGGTGGTATCAGGGAAGAAAGAGATTATGTGATGGAGCAATACAGTTTGTGTAAGAAATGTGGTAGATCAACAGGTCCTCCTTTCCCCTCACGTGTCTTCCCCCACTGCAAAGGCTGAAAAGTTCGGAATTACACTTCCCAGGTGCACATGAGCTTCTGCCACCAAGAAGGAAGCAGTGAGGGAGGGGCAGCCACACATCTGCTGCCCCTGCTGTCCCTCCTGGAAAGTCATTGCTGTAGAGTCTAGTCTTACGATCTTAAAAGACACTGGTGTTTTTGGCGTCCCCTAGTTTTGCAGCATGGCTCTCAAAGCTATTCATAAAAGCTCAGTGGGGTGCCTTCATCTTCCTGAGTAATTCTGTAAACACTGTTAAATCCTCTTCATCCTAAACTAGCTAGGGACCCAGAGTAGATTATGTCTCTGCTATTGAATCCTGACCAATACAGCATCTTGAGAAGCAGAAACTTAACTATGACTCAGGTGGAACATGTCCCATTATCAAATACTACCAAATATTTTATTTTATTTTATTTTTAATGTCTTATTTATTTTTGAGAAAAAGTGCACAAGCAGGGGAGGGGCAGTGAAAGGGAGGGACAGAGGATCAGAGCAAGCCCAATGTGAGGCTTAAATCCATGAACCATGAGATCATGACCTGAGCTAAAGTTGGATGCTCAACCAACTGAGCCACCTAGAAGCTCCTCAAATATTTTATTTAAAAAACAAAGTATAGAGAATAAGGTGACAAACATCCTTGTGTCTACCACTCAGCCTAATAAGTAGCCCCAATAAAACTGATGTTGTCTCATTTCCCTTTGACCATGTGGATCCCCTTCCTCTTGCCCCAATGGTCTACCATCTTGAAATGTCTATGCATGTGTTTATATTTTTATTCCTTACGTAACCCTACACCACATACAATATGCTTTTGCATGTAACCTTCTGTGGTTCTGTTGTTGCTCCTCAACATTATATTTTTTATATTTTCCAATACTGATATTTGGTCACTCATTTTATTGTTTTTAATCGCTAGCTGGTGTTCCATGTATGAATATATTTCATGCATGATTCCGTACAGATTTATTCTACTCTTGGTAAGGAACAGAGTTTAACTTCCTAAGGTCTATTTGGGTAGCATTTCAAACATCTTTAGAATAGTTTAATGTATACTACACTTTTTTGGTAATAGGGACTAGTGCTCATTGTGACCAAGGCATTCATATTTATGTGTTAAAACACTGCACTAACCAAATACATCTCATCCTAGGAGCAGGATCATCACAGGGTTCCACTCTGGTATCCCTAGACACATCAGTAGGCTGTCCATAACAAACAAGGGCCCATAACAGTCATAGACTTGCTACCAGGAAATGAAAATCAAGATGAAGTGGGTGACTGACTTCTAAGGTCCTAGCAGCCGTGGACCCCAGGTTCTGGGAAAATGCTGATGAGCTCACTGACCAATCATGGAGAAATTCTAACACCTTTGCCAGGAATTCTGGAGGAAATGTGTAGCTTAGCTTAAATGATTCAGAACAGTTTATCAACCAGGGATTAAAATTAGTTACTTTGTCACCTGAAGTTACTGAATCAGAAAAAGAGGAAATAGATTCACTATGGTTCAGTTTGGGTCAGCAGAACTACCTTTGTTGGCTTTGTAGCCAAGCACACGTAATTTCCCATTCTGCACATTCTATGTATGTGACCTTGGACAAACAGCTTCCTGTCTCTGATCTCTGGGTCCCTTGTCTCTAAAGGGGAGATTAAAATAATAATGAGTGGACATGGCTGCTTCAGTGTTCCATTCCCACTCCTTTGGGTAACAGCAGCCACCATTCCTTCTGGGGAACCACCCCTCCCCCATTCATAGTCCACACATTTTGGGCAGTGGCTCCACTCTTAGCTTCAGAAGTGGACGTTGGTCTCAGGCCTGGGTAGCAAGATCACCCACGTCAACCATGGTTCAACCCATTGGGCAAACCACTGATTCAAAGGGAGGCATGTGATGCAGTTAAAGCCAATGAGATGCAATGAGACTCTTATTGGAACTCCAGAGAGTCTTTCCAGCTAAACTTGAATTTGGGAGGATGTGAACCTGGGGTTACAGGGAATGATCAAAGTTTTGACTAAGAATAAAAGCCATTTAGCAGCCTGCATTCCTGGGAGATGAAAAAAAGCATTATTTGAGTTTCTGGATCAAATTATAATGAAGGCCAAGATCAACTTTTGGGATTTTCAGTTACTTATTAATGTGCTTAAGCCAGTTTGAGTTGGTTTTTGGTCACTTGCAGAAGGGTAGGTCTTGCCCAGCGCTGTCTTACTGGGAACTATAGGGATTGATTGAGATAACATGGAAGATACCTAGTGTGGCCCAGATTCCCTCCCCCTGCCTGCTCTTGCTCTGAGCCAAAGCGATCTTCATTCAACTCCTTTAACATTGTGCAATCCTGAAATCATTATGAGTTTCTAGAAACATCTAGAAATTATGATATATTAGAAACACAAACAAGTTAAAGATGCTTCACTTAGAAAAAACTGCTTGGCAAAATAATAGCTTTCTTGAAACACTTAAAAGGCTGCCATATGGAAAGGAACTGAATTTCGACTTGAAGAGCGAAACTGGGTGATTGGGTGGAAGTTGGCAGAAGATGTTTTGCATCAGTGTGGGGAAGAAGCATTTAGTGATAAGCTCTGGGCTACTAGGTTTCCCATCACAAGAGACCTTCATGCCAAGAATGGACCATCACTGGTTGTGATTTCTGGAGGGGAGTCATACTTCAAGAAGATAGCTGCCTGGATAACCACTGAAGCCTTCTCACTTATAGGATGCTGGGATCCTCAATAAAGTGCCAAATGGTGACTATTTATGCCCTGAATCTAACAGTGTCTCCAGTTTTTGCAAGGTAAGAGGGTTTTGAAGATAGGAACTTTTAGGAATATACATGAAATATTCAAATATCTATTTATACTTTTATTATATCAGCCACATAAATCTCTACATTTATGTATTATGTAGCATTATCAAATGCAAATTTAGAAAAGTTGCACTCTCCATCTCACATTTAATGAAATCACATTCAAGTCCTTCACATGCACTTTGGCTTTTTTTTATTGTAATCCTTTTTGAACCATGTAATGTTGGATTTGTTCAAGTGTTTAACTTTTACAGCTATGCCCTTATAACTATGGAAAGCACCTCAAAGACAGATATTCAGGCAGGAAAAATACCTTTTTTATTGTGAGTCTAAAACTTTCTAGACCTTGACCTCTCTGGTTTCATTGTAACTGATTTTTAAGAAAGTGAGTTTTCTTAGAAACTCAGCTATTACAATAGAGCAGAATAAACCATACTTAGTAACTAATAGAATGTCCTCTAAGGGAAGATACAAAACCTCACGTAGGATGTGATTCAAAATATGACAAAAACTTAGATATGTAGATGCAAAGAAAAATATGAGAAGGAATATACCAGGAGATGAACAGTTCTGGTTACTATCTGAGTTTTAGTGATTATGCACTCCATAGTTCTATTTTTCATATTTTTCTATATTCCCAAGTTTTCTACAATCAGCATGAGTAGCTTTTACAAAGATAATTTTTAAAAAAAAACTGTTTAAAAGAATATATACCTGAGTATAAACCCTTATTCCAGATTCTGTGATGCTTATATGATGCAGTTGGATCCGGGGTCTTACACCCAAACACTTCTGGGTAACATATACTACGGAAGTGGGCCAACCATAATATAACAGGGAGCCAGGAGGACTGTAGCAAATTGGAGACCGTTTTCCTAATAGAAGCAGGGTAACCCGTTATTGTCATGTAAGAATGTGAGCCCAGGGTTATCAAATTCTCTGAACCTGGATAGTTATTTAAATTTGCCCCATGACAAAATCCACATTCAGTTTGCCCTTTTCTATGAACGACACACTCAAACTTTTGGCTTTTCCTGCCAAACTACAGGCTTTACTTGCCCTGTTCCTCTTCAGTCTTCCTAGCCCTCTCTTAATCTATTGCACCATTAGCAGTAGTTCCCAAAGTGTGTTCCATGAACACAAGTCCTGTGAGATGTTCTGTGAAAAGGAAAGGAAGGGTTCCATGGTGAAATGTGTCTGGGAAACACTGTTCTTATATTTCCCACCCAGAAATTCACAGGATACCTTAGTATTTTAAAGTCCCTGAGATGTCCTGCAGTTTACTAAGCAAGTTGACTTTATTGAGCTTAGCATTTTCCAAACTCACTTAGCCATGAAATCCTCTAAGGGCATAACATGTTACTGCTGCAGAGGTAGTGGACCATGGAACACAGTTTGAGTAACGTAGATCCAGGTTATTTGAAGTTCTTGATGGAGAATACAATGTAAACTAAATGAATGTCAATTTTTTTCCTTAGATGTGGAAATACTTGGAGTGTTGCAAAAGAATAAGCAGAAAAAGATGCTGAGTGTATTATGATTGGCCCATGTACTACTTAGTGACAAGTGTGGTCCTCAAAGCCAGACTTCCTGGGTTCCAAGGCTGGGCTCTGCCACTTCTTAGTGCTGTGACCTTGGGAAAGTGACTTAATTTCGCTGTGTTTCAGCTCCCTTGACATAAAATGGATATCAGTTATAGAGCCCATCGTAAGAACATATACAGAATGAACTCTGTGCAACATAGAAATATTCATGGCATATTGTAGGTGCTTAATAAGTGTAAGTTACTGTTATGCTGACTTCTCTGCTCACCACATTGTCTAGTGCATAGCTAATAATAATGGCTACTATTAATATATTATGATCATATTTTAATAGCTGGTATGTCTTGAGAGCTTACTATGTGCCAGGCACTAAGCTAAATCAATTATCTCCTTACAAAAATTGCATGAGGTAGAGAGTACTGTTGATCCCATTCTATACATGGGGAACTGAGGGTTGGAGAGTTGACATGACTTGCCCTAGATTAAAGAGCTACCAATGGGAGAGCCAGGATAAAAGCCCACTGGTTGGACTTAAAAGCTCACCCTTGTAATTGCAGGGCTCTGCTTTTTTAAAGGCCCACCCTTCACATTTGAGAAAAGAAGGGATCTCGACAGTGAGCTACAGAAGATTCACTGGAACCTCTGTTTTACTGAAACTAAGATCCAGGGGAGTTACATGATCCATGCAAGGTCAAGTAGAGCTGGGATTAAAGAGCAAGAAAGGAGCAAAGAAAGAGCCATGGGTGGACCCATAGGGGAGGGCAGAAGATAAGATCAAGCCTTCTGTATTGGCCATGAAGGGGATCAGAAAACGCCACCCCCAAATATGCCACTTTGGCATAAGGATTATTTTGAGCTGAAGGCAATTGAGAAAGAGCAGAGGCAAGAAAAGCTCTTTACCATCTCCCATTCCATGTAAAAGTAGGCCATAAATTTCCCTTTGGAAAGATGGATCCACCCTCCTCTCCTATACTAGGAGGAAGAGAATCCTCATCCCTGGAGATGGTACCAACTTGAATATGCATAAACAACCTTTTCTAGAGGAACACTTATCTTCCATGAGTTTATGCCATATGCTCACCTTTCCACGATTTACCACCCCCAGAAGTCCCAACCCTCTTCCTTTGTCTTACACTTCCCCACAAATTTTTCAGTCTTTGTTAAAATGGTATATAAGCCCTCAGGCTTAACTGCCTTCCCTTTCTGTGAGACCCTTGTGCACATGTAAAAATTAATATATTAACAACAAATAAAATGTGAATGCCTTTTCTCTTCTTAATCTGTCTTGTCAGTTAAATTTGCAGGGCCCCAGGTACAACACCTAAGAAGGCAGAAGAAAAAATTCCCTCTCTTAAAGCCACATCCAGGAAAAGCCTATTAGTCATCCAAAAGGATGGTTAAGAAGTCAGTTGGGTCTTCAAGCCTGGAGCTCAGGTGCCAGGTTGGGTCTGGAGATGTAGCTCCTATTCTAGGCAACTGTGTTGCTAGATGCATCTTTCCTGCCAGGAGCCGTGCTAGACCCTGTCCCTCCCTTACCCCTCAGTCCTGTAGGCCCTACCTCTGTAAAGTTTCCGTAGCATAGCCACCTCTCTCCACCCCCTTTCCCTCCCCCTTAAGCAGGTCTGCCATCATCTCGCACATGGATCCCTCCACCAGCCTTCAACTTGGTCTCCCCAACTCCAGGCTTATCCCTTCCAATCCAACGTCCAGACTATAGTTAGGACAATGTTGCTTATCTGCTTTTTCTGCTTAAATACCCTTCCATGCCTTTCTTTTGCTCCAAACTCCACACTTACTAATGCTTTCTTTGGCCCTTGCTCAGCTCCACAGTCTGTTACCCGCTGTCTGTACCCCTCAGCTTGCAGTTCCCTGATGGTGCCATATTCTCTCCCCTCTCCTAGCTCTGGCATGTGCTGTTTCCTCTGCCTGGAGTACTCTCCGTTCCCTCTACCTTCCCTATCCTGCTAATTCATATCTGTGATTCAGGTCTTCCTCTGGAGACCCTCTCCTGCCCCCGCTCCACCTCTGGGTAAGTTTCCTCACAGCAGCTTGTACTTACCCCCATCAAAGCATTCCCCGTGTTGCATTGTAATTGCCTTCCTTCCTCATCTTCCACAACAGAATGGGAGCAATTTGAGTGCAGTGGTGCATCTTTGCACAGCCAATGCCTGGCACATACTAGGTGAGCAAGAACTATTTTTTTTATATTTATTTTGTTTTTAGGGTTTTTAAACGTTTATTTATTTATTTATCTATTTATTTACTTATTTATTTTTTGAGAGAGTGAGTGCAAGAGGGAGAGGGGCAGAGAGATTGGAGAGACAGAATTCCAAGCAGGTTCTATGCTATCAGTGTCTGACACGGGGCTCAAGCCCACTAACTGTGAGATTATGACTTGAGCCAAAATCAAGAGTTGGGAGCTCAAACAACTGAGCCATCCAGGCGCCTCAAGAAATATATATTTTTAAATAAATTAATAAATAAGCAGGCAACTTACACTAATTTATACCCTTGAAGCTTAGATCCTCATCACACTGACTTTACTCAGCAATTATTTTTATTAGATAGTATTACTTCTAGTCTGATAGTGTGAGTGCCAGCTGCATATGTAAGTCAAGATCACATTTCTTAGAATGTGCTATCTACGACATTTCTACCAAACTTTATATATAGCTGTTTGGCTCGTGTTACTTTGTTCCAGGAAAAGAAATATCTTTCCTTGTTCAAATTCTGGGTTGCCAGCTTCTAGATGGGCTGTGTCATGGGCGAACACGGCTGGGTGCCAGGGAGACGAGAAACCAGTTTGCTCATTCACGTGAAACATATTCATGGAAAGCCAACTCTACAGCCAAGAAAACAAGGGGGGTGTTGTGTCTGTCCATCTGGGGCAGTTTTAATAAAGGAACCTGAAAACCAATCCTTCTTAATGGCCTCATCTGATAAAACCGGATGCCCCAAACCAGGCCCAGACACCCTCACCTCAGATACTCTCACTGGAAGGCCCAATTGCTAGGAATCAGAATCTGGGTTACCAGATAAAATATAGCACACCCAGTTACATTTGAATTCCAGATAAATAATGAATGAATTTGCAGTATAAATATGCACCACATATTGCATGGGACATACTTATACTAAAAAAATTACTCTTTGTTTATCTGGAATTCAAATTTAACCAACTGCCCTGTATTTTTATTTCTAAAATCTGGCAACCCTAAATGAGGTTGTAGGTTGGGATTCTGGAAGGGCATGTTTCCTAGTGCGCACCTTTTACTGCTAGGCTGCACAAGAATGATGGACAGACTTCACAGGCTGGGAGCAGGGATTTAGCAGGCAGAGGCTGTCTCTGTTCAGGGTCCAGGACAGTGTCAGGTGGTGTGGGAGACAGAAAGAAGTTCCCAGTCTCAGCTGCACATTAGAATCACCAGGTGGCTCTAAAAACATCTCAAAGCACAAGACACATCCAGATCCACTAAATCAGAATCTCCAGGGCTGGGACACAGGCTGTGGTGTTTTTTTAAACTCCCGTAGAAGATTCCATTGTAGAGCCAAGGTTGAGAACCTCTGACCTATGACTCTTCCTCCTCACACAAATCACATGCTAATCTCCCTACACAGGGTGTGTTAACTTGTCATTCAACTAGCAACCAGTTACAGAAGGCTTGAGACCCTAGTTAATGTAGAGTGTGTACTTGTAAAGCTCCAGGCGCTGTGCCTGGCACTCAGGGAGGGCTCTGAATCATCTGTCATCATTGGGAACCATGATTTTCCCCTTGTCAAACTTGTCACTTGCAGTGCTTAATATGTCCACATGCATTTCTTTATGGAATCTGCTCAATGACCCTCTAAACTAAAAATACATGTTGACCCATTTTATAGATAAGGACATTAAAGCTTGGGGAGGTAAGTGGAAGACTCAGAGCTAGAGCCCCCATCTTGGACCTCTAAGTCAGGACTTCCTGCTGCAGCTCCCAGGACCAGATGGAGGGGCTGTTTCTCAGGCAGATACGGTCCTCAAGGTTAGCCCCTTCCCCACACTCTGGTGTCTTCTAAATTGCTCTGTCCATCCAGGCAAGTGGCCAGGTCCAGGGATGAACTTGTCTTCTCTCCGAACAGTGGAAGCAAGAGGGCCCAGCAACAACCAGTAGTAGCTGATGGCCAACTGACTCTAGGAGGCCCTGGGAGCCAGGGCAGGTTTCAAGTTTTTCTAAGCTACAACCATCCATCTAAGTCAGCGTTTCTCCAAACGTGTCCTATGGATCTCTGTTTCAGAGCCTCCAGGGGCTCTTATTAAAAGCCATATGTCAAGATGCCTGGGTAGCTCAGATGGTTAAGCATCTGACTCTTGATTTGGGCTCAGGTCATGATCTCACAATTTGTGGGATGGAGCCCTGCATTGGATGCTGCACTGACAGCACAGAGCCTGCTTGGGATTCTCTCTCTCCTCTCTCTCTCTTTCTCTCTCTTGCAAAATAAATAAATGAACCTTTAAAAAATGCAAATGTCTTCATCTCCAAAGTACTGAATCTCAATCTCAAGGGAAGAGGCCCAGGAATCTGAGTTTAACAGGCACCCCAGGAGTTCCAAAAATAGAGACATTAAGGCCCTGGGCAGAGTGGGGACAGGATAGGTTAGCTCACCTGAACTTCTCTCTGTATCTCCTGCCCCAGACCTGAGGTTGAGCCCCCTCTCCTAGGACACTCACCCCAGAGCAGTGAACTTTTCCCAGCCAGGCCCCAAGCCCACCTCACTTTGCAAAACTTGGCCTGACATGAATAGGCACTGAGGCCCCATGAGGCTTCCGAGACCTCCTGGGCTGCCTGGCAGCATCAGCCTGTCCTGGGTTTGGGTCTTGCTTCCACATCATCTGCTCCTGCAGGTGATTTTTCCTCCTTTCTCCCTCTTGGCAGGTGCATCCCCTTCTACCTCATCCGAACATGAGCACCCTTTTCTCATTTGTAAAATGTAGTCATTGGCTTTATATTATTCTGAGATACCTTCTTGCAAAATATTGAGGCAGCTGGGTACCAGCACCTGCTAGCTCCTCTTCTAGATGCAGCAGCCCTACTCCGCACTACACACACATATTTTCATAAAGTGATTATGGATGGGGACCCACAGGTGTGTGCTGGAGGCAGACGTGCACTGAAGGGGCATTTTTGGGAGCCACACTGTGACTCTCTTTCCCCCAAGAAGGTACCGTGACCCTGACAGAACAAAGTGAGAAAGCATTTCTTCAGAAAGTGTGAAGAATGTAAGATATGAGAGGACTTTGTTGGGAGGTGGTTTGTATGAAAACTGAGACTACAAAGATGATCTTCATTCAGTAGAATGAGCAGGAAGCAGTGGAATGGAGTGAGCAAGGGCCTGGGCTTTGGTGTTGGATTCATCTGGGGCTTGATGCAGGCCCACCACAAGCTGTGTGGACTTGGGCAAATTACTTAACCCCTCTGAGTCTCGTGCTCCCCATTTTTACATGGTGACAGTCACAACAACACCTCATGGGTTTGTGGTGAAGACCAAATGAGATCATGTGTGTTGCGTGCTTAGCCAAGTTGAGTAGCATATACTGCGTGTCTGATAACGTCTCCCAGAGACCATGATTCTTTGTCACTCTGGACAGCTCAAAACTGAAAGCTCAGGGAGGGACGGGACTTCTAGACTGAGTCATTGATCAAAAGACAATTGTAAGTTCTGGTTTCCAGGTATGAAGAAGGAAAGGAAGCCGTGTGACTATGAACAATGATGATGCATTAAATACCTTGTAATAATACATGATAAATGAGTATGGTACAACCTGAGCCTAGACGCTTCCTCAACAAAGCAGCAGCTTTGATTCTGTTCAAATGTTCAAGCCTGTTCTCACTGCAGGCTGCTAAAGCTTACAGGCTTTCTCTCTACCTGCCAATCTCCTGGAGAGAAGTTTAGCTATTCCACTAACAATAGTAACCACACCAGGAACAATGGCAGTGCCCTGGCAAAAGTGATGGGTGTGCACTTCTCATTTAACCCTCCCCTACCCTCCGGAGTGAGGGCTGGGACTCCTCACCTCCGTCTTAGAACACTGGTGTTTGAAGGGCATCTCTCCCAGAGTCCCACATGTGTGTGGCCAGGCCAGGACTTGAATCTGGGCCCTCACAGGCTGTTGAGTACTCTGCCATGTTGCCTCCTGACATCAGTCACAGGGTAGAGCCTAAAAAACTCTAAGGATGGGATAACAAGAAACTACTTCCTGAATCATCCACTCTGTGCCTGAAATTAAGAAGAAGAGCAAGAAGATGAGAACAGACAGGGAGCTTTGCATCGGACTCTGGGTGGGGATGTAATCTCTTGCTAACATCCTCCTTTCTCACATGACTCCTGTGATCTCTAAATCTCTCAAGAAGTCAAAACACCTTGCAAACAGATTAAAAACTAAACCAAACCTTACTGGCCAGGAGAAGGTGGAGCTGGCCAGGCCAGGGGGGATTAAAGGCAAATTCCCAGAGCAAAGTTTGACAACGATGGCTGTTGGTATGTGGCCACCAGGCGGATGTTAATGTGCCTTCCCAGGCCACTGTCATGGGGGTTCTACGTGCTACAAGTCACCACCACCCTCCCCCCGAGCGGGGAGGGTTTGAGGTGCAGAAGATGTTGGCAATAAACCAGAAGCACAAGGGGGACATGACTCGTGACCGTAAAGGAAGGGAAGCCGTGTCCTGACTGAGGCAAGGAATGAAAGAAGCATGGCTGAACCTTCTGCAGAAGATGAAGAAATCAGCAATGGGATTGGAACCAAGCCTCTCCTGAGGCCCCTCAGCCTGGGCGCCTGGCTCCCTCACCCATGTGGCACCTGTCCTACCCTCCAGGAGCCCAGAGACCTCTTCTCAGGCCATGGTGAAGAAAGACACTCTAACACTATCACATAGGAAGTGGAAGAAAGCACTGCCCAATGAGGTCTCCCACAGCTCTGGAAACTAGAGTTTAGAAGACTAGAAGGGAGGGAGGGAGGGTGGGAGATAAGGAGGAGGGAGGAGGGAGGAAGGAAGGTTGGCTTCAAGCTTAGAAATAAATTATTAGTTGTGTTCTACAAAAAAAAATAAGAAAGGCATTCAAATCTAAGTCTACACTTGATCTTAGCCAAAAGGCTGAGAAGCAATTCAAATTTAAGTCTAGCACAACTTTTGTTAACTGGAAACTACTCTGTTCTGCTTAAGCATATGTTTAGAGCTCATTAACTATGTTAGAGAGGGGCAAAAGGGCAAATGGGGGGGAACCCCTTAAAATTCCAGGCATTTGGTCATCCACAAAAGACTGCTAAATTCCAAACCAGCATACTGATGGTGTAGGTTAATGAGGAGGGGAAAAGCTTCCTGATGGTATAAGCCAACAGAAATTTTATTTTAGGGCCAATTTAAAGGACTTACCCATACACACCCCAAACCCTTAGGGTGATCAGAATCACATAAATATGATAAGCAAGATAAAGACTCACAATGAGTTATCAATGGATCTTGGAATCTTTTATGCCCCTGGGAATGGCTATCTTTCCACAACACAATCCTCACAGCCACTTGGTAGACCAACACATACTTGCCCATGAACACTTACTGCGGCCAGATAGCTCCAGGTACAAATTCCAGCTCTGCCTTACCCCTACCCTTGCTGACCTTGTGCAAGGTGCTTAATCTATCTAAGGCTCAGTGCTCTGAGCTGTAAAATAGGGTTCACAGAGTTGTAAGAAGTAAAAAACATTTAAATAATTATTGAGCACATGTCACGTGCCAAGCCCTATTCTAGGCAATAGGGATACACAATGAACAAAGCAAAGGTCTACCTTTGTGAAGCTCACAACAGGAGGGGAATAATGAACAATAAACATGTAAACAAGTAAAGGCAGGGCAGATCAGGTGGTGATGCTGGGTGGGGGGCAGGAAGGAGAGGGAAAGAGGCTGCTCTTTTATTTAGGGGAATCAGGATTGGTGCAAGAGACAGAGACATGAGGCAGTGAGTCAGGCATAAATCTGGGGGAAGAAGGTTCCCACAGAAAGAGCAGCGGGACAGAGATTCTAGGGCAGGAGGCTGTTTGTTGCCTTCATATAACAAGGAGAGCGTCATCACTAGAGCGGAGTGAGCAAGGTGGGGCAAAGAAGATCAAGTCAGACAGGTGTTCGAGTGGGAGGGAGGGGCAGGAAAGAAGATCTGTATTTTACCCTGAGAGAGCTAGGAAGCCAACGGAAGGCTCTGCTTGACTTCTGTTTAGAAAGGATCACCTTGTCTGTTGCAAGGAGAAGAACCTGAAAGGGGCAAGAGCAGAGAGACCAGTCGGAGGCTATTGAAATAGTGCAGATAAGTGGTGGTGATTGTTTCAGGTCTTTGGGATGAACACCTGGAGGCACGGAGTTGCAACTAACTGAACAGAGGGAAATTGCAGGAGGGGAGGTTTGCAGAGAAGAAATCAGGCTAGTGTTGGGCATGTTGATGTTTGAAAAGTCTACTGGACACACAAGTGGAGATGCAGAGTCAACAGTTGGGTACATGTGCCTGCGGGCTTGGCTCTTCTCAGTCAGGGACTAAGTATAGACAGAGAAGAGAAGAGTTCAAGGACTTCAAGTCTTAAAGGTCAAGGAGATGAGGACAAAAATCAAAGAAGACTAGGAGTGGCAGGTGAGGTAAAAGGAAAACCAAGGTCCCCAAGTAGTCTATGCCAGGAGTCAGGAAGCTTTTTCCATAAAAGGCCACATAATAAATATTTTCGGCTTTTCTGGTCTCTGTTGTCACCACATAACTATGCCACTGTACCATGAAAGCAGCCATAAATGATATGTAAATGAATGGGCATGGTTGTACACCAATAAAATTTTATTTACAAAAAAAAAAAAAAGTGGCAAGCTGGATTTGGTCCACAGGCTCTAGATGGCCAAATTCTGATCAAGGCAAATGGTATCCCAGGAGTCATGCAGAGTGGAGACAGAACTGGAGACGTGGTGTTCTGGAAGCCAAGTAGAGCGATACATGAAACTAAATGCTGCTGACAGATTGAATCCCATGAAGGAAGAGAAGCAGCCGTTGTCTGTGGGAACACAGTGGTCATGGAAGACCTCAACCAGAGCAGTTTCTCTGGCATGAGGAGGGTGAAAGCCTGACTGAAATGGGTTCAAAGAAGATGGTAGGAAAGCATGGGCATTAACAACTCTTTTAGAAAGTTTTAGTTCCTGGCCAAAATGAGGTGCTCAATAAATAGTAATGCCTCTTCCATAAATGGACCCATGGTACAGTGGCTATAATTTCTATAGAACTACAGAGTTTCAAGGCACGTGCATAGTGTAGAGGACTTTCAGTGATGGCAACTGGGCATTTTCATGTTGCTTCAACTAACTCATGTCAGTTATTTAGATTTACAAGAGAAACAGAACCTTGGCATCTGAAGTTGAGTTGGAAGCCATTCTGAGTTTGATGATGTGATCCCAGAGATCATGGAGACAGACCATTGTATCACAAGTCCCAAACATGGCTGCTTGTCATTTATTTATGTCCTGCCCTGTGATGAAAAAGACTTGAGACAGGTATCTGGACCATGGTGAGGCCAAGTCCACACCCGACCAGAATATTCCATTCTGAATTCAAAGAGCAGCCTGCACAGTCTGTATGGCCAAGTGAGTTTTTCACTAACTGGGGTGAGTTATTGGCATGGGGGCCATCTAGTGAAAAAGGTTAAATTTATGCCACACGTTGTTTCCCTGGGAGCCCAAACTATTTCATATAGATTACCTCATTGATCTCCAAAACCCTTGTGTGAGATTTAGAATTATTATTTCTTTTTCATCTTGACACTCAGTCTGTAGGAAGGCAATAAATACTACATTCTGATGTTTATGATGTGGTACTGAGGACTATGTGGATAAAATTTGTATTGCAGCTCTAGCCTCACAGAGGAGCCCAGAGTGGGGAGATGAGTAAAAGTTTGGTCTAACTGGCTATCCAGGGCATGTTTCCTGAGCCCATCTACCTTCAGCTCCTGCTAGCATGGGGGACCACACTTTTTTGCCTTATGGTCCTGCTTCTTTCTGTGTTCCCTCCTCACCAAACTATGACTCACTAGACCCAGTATGGATCTTTCCTTCAGGATGGTCATTCTGTTAGCTGACCTGAAGCCTATGTCTATGCCTCACATGACATGATGATCTGGATCAATGCTGCCTCTCTTGAGAAAGCATATCCCTGATCAGAAACAGGAAGATAGAGAGGAATGGGCACACAGGGAGAGCCCCCATCACACTGACAGTGCAACTCTAAAGTGAAGATCCATGGATTTCTATTGTTTTGGAAAAGCTTGAGAAGAATGGGTATTAATTCTGTTTTAAATGTCTGGTACAATTCCCCAGGGAAGCCATCTGGCCCAGGGCTCTTATTTGTTGGAAGATTTTTGATAACTGATTCGATTTCTTCACTAGTTATGGGTCTGTTCAGACTTTCTAACTCTTCCCGTGTGAATTTTGGATGTGAGTGTGTGTTTAGGAATTTGTCCATTTCTTCTAAGTTGTCCAATTTGTTGGCATGTAATTTTTCATTGTATTCCCTGTTAATTGCTTGTATTTCTGAGGTGTTGGTTGTAATAAGTCCATTTTCATTCATGATTTTGTCTATTTGAGTGCTTTTTCTTTTCTTTTTGAGACACTTCTCCAAAGAGGACACCCAGATGGCCAACAGACACATGAAACGATGCTCAGCATCCCTCCTCCTCAGGGAAATACAAATCAAAACCACACTGAGATATCACCTCACGCCGGTCAGAAGACTAAAATGAGCAAATCAGAGGACTCTAGATGCTTGCAAGGATGTGGAGAAACGGGCACNAGTGAAGATCCATGAATTTCTGGAAGCAAGAGATCCCTGACACCATCTTGGATACAGATTCCTCACAGATCTATTCTTAGGGAGCTTGGACTCCACTGCCGCTCCAGTTCTCAACTTTCCTGGAGATTCTGTCTCCATCATCACTACACATATACACATATAGACATGTGACCAGTTTTTCTTCTTTGTGTGNATCTTTGTTCCTTGTAGCCAAATATGCTCAACGCAAACCCTGGTAAAGCTGATCCACAATGGCCAAGGCTTGGGAAGCCCAAGGAAACTATTCAAATAGCCTATTGCTGATGAGCATCTGTCTGCTTAAAAACAAACACCAGGTAGAAAGGACAGAGTCAGGGTGTCCCAGGGCCCTCTTCTTCAAAGTTCTGCACTGTCTAGGGTACCTCTATTGCTTCAAGCCCAGAGACTCAACCTGCCCCAACTCGTCATTTGTTTCAACAAACATTGACTGGGCACCTACTAGTCTAGGCACTAGGGCTACTGGAGTGGATAAGATGGACTCAGTCTCTGTCCTCCAGGACCACAGTCTGGAAGGAGAAACAGAGCATTAAACATACAAGTACATTATGATGTTGTGTGACCTAACAAAGGAAGCTGTGGGTATAAGGAACCACAAAGCAGGTGAAGCAAATTCCTGGCTTAAGGAAATCATGGAGGGCTTCCTGGAGAAAGGGGTGCCTAAGCCAAGGCTTGGAGGAAGGATTGTGGTCACTCAAGGAGGAGGCAGAAGGGTGTTTGTGGCAGAGGAAGCTGCACTTGCAAAGGCCAAGCCAAAACAGAGTCCCTTGAGCAATCAATCAGGTTAAGGTAACACAATCCAGGGTCCTTCACAGGGGTGCCCCAGTGGGAGACTGAACTGGTCACACTCCTAAGTTCATTCTCACCCATAGAGTCCTGATTCTTGGTGAAGCCTGAATTCAGTCTGGATCCACCTCAGAGCTGACCTAAATTTCCAACCTGGGCCCAGAGAATTTTTCAGTCAGAAAAGCAGAGCAAACCAACTCAGTCCTACTCACAGGGTTGAGTCAAACCAGCCTTACAGCCAGGTGCAGGGGCTGTGGCCATAAACTCTGACATATCTGCTGCCAGGGAAGGACAGAACACACCGGGGCCTGGCTTCCTCAGGGGACAGGGACAGTGAGAGTCACCCAGAAGAGGGATAACGATGCATTTTCCCTAACAGTCTACCTTATGCCACAGAACGTTGCCCAGAGGTATGTCTAGGAATTGATTCCACACATCTCGCCAGCTCAGAATAGGGAAACACAAGATCTGGACTTTGTGTGTCCAGGCATGTATGTGGCAGAGAGAATTCAGCTTTCTACTCTGCTCTGCTGTAGAGACCTCCACATGCATGTGCCTGTGTGTGTGTACGCGTGTGAGCATGTGTGTGTGTGTGTGTGTGTGTACGCACACCCTTCTTTTCTGTCACAGTGCTATGAATGAAGTGGGCTGCATCTGCTTTGTAAAAGTCATAAGTTCCCACTGCAGGTTAGTGTGCAGAAGATAGCCCAGGAGTCACCCTAGGCTATAGGCTACAGGATTCAGCTTATGCCCCAAAACAAGTGTTCGCATATGCCAGGGGGGTACTATTTTTATTACCCCCTTTCCAGGTGAGGAAACTGAGGCCCAAAGTAACTTGCCCTACCTCACTGAGCTAGGAAGTAGGGAGCTGTGATTCTGCTAATCTGCTACTAGAAGTCAAGGGTTAGAGGTCAACAACGACATCTATTTAACTTCCTCTGTGTAGACCTTATCTCAACACCACTGGAGGCCCCATACACACACCTTGTACGTGGGTTTCAGTACTGACCTGCATATTCGATAGCTCTTTACCTCTGCTCCCACCACTTTATCTTCTGCAGCTGAGGCTCCAGACCTAATAGAGCAGCTTAAATTGCAAATGCTTGTGGGATGAAATAACGACTAAAGGAGAGTTCTTTTTGGCTTCATTGCTCTTCCCTCCACCTCTTCCCTGGGCTCCTCTCCCAAAGCATCCTACCTCCCAAGACATGCTGACCTCCACAGAAGATAGTCCTTTCCACTTTCTGCCCATCTCCACCACCAACACTTGTTCCCCACATTTCCCCCACATTTCCACAACTATCAGTCTTGGTTGGACTCTGGGTTCAAACTGCAGCTCTGCCCCTCACTAGCTCTGTGGCTTCCTGCAAAATTCCTTAACCTCTCTGAGTCTCTGCCAAGCTAATTGCCTTAACTTCTGAGAGTAGTGGATCAAAAAAAGCAAAGTAGGAAGTCACTTGATAGTGCCCAGCCCATAGTAGGTGCTTAAAGGGTGTTTGTTCTCTTCCTCTCTCCCCTCCAAGCATAAACCTTTGGACTTTTCCACTTCCACTCCCTCTATTCAAACATAATTTCTTTTCTTAAAATATCTAGAAGGCACATGAATTTTTTTTTTAATTTTGGCTTAGAAGCAGTTCTAAGCCACTACACACAGCTGCAAAGTCATAAAACAATTAGCAATAACTCCACTATCAAATAATTATCAGGGAGTATAAATATGTGCCCAAGGCTCCAATTTACAGAGTTATAAGAGGGTTTGTAAGCTTGCAGTTCTCTGAAGGCTTGAACCAAATGGTTTCCTGGAAACTCGAGTGGGAGAGACACACAGCTGGAGGCTACTTCCGCCTGGAGGTCATGCCGCTGGGAAGCGGCCCACAGGATTTAGGCCTGAAAAAGCGGGCACCAAATTCCAGTGATTGAAATCTGAAGCCGCTGGTTTCTCACCAGAGAGCTCTGGGGCAAGGGCTTGTAAATGGGTGAGTGAGATCCGGAAAGATCAAGAGCCCAGTGCAAAATCAGGGTGGTCTTAAGGACTGAAATTCATGAGTTCTGTTTTTCCACCTTGGGCCCAAGCTGCACTACCATAAGAGAAGTCAATGAATCTGAGTTCTTGGAACTTTCTTACTGGTTAGAAGGAAAACTCCCTAGTTCTTCCTTCATTTCTCCGCCAGCTAAAAGTTTTAGATCAGCACTAGAAATATCCCAAGGGCCCTCTTCCCTCTCTTTAAGCCGTTCAGAGTACTTCAACAAATTCTTTGACTCAGATAACTTGCCAAGAAGGACTCTTTACTTAGGATTTCCCAAACACTAAACATTCTATGGAAACCCAAAGATAAATCAACATGTTTGGAAAGTTAAAAGCTAAGATGTTTCAGTTCCGTCCAATTTCTCTTGAGGGTCTACTCTTTGAATTTTAAAGCAAATACATTAATGGTTTGTAATATGTTATTCTTATGTAATCTCTCCAGACTTCTAACCTTTAAGAAAAAAGGCTGGAGATAAGTCAAGTAGTTTCTATTTACTATAACTTAATAACACAAAGTTTGACCAGAAAGTAATGGGAGTGACTTTTGGGGCAAACACTCCATAGCTTTCATAATAGAATGAGTGTTGTCTTCAGAGCAGTTACCTTCCAAGATATTCAGTTTGGAAGGGGTTGCAAGGGCCCAAACACATTCTGCAAGTCCTTCTTGAAGACTGCCTTCAAGGCCAGTTTACAAGACACTCCTAAAAATCTACTTTGGACTCCAAATAGCATGACACAACTTGTTTACTCTGTACTAGTCTACAGATTTGACCACAGATGATTTGTGTTTATTTCCATACATCAAGTCCACCTCCAGAAGATTAAGATTTGCCATCTTCAAGGGTGTGCTGACATCAATAATGCACTGCGGGCTCTGAAGATCATTCTTGAGAAAAAGTCCCTAAATGTGAACAGTGGAAGCATTGTTTGAACGCAAACCTTTCCCGGGTGGTGACTTGCAAGACCACATACCTCATTTGTATGCACCGAGTCACAAAATGCCAGACCTGGAAGAGGCAGGGCTGGGACAAGGGGAAGGGCGGGTCCCTGAGAATGAACACCTCCACGGAGTCTGGGTCCCGGCTGCCTCACTGTCCACGCCCTAATCCCAGTCCTGCATCAAGACTTTCCAGCTCAAACATGTACCNTTTCCCAGCTCAAGTTTAAGCTGTTCCTCGCTGCCCTATGGCTTCTTTAAAAGTATCAATCGCATTATTTTATATTCACATCTTGTGAGTGGGGTTCTAAACAGTGACAATAGCAACATAAAGAGAAAGCCACTATTCAGGCATATGTTAGATTGACCACCTTCCACAACTTGGTAAGATGGCCAATGATCCTGATGAAATGAACTGGACTCGAGATGCAATACAGCAAAATGCATTGTAACTGAGAAATATATTATTCCTGTTATCACGGCCAGGGATAGCCACTGGCCACCCTTCTGCCTTGCACACTGTGCTGAAAATCACCAATGCACTTCTATTTTTTAAAATTTAAACTGTTACTAGTATCGGTTTATCTGAATTCTAGCCTATTATTAAACACTGTAAAGTACTCTGCTTTATTTAGAGAGAGAGAGAAGCAGAAAGAGAAGGGAGAGAGAGACTCCCATGCAGGATTTGCACTGTTGCACAAAGCCCGATGTGGGGCTGGAACTCATAAACCATGAGATCATGACCTGTGCTGAAACCAAGAGTGAGATGCTTAATCAACTGAGCCACCCAGGTGCCCCAAGAAATGTGCTTCGCCAGAGCCTGGTGGAAGTTGAAAAGAAGGAAGAGTTTGGAGCAAATCTGGGAGCTGAACTGATCAAAAGCAAAATTGCCAACCTCATGTGACAGTAAATTGGCCACCCTGCAGGTATGCAAGTAGATTTGGGATGGCTTTTGGGGTGATGGTGTAAGGGTTTCTACAATGAGCTACAGACTGCTCACACCACCCCATCCCTCTCAATGATTGGGTTTCTAGAATTCTATGACATCATCTTATAGGATGAAGATCTTCATACCACAGAGGTTACCACTTTCTCTAAATAAACCATTAGCCTCTGCCTTTATGCCTGTTTTGATAGAGCACATTTTCTTAAGTTTTGTTTTGGTTTGTTATTTATCAAAATTTTAAGTCCTGTTGATGCATGGAGTCTTCCTGATTCTCCAGGGGAGGTATTGACTTCACAAATAGTTCTTGCCTCAACAAAGACAGGCTTTGTCATTGCATCAAGATTTCTTAACAGCAGCAGGCACTGATGGAGCAAAGAAGGGGATCTTGGTAAATCTTCATGAATATTATGCAAAAATTCAGATCTGTGTTTTATAAAAGAGGAAGCTGGAGTCTTGGAAGGCCTGGTTGTTCAAGGTCTGACAGCTTACCTGTGACAAGCGGGTGCTCCTCCCCAGGTCAGATGGCCCCAGAGCATAGGCTCTTTCCATTCTACCCAGATATATGAGGTGTCTTCATGTGTATAATACTGCACTTGAGTCATCAATCCGCATGTTGTTATTTCACTTTCCACAGTACAATCCAACAAAACAACTAAAGCTAACAAGTGACAGCCACGTGCCAGGATTACCCATCATGAACTCACGTTACCCTAGAAAGGAAGTACTGTTATTATCCCCACTTTTTGGATAAAGAAACTGAGGTATAGGGAGTTTAAGTGACTTGTGCAAGTCACACAGCTAGTAAGTAGTAAACACAGGGTTTAAATCCAGACTTTCTGTCATCAGTAAACAGTCCCCTGCAACCTTAACCACTAGGCCATTCTGCCTCTGTCGTATTTAACGATGAAGAGTCACTTTACATTTCTCCAAATCATCCATAGCTGTTAGCATCATTCTAGGCTCACAGTAGGGAACTAATAAATGTGGTATTAATTGGTAAATATGGGAAGGATTATGGAGGGGAGGAAATGGCTGATGGCTGAGTGGGAAGTTAACTAGAACAGCCTTGTGGGATGTTCAGAGATCAGAGATGTCTTAGGGCCATGCAAAACTGATGCAGAGTCAACACCCTTTGAGAAAATGCTGTGGTTGTCCACATGAAGTACTGCCTTCTCATTCCCAAAATCTAGACACAGGCTCGAAAGAGGACAGAGCTTCTAAGCAACCCCGCCAGATCTGAAAATCTGGCCGTACCTGTCCACTCTGATGCTACTGAAGGATTAAATCAGGTTCTTTGTCTTCTTCAATTCATTCGGTAAATATTTCCTGAGAAATAACTCCATGCCAGGCACCAGGGACAAGTATATATAATGGAGCTTACATTCTAGGGGAAGGATCAGAGTAATGAGTAATATATGATGTGTTAGGTAGAGCTAAATGCTATAAATTCTGAGTTCAAGTAATAGGTGGGCAGTGGGGTGGGGTGGTGGGGTGTATATTGAATAAAGAAGTCAGAGATTCCTCTGTTCAGGTTGAGCAGAACCTGAATGAAATGAGAAGGCAAGCAATGCTAATAGGGAAAGGGTATTCAGGCAGCCATGCAAAGGTCCTGGGGGTTATTCAAGCAAGAGCAAAGAGGCCCTGTGAACCTTCAGCATGAGCACAACTTACTCTGCTGAGACCAAAACCAGAGTCAGAAGGGACTTGAAAGTTCCCACGTGGCTCTCCAAACTTGGTCAAGGCAGACCTGGTTGATTTGTCTGCATCACAGAAAAAAAACAGGTATGTGATTAAGAACAGCTCATATCTCAAGGCACCTGGGTGGCTCAGGAGGTTGAGCCTCTGACTTTAGCCCAGGGCACGATCTCATGGTTCCTGAGTCTGAGCCTCACATCAGGCTCACTGCTATTAGTGCATAACCCACTTTGAATCCTCTGTCCTCCTCTCTCTGCCCCTCCCCCATTTGTGCACATGAGTGTGTGCTCTCTCTCTCAAATATAAATAAAACAAAATTAAAAAAGAACAGCTATATCTTTAGTCTTAAAGTGCTCCTACATACACAATCCCTCGGACCCTCACAACCTGGTAAGGCAGGCATTGTGCTCCTCTCACATGGTAAAGAAACCAAGGTGGGGAAAGGTTAAATGGCTGGCTCACGGTCACATAGCTAAATAATGGGTTCAAATACAGTATTTCTGCCTGCATTATCCTTTCTTTAAAGACAGGCCTCATCTTCTCTCGCTGCAACCACCCTCTGGTCCAGAGCCTGCCAGAGCCTTCTAGATCCACAATAAATGCCACTTGATGCTGTTGATGAAGATTGTCACAAAGGGTGCCAAAGGGGGCTTCCCAGAAAAGATGAAGCGGCAAGAGCAAGCGGAATCTGTCCCAGGCTAAGCAGGGTATTGAGTCTATTCCTGGCATCCTACAGACCGAAATTCTAAGACCCAAAGAGGAAAATGACCTCCCTACATTCCCAGAATGAACAGAGATCTCAGTTTATGCCCATTTCCTCTATACAACTTTCCTGGAAAAGAATATCTATGTGTATTTCACTTATTTTAAAAGACATGAAGCAAAGCAATTAAGAAATTAGGAACTTGGTTCCAGAATCAGGCAGCCAGCCCTTGATCTGAAACCTTCCTACTTTTACTCAGTGTGGCTTAGGTAGAAACATATTTTTTGAAGACTCAGGTGGGGTTTTTTGCTTGTTTTTGTTTTTAAGTAGGGCAGTGTTAGCTTTACAACAAAACTGAGAGGAAAACACAGATATTTCCCACACACTCCTTACACCCACACACATGTAGCCTCCCGATTATCAGCATCACCTGCCACATTGGTACATTTTTTACCAAGGGTGAATCTACAATGACACATCATAATCACCCCAAGTCCATGGTTTACCCTATGATTTGTTTTTGGTATTAGTACATTCTATAGGTCTTGACAAATATGTAATGACATATATTCATCATTATAGAAGCATACAAAATGGTTTGAATGCTCTAAAATGCTTTACCTGTTGACCTCCCCTCTATACCTCTATCCCATCCCTGGCAATCACTGACATTTTTACTGTCTCCATAGTTTTTCCTTTCCCAGAATGTCATGTGGTTGGAATCATATAGGATATAGCCTTTTCAGATTGACTTCTTTCACTTAAGTAATAATGCACTTAAGTTTCATCCAAGTCTTTTCATGCCTTGGTAGCTCATTTCTCTTTAACATGGAATAATATTCCACCCCTTGGATGTACCATAGCTTCCTTATCCATTCACTTACCAAAGGACATCTTGGTTGCTTTCAGGTTTTGGTAATTATGAATAAAGCTGCTATCAACATCCATATGCAAGTTTTTCTGTGGACACAAGTTTTCAACTCATTCGGGCGAATACTATGGATCACAGTTGCTGGATGGAATGGTAAGAGTATATTTAGTTCTGTAAGAAACTGCCAAGCTATCATCCAAAGTGCCTACACCATTTTGCACTCTTACCAGCAACAATGGAGAGTTCCTTTTGCTCAACAACCTCAACAGCATTTAGTATTGTCAGTGTTCCAGATTTGGACCATTTTAATGGGGGTCAAAACTTGTTTTTCACATCTGTAAAATGGAACTATTTTACAGTGCTTATGGAATGGTATTGCTGTTTAAATAAGGTCATGCAGACAGCATGTTCAGCACGGCATCTGGCACAGAGTAGCTGGTTAGTAAGAGGTAGCTGCTGTGCTCTTATTATCCCTATTATTAATATTAAATGTCTACTATCTGCCCAACATTTTGCATATGTTACCTCTGTCTGTTACAAGAGCCATGAAAGGTAAATATTATCACCAAATGCAGATGGAAACAGTTCTCTCCACAGCAGGGCTCAAGGAACTTGCCCAGGGGGTATGGGCAGCTCTCAGAAAAATCTCCTAATGGCAGAGGGTTCCCATGACCGAACCCACAGTGACTTTGCTCCTCTAGGGTAGCATGTGTGGGGAACTGCCGAAGACTATGCTGTCTTTTGTTCTCAGGCAAGGTGTGTTGAGGTCTCAATGTGCCTCTAGAAGGGAGAGGCCACATTCTGTGGCAAAGGGAAAGAACATGAGCTGCCAGCACTAACATTCCATGTTAGGACTTCCTCTTTGTTTAGAAATCATTCTGCCTTGATTTGTTTGTTTCTTTTAAAGAATACAGAGATCCTTCTCCTTGACATCTGAATAAGATAAGAGAATGTTGTTCTAGACGGGCCCCATGGTACCATTACTTCTGCTCCAGGATTAGCAGTGAAGGATGTCAGAGCCACTGTTCCCATGGTGGCAATAAGCCACTGAGTGGTTTTGTTTTTTTTTTAAAGAGATTGAGAGAGAAGGTGCAAGTGGGCAAGGGGCAGAGGGAGAGGAAGAGAGAGAATCCCATAAGGGGCAGAAAGAGAGAGAAGTGGGGCTCACCCAAAGCAGAGCTTGAGCTCCCCCTTTGTGAGACTTGAACTCACAAACCGCGAGATTGTGACCTGAGCCAAAGTCTGATGCTTAACCAACTAACCCACCCAGGTGCCCATAACCCACTGAGTCTTAACAGGAAAGCTAGGTGCCCTCTGTCATCACCCCAGAGGTTAATGAATGATGGCAGATGGAAGGTGCTGCGGGTGGAAGTTTGAACGAGTGGCCACGCTATTTGAGTGTGGAAAGGAATAAAAGGCAAAGGAAACCCCTCTCTGTCTCCTCGGGCCATCTTTTTGAAATGCAGAAAATGGAAGAACAGTCTGACTGAAGGGATGAGAGACCTGGTTTGACAGAGCTTCACAAGCCAAGGCTACAGGGTCATAAAATGGTGGAACAGGGACACCCCTTTGCACCACATTGCACGGCCACTTAATCTCAACATCCTGGAATAGTCTTTTACAAAGGATGAGCCAAGTTCAAATGACAAATCCGATCGTATCCCTTAGACATGATTTAATTTATTGGCATAAAATGCATATAACATACAATTTACCACTGTAACCATTTTTAAGTGTAAGGTTCAATGGGATTAAATACATTCATAATATTGGGCCAATATCACCACTATCCATCCCCTTAACTCTTTCACCTTGTAAAACTCAAATACCATATCTGTTCTACACCAACCCCCCAATCTCTCCTCCCCCTGTCCAGCCCCTGGAAACCACCATTCTACTTTCTGTCTCTGTGAATATCACTACTCTAG
The DNA here is from genome assembly GCF_008692635.1 of Crocuta crocuta. Lineage (NCBI taxonomy): Eukaryota > Metazoa > Chordata > Mammalia > Carnivora > Hyaenidae > Crocuta > Crocuta crocuta. The sequence continues at coordinate 4,078,203 of NW_027532163.1, forward strand.
GGACCTCATATAAGTGGAATCACAAAGTACCTGTCCTTCTGTAACTGGCTTATTTCACTTAACATAATGTCTCCAAGGTTCATCCAGGTTGTTAGCATGTGTCAGAATTTCCTTCCTTCTTACGGCTAAATAATATTTCATTACATATACATATACATGTATATGCATATGTATATGAATGTATATTTACACACATATATACACATATACACCAAATTTTTTTTGTTCATTCATCTGTCAATGAACCCAGGGGTTTTTTCCACCCTTTTGGTTATTGTGAATAATGCTGCTATGAACATGAATGTACAAATATCCCTGAATCTTTGCTTGTAATTCTTTTGTGTATATGCCCAGAAGTGGAATTACCAGGTCACATGGTAGTTCTAATTTTAATTTCTTGAGGAGCCTCCATACTGCTCCTCATAGCAGCTGTCATTTTACATGCCTACCAACAGCACACAAGGATTACAATTTTTCCACATCCTCACCAATACTTATTATTTTCTGTTTCTTTTTGAGAGTAGCCATCCTCATGGGTGTGAAGTTCTAGGACATTCTTCTATTTATTTATTTACTGTAAGACTTTATTTGTTTTTAGAGCAGTTTCAGTCCATGGCTGTGCTGAGAGGAAGGCACAGAAGGCCTGGGGGGCTATGGAAGAATACAGGAGGCTAAAGAGATAAGACAACAAAATGCAACGTGTGATCCTTCATTAGATCCTGGATTTAAAATGTTTAAAAACCGAAACAGCTAGGGGCGCCTGGGTGGCTCAGTCAGTTGAGCACCTGGCTCTTGACTTTGGCTCAGGTCATGATCTCAAGGTTCGTGACTTCAAGTCCTGTATTGGGCTCTGCACTGTTGGTGCACAGCCTGCTTTGGATTCTCTCTTTCTCTCTCTCTCTTTCTCTCTCTGCCCCTCTCCTGGACTCTCTCTCTCAAAATAAATAAATAAACTTAAAAAAAAAAAAAACCTGACACAGCAGTAAAAGACATCACTGGAACAATGGAGAAAGGAGATCATGGCTGGATCACACATTGATAATGGCTCTCTATCCATGCTACATGCACTAAGTGTGACAATCATATGATGGTTGTGAGGGAGATGCTTGCTAAAGCAGTTGGGCTGCAGGTAACTCTCACATGGTTCAGAAAAAAACAAACAAATAAATAAGGGTGGATACGTACACACACACAGACAACACAAACATGGCAAAAATGTTAACAGTCCATAAACCTAGCTGAAGGACACGGAGTACTCATTGACCTATTCTTGCAATTTATTTGAAGATCTGAACTTTTTTTTTTTTTTTTTTTTCGGNTTTTGAAATGAGGGTTAGGAGGCTCTTAGAGCAAGTCTACTCCCTGCCTGTCCTTATGGTGATTTTTCTCACTGTGTGACTTGTGACTTTATTACTGCCTTACATCCAGTTTGGGTCAAGGGTGTGGAATATAAATAATTTTTAAATAGCAGCTTCTTTCCAGACACATTTGGTGAAAGCGGTGGAAGGCGTGATTAAAAACAAAAACAAAAACCACAGTTTTTGTCATTTAAAAATAAGACTACCTACTCTACAAAAGACAAAACTATAGGAGCAAAACCCTGGACAGTGGTTGCCAGGGCCTGGGGGCAGGGGAGGAGACTAACGACTAACCACAAAAGGGCATAAGGGGAACTTTTGGGGATGATGAAAATCTTCTAGACCCTAATTATGTGGTTGTGGCACAACTATCTACATTTGCCAAAACCCTAGAACTGTACACCTAAAAATAAAAAATGTGCATAACACTATGTACAAACTACAGCTCAATAGCCCTAACTAGAAAAAAATTGAAAAACACTATTTTTCATCATTATGCCCATATTTCTTCCTACTGGCTTGAAGGGGACTCTTCCCAGCCAGGACTGTGTATTTGCCCCAGGCAGGAAAGAAAGCTGAGAGAGCACTAATGGAGAAAGGCAGATGGGGGACGCCAAAAGAGGAATTAGTGAGGAAGCAAGGTCAAGGGCTCCAAACCTGAAGGAAAACTACTTTCCAGCGGGGAGGCCATTGTAGGAATGTTTCTTAGAGATAAGATGCATCTCCTTCTGATCTTGAGTCCCTTCAGGGACCTGGGTTTCTGTGTGCCCTGGGCCAGTGCCTCCAGGGCAAGGAGAGGGGAAGGCTTCCTCCCAGACACCACTTGCCTCCAACTTCTGTCTCACCAACCATCACTGGAGCCACCCTCCTCTGTCACCATTGCCCACATGTTTGAATTGGACACAAAAACAAGGACCTGTTGTCAGAAAATCTTCAGGGGGAGTGTACATATTTTTAGTGGAAGTAAGCATTTTGCCTTGTTTTCTTATACACATTCAGTAAACATTTACCACGGGCAGTACACTCAACATTGGAGGTTAAAGAACAGAATCTCTATCATAATAGATTGAGATGCAGCAGAATCATAGCATTTTTGATCTAGAGGACATTGGGGATCACCATATGATCCCTTCATTTCATAAGTAGGGAAATCAAATGTTTGTGTTTTCCGCACAAGTTCATGTGCTAAATCCCAGCCCCCAATGAGATGGCGTTAGGGGCCTTTGGGAGATGACTGGGTCATGTGGGTAGAGCCTTGTGAATAGAATAAGTCCAATGAATGGGTCTTATAGTCCCTTACAAAAGACATAACGGGATGATCTTTCTCTCTAGTATGAGGATACAATGAGACAGATGTCCATAAACCAGCAAGAAGTCTCTCACCAAGAACTCAACCACACTGGCACCCTGATCTCAGACTTCCCACCTCTAGGACTGTGAGAAATAAATGTTTGCTCTTCAACCACCCAGCGTGTGGTGTTCCAAAAGCCCAAACACTAAGACACTGAGGTCCAGAGCAAGGCAGAAACTCACCCAAGATTGTGCAATGAGCTAGCTGGTGAGTAAGAGCAGAAGTCAGTGGACTCTTCACAAATTCACAAATTACACTTGGCCGACTTATCCTGAGAGGCAGAGCCAGCTGATGGCAAGAGCTGGAGCTTCTGGCTAGATGCATTCAGAACTGAGCTCAGCCTCTCACTTTGCTGGGTGATGGTGAGCCTTAGTTCCTTATCTGTAAAATGGGGATGACAGTCTCTTCATTGTAGGGTCTCTGGTAAGAACAGTTTATGTAAGGTCCCTAGTGTAGTGTAAGCTACTCTTAGCCATTGTGGGAGACACTGGCAGTAGGGACCAGCCATAGGGCAATATCCATCTTTGGTAAGATTCTAGGAAGGAAGTGGGGTAAGGAGGAACAGAGATCCTGATGAACTTCACTCATGTCACAATTCTGCCTGGAGCCAGTCAATGATAAAACTAGTTCAATGTGTTGGGATGAATTTGTATTAGAAACATGTTCTAAATGAAGTTTTATAATTAATGCTCTTCTCTGAAAGGCAGAGAAGAAAAGGCAGGCTTTCTGATGGCAAAAACGTTTTCTGAATATTTGAAAAATGCACACAGCACAGGCAGTACATTAGTTAGGACTATCTCAAAACCTAAATTAATGGAAAGCTCCAATACTAACTACATGACTTAGGCAGGGAGGCACCTTCAGGTCCCTAGAGTCACTTACACTGGGTTCCAATGTCAGGTTGAGGTCTTTTAGGAGTCTGCCATAAAGAAGAGGTGAGATTGTGTTATTTACCAATCAACAGATGCATATGTAAATGAAGGCTCCTTGGGTGGCCCGAAACAGATTATTCTCCAAGAGATCAAAAACTACATTTGCATCCTTCTTATGACAATCTGGCCTTGCATACTTCTGGAGCAGGTTGAATTCCAAAACTCATTCCACTTCCTTCAGGGCTAAGCACACAGAATATGCAGGCAATTCACTCTTTGTCCATGCTTTTGCTCAAAACTGGAGCAGCTGGTTCTGAACTGCAGGAATGGTGAAGGGAAATAGTTCTTCAGAGACTGTGTCCCGAACGGACAGAGAGACTCATTCTCAGCTCTACACAATATAGAGCTGTTCCTGGCCAGGCTCTATGGGCCAGCTTAGCAGGTGTGGTCCTGGCCTCTGTGAACAGGTTCCTCCATCCCCTGCTCCTCTACAAACACCTCACCTTTCCTTCACTGGCCAGGGAAGTGAGCACCATGCCCCACCCCTTTGCATCAAAGTGACAGCTGGCCAGCACCCATTGTAGGTAAGTTGGACCCTGGGCCCTCCATCGTGCTTTCATGAACATGGAAGGTGGGCAACCTGATGGATCAGAGGCTGGGCTCCAGACACAGTGTCTGGGTTGAGTCCTGGCTGAGTCTTAGCTCAGTTCCTGATGCACAAGCTAACATCCCTACACCTGCCTGCACTTTCCCATCTGTAAAATGGAGATAATGGCAATAATAATAGCAAACACTCACATGTGTCTTCTCCCCAGCAGACACAGTTCGGAGCACCCCACATATATCAACCATCTAATCCTCACACAGCAATGGAAGTCATTAGTGCTATTTTCCTCTGTCTCCCTACCTTGCCATGAAGACTAAACAAATTCATACCCACGAAGGGACTGTAACAACTCCTGGCCCACAACACAGTAAATCTTAGCTATTATTACATGAGATGATTTTAAAGGTCACACAGGTACACTTTTTAAAGTTCATAGTATGAGAGCAACGAACCAGGACATTGATTTTTCCCTGTTGACCTGTTTGGAAACTGGTACCAAATTCAGGAAAGGAGAGGCATCCTGTGGAATTTGAATTTAGGATCTCAACATTGGGATTATTTGTTCCTTCCTTTACCCATTCTTAATGCAATCAATAACCTTCACTAATACATGAAAGAGAACGAAAGAAAGAATGAAAGAAAGAACGAAAGAAAGAACGAAAGAAAGAAAGGAAGGAAGGAAGGAAGGAAGGAAAGAAAAGAGAAAAGAGAAGAAAAGAAAGTTACTTCTTAGTATGTATTTATTAGAAAGAAACCATACACATACACTTTGTTCAGGATTTTATTGATATTATTGCCTAAGTTAAGAATAGAGATGAGGGGCACCTATATCTGTCAATTAAGTGTCTGACTCTTGATTGCAGCTCAGGTCATAATCTCATATTCATGAGTTCGAGCTCCGCACTGGGCTCTGTGCTAACAGCATGGAGCCTGCTTGGGATTCTCTCCCTACGTCTCTCTGCCCCCAACTCAAAATGAATAAATAAACATTTTTTAAAAAGATTAGACATGATATTTAAGTAAAAATACAGAGTCAATTTTAAGAAAGATTAAGTAAACAACAGCATAGACATTAAAGAGACTCAACAGAAATCGCTAAAGTAGAACACAGATGCCCAGACATTGAGCAATACTGCTTTAGACCCAAAACAGTGCCTACTTTTAGCAGCTGTCTCCCTTGCTCTCTCTTTTTTTTCTTTTTTTTACAAATTCCCATCTCTATCTGGTTCAGCAGTCCAGAAAGAAGTGGCTAGGACCCATCCCATTCCCTCCCTGAAACCAGCCTATCCATTTCACCTCATGCTGTTTCCTGGGTCAAGGCTATACCCTCAGGAAAAGGCAAAGGGTGTGTTTCCCACACCCTAAACTAGAGGTGAGCTGGAGGGAGCTCCTCCTAGGTACCACCTGTCAGGGTGCATAATAACTGCTTGGGTCAGGATCCAGAGCAGGAGATGTCACCTGTCCCGCAAATGACAGGACCCTAATTGGAGCCAGAAGCCCTAATTGCTCCTCCGGCACCTGAAGATCATTCCCCACCTTACTGTTGACAAGTCCCTTCTTGAGGAATTTGGAAGCCACTTGAGCTGTTGGCTAGAGGCCTTAGAGACAAAGGGAAGGGTTGGCTGGGCTGGCTACACTTGCCCTTGAAAATATTTACAAATAGGTAACTCTTTAGCTTTTTAATAAGATCTTGAATCATGAGGAAGTTGTTGAGGCTCTGGTAGGTTTGTAAAAGCCTCGGTCAAGGGTGTTGTTTGCCCCTGCAATAAAACACGTGACGTGCCAGTCAGCTCATGCCTCTACTTGTGTTATTGGGAAACCAGGGTGGGCAGCCGGGCTTGCACCCAGCTGGCCTTCACCCTGCAGCCACCTAGGCTGCTGTCTTTCCAACTCCAGTCTACATCCCCTCCACAGATTTCATGTCATTCCCAGAGAAAAACATGTATAGAAAAAACAGACTATTTCCCTTTGAAGGGTTCTAAACCTGTGTCACCAAAAACTAGAATTCCCGCTCTCTTGGGTTTTCAGTCTCCCCATACTTTATTGTTTTCCCTCCTGCCAGGACAGTCCCAGGAACCCCAAGAGCAACCACTCCACCTCCATGAATCCGTGCTGCCATGGGGTTCAGACTCGTTTCTTGGCTGCTCACAAGGTACCAAAGACTCTGCTAAGGGCTTTTCAAGCACCATCCCATGCAAATCTGATGGCCCTTCAATTGGGTTTATTTTTCCTGAGTAACACAAGAAATCTCACAACAAGAGTCTGGAGTTCAAGTTCAGGCCTCCTGCGATGGCTCCACCTGTTATCCATATTTCTGCTCTTCCTTCTTCCCTCCTCACCCTCCTTCTCCCAGCAAACAGAGATTCAAAGAACTTAAAGCAACTTGCCCCAAATCACAAAGCCAGTTAAGAGAAGGGATAGGATTTGAAGCCAAGAGTGCTTGCCTCCCAAACTCTTTCTGCCACTCCAGATAGAACCTGTCTGTGGATGGAATATGCCAGCCCCAGAGGCACCAGCAGGACCTCAGGCGCACCCCCTGCCTGCGTCCCAAACACAGGGACGGCATGGAGCCATAACTGGCAGCCAGGTGGTTGCCTGGGACCCTCTTTCCCTAGACATCGGCTCACAACCTCTGCCTGATGCGGCTTCTGGTCCTTCTCGCCCCGACGGCCCTTCCCACTGGGATCTCAAACTCCAACCTGGTTTATGCAGGGCTGCCAGATATAGAGAAAAGAAAAATCTGAATTCCTAGTTAAATTTGAATTTCAGCACACAACGAACAATTTTGTGCTTTAAGTACAGACATCCATTCAATGGAATAGCAGGCAAGGTAGCAGAGGTGATTCATTAAAATAGTATTATCACAGTTCTTTGATCTCCCAAGAAACAAACTATGTAAGCATAAAGCATTATGACTTTAGTAGACTATTATTATTTTATGTTTATAGTTGAGAGTGACCTAATGTTAATACACTAAAATGATATAGTTGTTAACCAAAGATATAAATAAACATGAAGCAGGATTTTAAAGACTGTAATGCAGATAAGTTATTTGGCAGCACAGCACTAAGAATCGATGTCAGCATATAGGACATATTAATTCTTTTCCTCATGATTTACCAGAGCTAGAAGGATAAACGTAAGTATTATTTTTTTAGTGTTTGCTTATTTAGAGGGAATGTGCACAGGGGAGGGTCAGAGAGAGAGGGAGAGAGAGAATCCTAGGCAGGTTCCACGCTGTCAGTGCAGAGCCCTGCATGGCGCTCAATCTCACGATCATGAGATCATAACCTGAGCCGAAATCAAGAGTCAAACATTTAACTGACTGAGCCATCCAGGCACCCCAGGTCTTTAAACTATCTCATAAGCCTTTAAAAAATATTAAAAACTGAACAAAGAGATGTAAACAAAAATGATCAGTCTATTAATAACCACAGAAATTAGAACGATAAAATAGTGCTTTTCATCTATTAAATGAATGTATGAATTACATGAAATGTAAGTTGACAATGGCTAGTATTATGATAGGCATGGGTAGAATGTGCTAGGGTACTCACATGTGGCACTAGAAGGAGTCAAAATCTCTACATTTCCCAAGAGCAATTTGGCAAAATACATCAAGATTCTTGGAAATGGGAACTCTTTCTGACTCAAAGATATTTCTCCTAGGAATCCATCCTAAGGAAATGACTTTCCTAAGGAAATGACTTGGGATAGGTGCAAAGATTTCACTACAAAAATATCTACAGCAGGATTATTAATGTATATATAATGTAATATATGTAATGGTAATTATATATGTTATATTAGTAGTATATACGTGCTTATATGTGTATATACATTGTACATCATATATACACCATATTTAATATATATTTGTTGGAGCACCTGGATGACTCAGTTAAGCATCTGACTGTTGATTTCAGCTCAGGTCATGATCTCACAAGTTCATGGGATTGAGCCCCCCATTGGGCTCTGCACTGACAGCACGGAGCCTGCTTGGGATCCTCTCTTTCCCTCTCTCTGCCCTCTCTCAACTCATGTTCTTTCTCTCAAAATAAATAAATAAGCTTAAAAGAATTTAAAAACTAAAATATACTGGGGCGCCTGGGTGGCTTAGTCGGTTAAGTGTCCGACTTTCACTTAGGTCATGATCTCGCGGTTNTTAAAAAAAAAAACTAAAATATACTTATTTATATATTTATATAATATACAATATGTATTTTACATACTATGTATTATATAAATATAAATAAGATTATATAAATATATAAAATTATATTTATTAAATTCTGTATGTATATGATTACATATTTAAAATAAGCACACTAACAGGGGACAAAGTAAATAAATTTTGGCACACCTATTCAAAGGCAGGCATTTAAGTGATGTTATAGAGGAATAACATCAAGGCATAAAAGTATTTTCAAGGCATAAAAGTATTCACCTTCCTTCTTCCTTACATGGACGGGGGCTGGAAGTGACCTAGCAAGCATCAGGTGATCAGCCCAAGGACAAAAGCCACAGGCTAAGGAAGGTGCAGAGGAAAGACCGAGGGCCGGAATCCCAGATAACATTGTGAAACACTCCACTAGTCGTGAACTTTAACTCCAGACTTCTCCTTAAGCAATCTGCCTTTTCTCACTGGAAGCTTTTAGAATTCTCCCTTTCAACAAGAAATCAGCACACCTATGATATTGGCAACTTAAAAACTGTATGAGGTCTATGTAAAGAAACATTTTAAGTCTCACCAAAGGAACACAAAGACTTGAACTTGTCTTACCTCCCAGTCTTCACAACAAGGCTTCCAGACAGGTATTGTTTTATGTTTTTCACAGGAAGATTAAGTGAGATGCTCAAATCCACAGAGTCACAGAGCTGAAATTCAAACCTTTGTCCAGCAGTCTCTTATTTGTGCTCTGTATGGTAACTCATTCTCACGAAGAGGGACTGATGGAAGTTAATGAAATAACAAAATATGACTTCAAGTGTTCCTTTACCCCAAGATTATTTCTTCATGCACATTCACAATTATAGGAAGTCTCTCCTTGGGTTGTAAGATACAGCGTGAAACTTATATTTGTGGCATGAACCATCTAGCAGTGAGAGGAAATTTAGAGAGTTTAGGAGTAGATGTCAATAAGATTCTAAAACGATGATTGATAAGGAAGTACCTCAGTGCCTTTGCACTTGCTTTCCCTCCACCTGGAAAACTTTTCCTCTATATACTGACATAGCTTAGTTTCTTCACTTCTTCAAGTTTTTGCCTAAATATTACCTTCACAAAGATTTCTTCCCTGATCACCCCATCTAACATATCCTCTCCTGGCATTTGATTTTTCTCCATTGGATTCATCAGTCTCTACAAAACTATAAAATATAAAATTTATCTCTTTATTTTACTTATTGTCCCACCCTGCAAAAAAAAAAAAAAAAAGTTAGCTCCAGGATGGGAGCAGAATTTCTGTCTGTTTTGCACTCGGCACCCAGCAGGGAGCTGGCACTCAGCACATGTTGAATGGATGTATAAGTCAGTGGATCAGAAGCACACAATGGGAGCACCACTCAGACTAGGACCTGTGCTAGGAAATTTGACCTTGCTCCAAGGGCATCTCAAAATGGCAGGAGTGAGCGACAGGAGGAGAGAGGAACACAGAACTGGTTGTGAATACAGTTAAGTTCTATCTACTTGTGTCCTTTGTATAAGTGATTTGTTCTTTACATGTCTTCTCGTGACTTGTTTCTGCCGCTCATATTCTGATGGCAGGGCTTACCCATGCTATTATGTGCTGCTGTAAATTATGTCCATTTTTTACTGCCATCTGGAGTGCAGTGACAAGAATAGTAGAGCATGCGGTGTCACTCCTCATCAGGGAAATACAAATCAAAACCACACTGAGATACCACCTCATGCCTGTCAGAGTGGCTAAAATGAGCAAATCAGAGAACTCTAGATGCTGGCGAGGATGTGGAGAAACGGGCACCCTCCTACACTGTTGGTGGGAATGTAAACTGGTACAGCCCATCTGGAAAACAGTGTGGAGGTTCCTCAGGAAACTAACCATAGAACTCCCCTATGACCCAGCAATAGCACTGCTAGGAATTTACCCAAGGGATACAGAAATGCTGAGGCATAGGAGCACATGTACCCCAATGTTCATAGCAGCACTCTCCACAATAGCTAAAACATGGAAAGAGCCTAAGTGTCCATCAACAGATGAATGGATCAAGAAGATGTGGTTTATCTATACCATGGAATACTACATGGCAATGAGAAACAATGAAATCTGGCCATGTGTAGCAACGTGGATGGACCTTGAGGGTGTTATGCTGAGCATAACATAAGTCAGGCAGAGAAGGACAGATACCATATCTTTTCACTTATAAATGGATCAGGAGGAACTTAACAGAGGACCATGGGGGAGGGGAAGAGGGGAAAAATAGTGGGGGAGAGGGAAGGAGGCAAACCATGAGAGACTCTTGAATACTGAAAACAAACTGAGGGCTGATGGCGGTGGGGGAGGGGGAAGGGGGGGATTGGAGGAGGGCACTTGTGGGGATGAGCGCTGGGTGGTATATGGAAACCAACTTGACAATAAACTATGAAAGAAAAAAAAAAGAATAGTAGAGCATGTATCCCACTGTTATGGACATTTGGGTGGACTCCAGTTTGAGGCTGTTTTGACCCAACTTGGTTGGACCATTCTTGTCAAGTTTCAGGTACACATGTATACGAAGTTCTCTAATAGGGCAAGTGCTTCTATTTTGCCAGATACCAAACTGTCACCCAAAGTGACTCTCCCCAGTGATGAAGGAGAGTCATGTTACCCCATACCCTCGCCCGTGCTTGGTATTATCAGAGTCTGACCACAGTTTTTGCGGTTCTAGTGATCGTGAAATGGTATCTCCCTATGGTTTTATTTAGAATTTCCCTGATTATGGTTGAAGAACCCTTTTGTAGGACACATTTTTCTTTTTTATTTCCTTCTTTCTCTGTTCAGAATTACCATACATCATGCACACCCGGCCATCTCAAATTTCTTTGTTCATATGCACCAGCAAGGGAACAAACATGCAAGTAGTTCGCAAATAATTTTAATTGCCCTTTGAAACTACCAGTGCTTGGTCGCCACACTTCCTCTTTTAAATTAATTCTGCTTAGTCAGTCATTAAATCTAATTTAGAATCACGGTCTTTAGGAGTGGAAATCGTGATAGCTGACATAAGGTGAGTGTTTATTATGTGCTAGCCACTGTGCTCTGGGCTTTACAGATATAAAGGAATGAGAAACTTGCTATTTAAAATAACAACCTCCTGGGGCGCCTGGGTGGCTTAGTCGGTTAAGCGTCCGACTTTCGCTTAGGTCATGATCTCGCGGTTTGTGGGTTCGGGCCCCGCGTCGGGCTCTGTGCTGACTGCCAGCTCAGAGCCTGGAGCCTATTTCAGAGTCTGTATCTCCCTCTCTCTCTGACCCTCCCCTGCTCACGCTGTCTCTCTCTCTCCTAGAAATAAATAAAAATAAAATAACAACTTCCTTCCAAGGAGAAGGAGTCTCTTATCTGGAGAGGCCTATTCTGCTGAGCACCTTAGTTCAAGTATGCAAAATGAAGTGTGGAAGCAAATCTGGTGCTCAAAACTAGAGAGAGCCCAACTGCTCTGACCCATGGAGTGAGAAGAATATGGAGTTCTGAAGTAATCACGGAGATAAGGGGCGAGGAAAAGAGGTGGGGAGAGGCAGAAGAGAGAGGAAGGTCAGTCCACAGGGAGGGGTGAATGGAGCTTATGTTGGTGAAATGACCAAGGGATTCTTCCGTCTTCAGCTTAACAATATCCTTCCTAGTGCCTGGTACACAGCACACGGTGCCTTATGAGGGGCTTGTGGTTTTCATTTGGTATTTGCAAAACGTTCTCATACAGAAGAACACAATGTCAGAGAGGAATTGCATGTTCAGGATAGAGAAGCAATCCTTTAAATAGAACAAATTCACCAGATGCTCAAATTCAGAAGTGGAGGTGAGCAGAAGAAGGTAAGCACCACCACCTCCCCCATTCACCTCACGTGGAAGAGGGTTTGAGGATATTTTATCTAAACTTAAGAGGGCAGCAAGACCCTAGCTGACATCTAAGTAGTACTTCTATTGTCTCCTTTCTTTGATCTTTACAACTATCCTGTTAGGTAGGTACGAATATTATTCTCATATCCAATTAAAGACATCAGGGCTCAAAAAGGACAAGTAATGTCCTATGGACAAAATTGGAATAGTTGTGGGGAACCAGGGTGGCTTTGTCAGTTGAGCATCCAACTTGGGTTCAGGTCATGATCTCATGGTTCAAAGGTTCGAGCCCCACACCCACTCTGTGCTGACAGCTCAGAGCTTGGAACCTGCTTCAGGTTGTATCTCCCTCTCTCTGCCCCTCCCCTACTCACTCTCTGTCTCTCTCTCAATCAAAAACAAAATAAACATTAAAAAAATTTAAAATGTTGGAATAGTTGATTACCATATTTCTTTTATTTTAGAGAAAGTATTTTCTTTTATAATTTTTTTTAACATTTATTCATTTTTTGAGAGACAGAGGGTGAGTAGGGGAGGGACAGAGAGACAGGGAGACACAAAATCTGAAGCAGGCTCCAGGCCTCGAGTTGTCAGCAGAGAGCCTGACGGAGGCTCAGACTCACAGACTGTGAGATCATGACCTGAGCCGAAGTCGGATGCTCAACCGACTGAGCCAATCAGGCGCCCCTAGAGAAAGTATTTTTTAATGTTTATTTATTTATTTTGAGAGAGAGAGAGAGAGCACACATCTGGAGGGGAGACAGAGAGAGGGCTGGAGGGGAGGGGTGTGGGAGGGGAGAGAATCCCAAGCAGGCTCTGCCCTGTCAGCACAGAGCCCGATGTGGAGCTTAATCTCATGAACTGTGAGATCATGAGCTGAGCCATAATCAAGAATCAGACGCTTAACTGACAGAGCCCCAGATTACTATATTTTTTTATGTTTATTTATTTATTTTTGAGAGGGGGGAGGGGCACAGAGAGAAGGAGACAGAGGATCCCAAGTGGGCTCTGCACTGAGAGCAAAAAGCCCAATGTGGGGCTCAAATTCCCGAACCGTGATATTATGCTCTGAGCCGAAATCAGATGCTCAACCAACTGAGCCACTCTGGCACCCCCACTAATTAACTTTGCAGACTGGCAGACTCTTCTGCTCCCATCACATACAAATACTGGACAAACTTTAACTCCTTCCCAAAGTTTAAATACTTGATGAAGCTGAAAACAAAAAAAGAATCTCCCCAGGCTCTGGAACAGGGAGAAGGGGCTTAAAGGAAAAGAGTCCATGTGGGTTTTGAAACCAGGTTGCAGTCGCTGGTGTTGAAACAACTACCCAGGATCTTAGCCTGGGAGAAGTGGAAGCTGGAACTGAGCCCCCTCCTACCTCAAGTTGGGAGTCACGAAAGCTCTCTGTCTCTGAAACAGGCAACAGAAGGTCCTTTCATTGGCCAACGATGCAAAAAACAATTTGAGCGTCTTTTCAGGGCCAGGGAAAGTAAAAGAACCACTCCAAAGAAAGCAGAACTTCAGCCTGCATCATTGACAGTCACCTGATCAGAATCCACACTACCAGTAAAGCACAAGAACCCATTCTGAGAAACTTACATAAAACAGGCCTGGAATCTACAGGGTCCTGACCAAACACTGCGTACTTTTTCATCAAAAACCATTCCCACTGAAGATGAGTTCATAATAAAAAAAAGTGCTAATCTCATGAAGTCAATAATGGTTGGGAGAGAAAATCAGCAAACACAACAAATGTAACAAAATTCAGAACCAAGAGCTACAGATATAAAGTAATCTCTAAGAGACCTTAAAATCATGTAATTTGAACATGCAGCAATATAAGGGAATAAAATGCATTAAAGTAAGAAAGAAAATAAAATGAAAGAGCACAACACTAAGGGAGGGGGATTTTTAAAAAGAATTCAACTGAACTTCTAGAAATAAAAAAAAATAGTATCATTCAAATTAAAAGTTCAATGGACACACACCTGGAGAGAGAACTAATGAGTTGAATGGTAGAATCATCTAGAATGCAGCTCACAGACAGGTGGTGAGAAATATGAAAGCAATCAAGAGACACATAATATAGAATGAAAAGGTTCAGCATACATTTAATAGGAATTCCAGAGAAGGGAGGGAGACCCCAGGAAATATTATTAGAGGTCCAGGCCAAATCCGTATGCAGGAGTGAGAAGGGAAAGATTTTTTTTTGGACATAAAAGTCTAAGATAATTTACTGTAACATTCCCTTACAAAAAGTAATACCAAAGGTGATATCTCAGCAAGAAAGAAACTCAACCTAGAAGGAAAGAGTGGGATTAAAAAAGCAATGGTAAACCAAGAAATTGATGAAAAAGTTGATAAATCTAAATAATGTTGAATGTAAAATTACAGTAACAATGATCATGACCAACAGTGAGTTTTTTTCTAAAAAGGTAGGACCAAAATATTACCCATCAATAATATGGAAGATGGGAGAGGGTTTTAGGAGTTAAAGTATTCTTAGTTCCTTATATTGTTTGAGAAAATGATAAAGATATTGATTAGATCTACATTTTTAATCACACATGCTAATAATTAACCATGAAATGAATAGAAATCGAATATGTAATTTCTAAATAGGTAAAACGGAAAGAAGGGAGTGGGAAAGCAAATAATCTAGTACAAACAAGTTCACATATATCAGTAATCATAAGAAATATAAGTGGCTGTGGAGGCGCAGGAAAAAATATACTAGAAATTTCATCACCGCATTGCGTGTAACAAAAAAAAAGGTAGAAACAATCCAAATTTCCCATCCTGAGGATAATAGATACATTGTAGTATATTTATAAGTTGGAACTCTCCAGAAGAGTTTAAAATGAATAAAATTGACATATGTAAAATTAATTTTTATATAGCAATGTGGATAGGGCCCCAAAATATATTAATAAGTTTTTAAAAAGTAAATTTCAGAATGATATGTATATAGTATAATGCCATTTGTTTGATTTGCTTAAACACTCAAACAATGCTATATATTGTTTATAAATAGTGAAACGATAAAAATATGGATAGGAAGGATGAACAGTAAAACCTTGGGTTGTGAGCATAATTCATTCTGGAAACATGCTTGTAATCCAAAGCACTTGTATATCAAAACGAAATTCCCCATAAGAAATAATGGAAACTTAGATGATTCATTCCACAAACCAAAAATATTCATACAAAAATGATTACAATACTGTAATATAATACAAAATAATAAAGAAAATAAAGAAAAATAAACAAATTAACAGGCACTTACCTTTGAAAACCTTCGTGGCTGGTGTGAGCGAGATGGGAGGAGGGTAAGACCACTTTCACTACCACTAACGGAATCACTGCTCTCTATTGGCTCCATGGACTCTTTTTCTTTTCATGCAACTTTAACAAGGAGCCTATCCAATGATACTTGCTTTTGCCTCCTTTTGAGATTTTCACAGAAATGTGACACTGCATTGTCATTAAACAGATTCTTGGCTCGCCCTGCTACAGCCTTAACAGTCGCTCTTCTACAAAATGTTGCCTGTTTCCCCCATTTTACACGTCTCCCTAATCTTATTTGAAGTGAAGGATTCTTCTGTCTTGTTCTCCTCCTCTGCAGACGAGATACAGACATAGATTTCTTATAAAATTTTGCAAGTTCGGCCACATGCATACCTTGTTCATACTTCTCAATTATTTCCTTCTTAACTTCTACCATAATCATCTTCCTTTTATTGGCTTTCTTTTCAACGTTTCTGCATGGGGGCCATTGTATAAGCTCACACGGATGTTGACCTCACTACAGTATTAATAAACTCTTGTCATCCACTGTACTTAATGTAACTGGCAATAAGGCAGCAGCAGAAGGGGTCTATATCTGCAGGCATCACCTGACCTAGAATGAAGCAAAGCATTCCTGAGCTTACTCTTGTACGGAAAAACAAAGGACTGTCCATAGGTCCTTGGAAATGACAAAAAAAACCCCAAAAACCCAAACACTAATACCAGTGGTGGGCACCTTCCTCTGTTCTGAAAAATCACTGATTTCTGCCAAATACCACAGCCTGAAAACAAGCATTGGAGCATCAGAGATGATCACCCACAATCCCGCAGTGAGAGAGAAAGAGAGAGAGAGAGAGAGAGAGAGAACCATTGGCTCATTTGTGATCACGTGATATTCAGCACCATGTACCACTCCTATTGTAAGACATCCCTTGTTTATCAAGTTAAAATTTATCAGAAATGTTTGATCATCTTTTAGAACACTCACAAAACAATTTACTCACAATCCAAGGTTTTACTGTACATGCTTCTGGGAATGGAAGAAGGAGAAAAGAGAGACCTGCAAACAAACAAAAAAAACCTTTAACTGTGTCTTTAATGTCTTACTTCTTTACAATTACCCAAAGCAAATACAGCAAAAGTTTAACTATGTATTTAATCTAGTTGGTGGGTTATAATAAGACTCTGTACTTTTCTGAATGTTTAAAATATTTCATAATAAAGTATTTTTGACTCAAAAAACTATAGAATTGGGCTCTCCAATCATCAAATTACACCTACATTCAAATTTCGATCTAATTTAGTTGAACATTCATTTCCTCAGTCACACCAGCCACATTTCAAATACCCAGCAGCTAAAAGTGACTACTGTATGGACAATGCAGGCTTATTTACTATTTATATTTTTAAATGTTTATCTACTTTTGAGAGAGATAGAGAGAGTGCAAGTGTTGGAGGGACAGAGAGAGTGAGAGAATCCCAAGCATGCTCTATGCTGTCAGCACAGAGCCTGACACAGCGTTTGATCCCATCAGTGAGATCATGACCTGAACCAAAATCAAGAATCAGGTGCTTAACCAACTGAGCCACCCAGGCACCCCGAGGCGTGTGCAGGTTTAGAACATTTCCATCATCACAGAAATTGCAGAGCCTCAAGAGCACCCTGGCTCACCTCACATCTCATTATTTCATGGTATAAGTAGATATTAATGATAGTAATATGTAAAACGTAGGCCAAAGGTTCACTGGCCTACCTACCCACCCCCTGGGAATTTGGTTAAGTTTTGTTATTGTGTTGTGTTTTATCAAATTCTTGAAGTTCCCAGAAGGCTGATGTTCAACTAATTGAGATTTTCCTATAGTATTCCAATTGAAAACAACCACTGTAATTTAGAGCTGGTAATAATGATGTTCTAGCCACTATATATCTGGTTCCCTAACTATTCCAGTTGCACCCAATGTCTTCCCAAGGTATAAATCCGGTGAAATTAACACAAAATGGGACATTTCTCAGATTTTCTCATTTACTAAAGTAAGTGCTTTAAACAGTTATCTGAATGGCCAGTATTTCACTAGGAGTCTCAACATTAAGAACAACAACAAAAGCTCATTACAAAAGCATTGAGAAGGTTGGAAAAGCAAGTGTTGGCTTCAGGAAGGAAGAGACTTAAGACTTTGCTCTCAGACCTCAGAATTACTGCAGGCCATTAAATTCCTTTCACTGGGGCTTTAATTGACTTTCTCACTGGCACACAGTGTCCCACATCTCCTCGAGCTGTCTCGTCAAGGGTGACCTGTGAGCTACACTAAAGCAAAAGTAAACTGGGTTCTCTAAGTAGATGGCCACCGAAATACAGTAGTTTTACCAAACCTCATCAAGTTAACACATGAAAAAATGTGTGGGCTACAGAAGGCATTGGGAGCTATAAAACCACTGACGATGTAGCCTAAAGAGCAAGTCAGTTTCAACACTAGAATTCCATGAATGGATGAGATATATTCATTCGTTCACCTGACAGTCATATTTTTAACACCTACTGGGCACCAGGCACTGGCTTAGGGGATACTGAAAGATAAAGATAGACATGGTCCTTGTCCTCATGATAATCCACAGGGAAGAGCTATTGTCCTGGTCTATGACACCCGGTAACTCATGAGTTAATCCTAGCCAACCAAAAAAGCTAACAGAGTGCTTTGAGGCTTGGTGAATTGTGGAATCAGGTTCTCTCCATAAAGAGAATTGGAGTCTTTGTAAAAGATGAAGCTGGGAGCGCCTGGGTGGCTCAGTCGGTTAAGTGTCTGACTTCCGCTCAGGTCACGATCTCATGGTCTGTGAGTTCGATCCCCGCGTCAGGCTCTGTGCTTACAGCTGGGAGCCTGGAGCCTGCTTCAGATTCTGTGTCTCCTCTCTCTGCTCCCCTCTCCCCCTGCTCATGCTCTGTCTCAAAAATAAACATTAAAAATTAAAAAAAAAAGATGAAGCTGAATTTCTTCCAAAATTGCAAGTTTTGGGGGCACCTGGGTGGCTCAGTCGATAGGGCATCCGACTTCAGCTCAGGTCATGATCTCATGGTCTGTAGTTTGAGCCTTGTGTCAGGCTCTGGGCTGACAGCTCAGAGCCTGGAGCATGCTTGATATTAAAAAAGATTTTTTAATTGTAAGTTTTGATAAAGAAAAACTCACCCCAGCCCTCCCAGCCTTTGAGCCATATGCATGGTTTTTATTAAACACCCAAATCTCCCTAATCCCACTGGGATAAATATGTAGTTACCACCCTAGAGAGTTTCTGAGGAGAACTCCAATTCTAACCAGGAGATCTAATTAGAAGGAGAAGTGAGATGTTCTACTGCCGTCTCAGGCCGAAGATATTCATGCTTGCAGAGAAGGAGAGACTAAAGCCATCCGTCCCCATGGGAAGGTGGTTGACTTTTATTTTGTATCTCCTTGGTTTCAGGGGTCATTCATTCAACGTTCATTCGGTCCTCAAAACAACTCTACCAAGTGGGAATTCTCATTCCTATCTTACCATGAAGACAAGCTTTGAGAAGACCTTTGGAGAGGCCTTTCAGTGACTTGAGGTTGGAACTCAGGTATGCCAGCTTCACCTTTGTGTCCTCCAACACACCTGCTCTGACTTATTGGTAAAGACAACTCTCGGGCTCCTTCCTGTGTCTTTCTAGCTCCTTCCGGTCATCAAGGACTGTACCCTATTATTCAGCAGGAACTCAGGAGAGACAGTTAAGCTGCTGGTAATTAAAGGATTAAAGCTGTAAACCAAAAGGAACACGGTTTCATGAGTCCCTTTTTATTGTTTTCAAGTTTTATTCACTTGATAAGATAATGAGGAAATAAAACCAGTCAAGGCCTTTGATTACCTTGGTGTCCAGAAAGCAGTGACATCTTCTTCATCACTGTATTTTTTGGACAGATTAAACATTAAATTACAAACACTAATCTGCTCTGATATCAGGAATCATGTCAGCTTTGATAAAGATTTACATGCCAAGAAGATTGCTTTCAAAAGGACCTGATTTGACTCAATGAATAATTTAGCGATTGATTTTCTGGCAGAGACACTAAAGAATAAAAGACGCCGTCTTCCAAGATAATCTCGGGAGGAAGGATTTCCTTCTCCCTGAGGCCTTTGTTTTACTTTTGATGGGGATTCTACCATTTGTCCCCATTAATGCCTGAAGGGGGGAGATGTATAGCTTTTCAAATAAACACGTTTGTTTTGGTGTGAAGATGTTTATCCAAATCCCTGTCTAGGGCATCAAGGGAAGAGACACTTCCTGTAAGCTCACACCTAGGCCAGGCGTTAGGATTACAAAGAACAAAAGTGTATGACCTTCACCCCCGCAGAACTTAAGGTCTGGGGGCAAAGGCTGTGAACAAACAGAGAATCCAATTCAGGATGAGCAATGCTCAAGTGCTCAAATGAGGGACTCTTACTGGGGTGTCAGAGAAGCTTCTGGAGAAGAAGGCATAGGAAGGGCAGAGCCTGGGAGAAAAGAGACCGTGTGGTGCCTTCAGGGAACTGACTGCATCTGAGGCAGCCCGGAGTATAGCATGGTGAAGGAGTAGGCAGAAGCCACATTATAGAGGCACCTCTAAGCACTGGAAGAAACTTGGTCTTTCTCCTGAGGGCTTTGATTCAGGCCTGGGATGGGGCCTGGGATGGGGGCCAGAAATCTTGAATTTTTAAAAATCACCGTGGGCAATGACTCCATGTTTTGACCTCATGTTTCCGTGAGGGTCCTCCACTACGACAGTATCACACTCGTGACACATTTTTATAAGAACTATTTTGCAGCAGGGGCACCTGGGTGGCTCAGTTGGTTAAGGGTCCCACTTGGGTCCAGGTCATGATCTCGTGGTTTGTGAGTTCGAACCCCATGTCAGGCTCCGTGCTGACAGCTCAGAGCCTAGAGCCTGCTTCAGATTCTGCTTTAGGTTCTCTCTCAAAAATAAATAAAACATGAAAAAAATTAAAAGAGGGGGAGGGGGCAAGATGGCAGAGAAGTAAGGAGCTCTGTACTTGCACTCGCGCCCATACATCACACAGAAAAGATCTGAAGCCATTGGAAACCTTACAAAACCTGAGAGATTGGGAGAAAAAGGACGCAGAATCCACTGAGAGAGCCTTCTAACGNAGAAATATTTTGCAGCAGCACCTTTGCTATCATGAAATAGAATGCATAGGGGTGCCTGGGTGGCTCAGTCGGTTGAGTGTCCGACTTTGGCTCAGGTCATGATCTCGTGGTTCGTGGGTTCGAGCTCTGCATCAGGCTCTTTGCTGACAGCTAGCTCAGAGCCTGGAGCCTGTTTTGGATTCTGCATCTCCCTCTCTTTCTGACCCTCCCCTGTTCACGCTGTTTCTCTCTCTTTCAGAAATAAATAAAACATTTTTAAAAAGTTAAGAAAAAAAAGAAATGGATAGGCAATATAATCTGCCTAAGAAAAAATATATATAAAGATTTTATTTTTAAGTAATTCTTACACCCAACATGGGGCTTGAACTCACAATCTCAAGATCAAAAGTCACATGCTCTGCTGACTGAGCCAGCCAGGCGCCCCAGAAAAAATAAAAGAAAAAATTATTATTACACTAAGTATAATGTGAGAGAGAAAAAGAAGGTAATTTTAATAAAATGTATTTCAAAATGTAAATTTGGGGACACAAGTTTACTAGTAGTGAAAAAGAAGCAGTCAGCTGTCAGTGCCTATATGTGGAAACACAGTGAACACAACAGCTATGGAGACTGCCACCACAGTAGTGACAATGCCAATGACAATGTGGCATTGTACAGTGATGACAACACTTCAGGGGTCATTATCATTAGTGACATAATTTTCTGAAACACTAACAACCCTCCGAAAATTCTCAGTCCATGAAGCTGTTATCAACACTCAATTCTCACAGTATGTACTTCTCTAGAAAATTCAGTGTAAAATGTTTATCAAAACTGTGCCAACTTCAATAAATAAATATGGCAAAAAGTGCTTTCATTATCTAAAAAAAGAGTTGTGTTCTAGATGCAGATAATTAGGACCATCATTTACCTGTATTAATGTCTGGTGAGATATTCGAAGTTCATGGCGGACTAAGGAGAGCTCCTTAATGTGCAGGATTGTTCCAGGTAGTGTGATGCCTATCACCACCGGCCCCATCTATTAAATGCCTTAGCACCTCAGAGAATGGGACCACCCTGCTGGTGGAGGGTAATGTTTCTGGTCTCTGTCCTCACCCTGTCCTGCCTCTTCCCCATGGGAGCACGAGTTACTTTTTCACTGGTGCTTTTGGGACATCACCCATCTAGCTGCTCTGGTGGAGTAAGCATACTGGAGGATACATGCATTCTGGACTGTTCTCCGGCCAGGCAGCAATACTTGCCATGCCTAGTGCAGCATAAGGCCAGTGGGCAAGTCAACTCTGGAAAGGATAGAAAGTCTATCTGGCTACAGATTTAAAGCCATGGTCTCTCATCAGCCTTGTCAGTAATAAAGCTGACTTTTTGCTCTCTGTTTCCTGAGTCTCATTTCTCAATCTGTTGCGGGAAGCACTGAGAGAGGAATAGGGTGTTGTTTACTGCTCCATCCACAGCACATTTGGAGAAAGGATAGTAACAGTTACTTCTAGGAAGGATGAGGCCATCCAGGTGGGGCAGTGGAGGGAGACATGAAGGGGCCGAGTCAGAGCCGTGTAGAACCTCAACAGCTAAGGCGGTGGTTTGCAAACTGTGCTTCTTGGAGCCCTAGGATCTGGAGGGGTGTCCTCAGAGCCTCTTGGAGAGGAGCAGGGGAGGGAAAGTGCTCCCCCGGCACCACCAGCTCCTCCTATTTCAACCATAGCACCTGTGGTTTTCTGTTTTATTTTTATTTTGTTTTGTTTTGTTTTTGCTTTTCATATTGGGCTTAAAATATCATCTGCTAAAAAAACAAAAAGATTCACTGAAAAAAATTTTTTGAAAACCACTAAGTTAAAGAATGGGGAGACAGAAGTGGCTCAGTCAGTTAAGTACCTGACTCTTGATTTTGGCTCAGATCATGATTTCATGGTTTGTGGGACCAAGCCCCGGGTTAAGCACAGATCCTGCTTGGGATTCCCTCTTTCCTTCTCTCTCTATCCTTCCCCCACTCATGCGCACTCTCCTTTGTCTCTCTTAAAATAAATAAACTTTTAGAAGCATTAAACAATGGGCAGACAAAAGAACATCTCACAAAGGAGAGTGAGAGGATCTGCCAAAAATGCAAGAGAAGGGAGGAATATTCACTGACCAGGAGGCCTAAGGAGTGGAACTTTTCAAGAAGGAGGGAATGGTCAAAGGCACCAAAGGCTATGGAGACAGCAGACAGGATGAGGGCAGAAATGTGACCAGAGGGTCTATTGACATTGTGAACTTGGCAGAAACAGGCTCAGTGGAGGCCCAAGGGCCAAGGATGAGGAAAGAAGTGAGGAAGTAGAGGCTGTCTTGATTCCACCATGCAGAAGGTGATGGAGGATTGGATGGCATCCATTTCCCCACTGCCTCTGGCTTGTCCAAATGACCCACGCACAAAGGAAATGCAATCCCTGTAGTGCGCTGGACGATGGAGTATTATTTGTGTTAGAAATGGAGAAATCCTTTTTCAAAGAGAGTAGCAGAAATAGAAAGAGCAGAGGACAAGGAGGCGAACAAGGCACACCCTTGGCTTCTTTCCTAGAAGGGCTACGTGGTTTGTTTTTTGTCCCTTTTTTCATATTGCAAAGAACATTAATCTTTCTAAGAAGCCTGTGTCTCAGATGGGAGCTGCAGTTAACAATGCCTTCTCTGTTTCTAATGTATTAATGAATGTCGGACCAGCAGGAGACAATGGCTCCTCCTTCCCCCATATTCCATATCCTGCTGGTAGCAAGGACATAAATGTTCCTGACTGGCTGCCTAATGGCCCGTGGAAGTCACTTAGGTGACATCATTAGTGTTGGAGACTTCAAAAGGGGCTTCATCCTTCATTCTTCCAGAAAAGTACTGGAAAGAATCAGAAAGAAACAGATAAAATGAAATCTCAAGTAACACTTGGAAACTTCCAGGGAAAAAATTCAGAATCTCAAGTGTTATTTTGCTAAGTGCAGACCTGAAATTCAAATTATGTCTGACCTCTCGCACACAAGTGCATGGTGAGGATTCAGAAATATTTGCGTGACCTTCTGAACTCCACTAGTCAAACGACCTACAAGAGACATTTTAGGCCATCGAAAGGAACGAAGACCAAGTTCTTCAGCCACTAGCTCTGATTTTATGAGTGACCCTGCTTTACACCAGTTGAGTTCTCTGTTTCCCACTCCTCACCAGCAAAACTCACTTTATAGACCCCTGGGTGCACAAGTCATTAGAGCTTGCTACAGTGCTCAACCAGAGAGGGAACTCAAGAGTCAGGAAGGAAAGGTACTTCATGTACTTTATTGGGTTTAATCCTCATAACAACCTTGAGAGGTATTGTAACCCATTTTGTAGATTGGAGAAAAGAAACCAAGAAAATGTAGTTCACTGGCAGAAGGTCTCCCAGCTGATGAATGACAAAACTAAGTCAAGAACAGAGATATGCCTGGCTCTAAAAAATATGAGATGATAAATGAATGAGAAATAATTGAATGAATGATAAAGAGGTAATGAATTAACATTCTTATCTATTTTGAGAATGTAAAGTCCCACCTTGGGACTTTTTCTCCCTGTTTACTTTGAGAGTTACTTCTCTGATCATAAACAACTGCTGGGCACACAGTCATGTGCACAGTGGGAGATTTAATGCTAAAAATGGGATAACTAGGCAACTTCTGGCACTTTCTTCCTAAGGCATAGTAGGCTGTGCAAGATTGGTCAGTCTTAAAGTATCCAGAAAATATTAAGTGGAGGGCAGATAGAGAACAGCATTTTGTGGTTAAATAAATTTTCATATATCTACAAATGGATATATAATTTTATATATGTAAAATTTTTATATATCTACAAAATAGAATGCAATACAACCATCAAAAACATGGTGTTAAGGAGTTACAAACGGCATATTATAATGCTAAGTAGAAAAAATAAGTGCATGTACAATATTAATAATCGACATGGAGGGTTGGAATTATAGACAATAATGTTTCTTTTTTATACTTTCTTGCATTTCCCACATTTCCCTCAATTAGGATTCATGATTTTTATCAGAGAAAGAGAGAGATTTATCAGGATTTTTTAAAATCTTTTTTATCAGAGAAAGAGAGATTTATCAGGATTCTCTTTTTATTTTTATTTATCAGAGAAAGAGAGAGAGCACAGAGACAAGCAGGTGAGGGGCAGGGAGAGAGGGGAGAACAGGGGATCTGAAGCAGCCTCTGTATTGGCAGCAGTTAGCCCGATGTGGGGCTCAAACTCACAAACTGTGAGATCATGATATGAGCCAAAGTTAGACACAACCGACTGAGCCACCCGGGTGCCCCAAATTCATGACTTTTAGAATCAGAAAATATGTCAAGCTTTCCATTGTTATTGAGCACTTGACAAAATCACCCCACTGATGAAAGAAAGTTCATCTTTCTACGGGTCACAGTGTGTTCAGAAGCCGCAGGTCACCCTCTCCTCCCACATCCTCTGTGGACACCCTGACCCCTGGGGTCTGTCCCTTGAATGGATTCGGCTAGAGGCTTGAGGCTTCCAGGAAGTATCACTAAAGTCAGCTTTCTTCCTGCCTTGGTATTTTCCTTAGTTAGTGTTTAGAACTAGGGGATGAGTGCTCATTATATAAAACCCAGCTAAGCACCTCCCAGTGAGTGCTGGTCCCCTGAGGAAGCCCTGACAGCTAGCTCCAGCATCCCCAAGGACCACTGCCTGTCTCCTGTTGATCCCCAGAGCTGACATTGGAATTAACAGGGTGTCCATTCATTGTTTCATGGTGCTTTTCTCTATGTCCCTTGGAGGCTCCTTAATAGCTCTTTTCCAAAGTAACTCATGAACAAATTGAGGACTTGGAGGTTATATGACCTCCCAAGGTCCTGTGGCTAAAAGAGGGCAGTAGAACCTGAATTTCAGGTCTTCTGGCTCTAAATCCTGTATGCCTTCCAGTTCAGCACTCTGTGGTCTGGGGATAGATTTCAGAGCCATTGTCTGAGGGGCTTAATGAACCATCAAGAGCCATCCTAGTTTGCCCTTAAGATCTGTCACTCTGGTCACAAATAGCCCCTTTGATGGGGCGCCTGGGTGGCTCAGTTGGTTAAGCGCCAACTTCAGAACAGGTCATGATCTCCCGGTTAGTGAGTTCGAGCCCCAAGTCAGGCCCTGTGCTGACAGCTCGGAGCCTGGAGCCTGCTTCGGATTCTGCTGTCTCTCTTTCTCTCTCTCTGTCCCTCCCTTGTTCATGCTCTGTCTCTCTCTCTCTCACAAAAATAAACATTAAAAAAAAAACCAAATAGCCCCTTTGATGACAACCAAAGTATTAACAATACCCAATGTTCACTCCCTAATTCTAGAATAGCAGCAAGTCCCTCTGGCAAAGGTGAATGAGATTACCAGCACTCTCAGGAACAATTTCTAAAAGTGAATTTCTACCTCTGAAATGGGGGGGGGGGGGGGGGGGGTGAAGAAACCANTTACTTATCAGGGAAATACAAATCAAAACCATTATGAGATAATACTTACACATCTACCAGAAGGGCTAAAGATTTATTTTTTTATTTATTAAAAATTTTTTTTATCTTTATCTGTTTTTTTGAGAGAGAGACAAAGCACAAGCAGGGGAGAGGCAGAGCGAGAGAGAGGGAAACAGAATCCAAAACAAGCTCCAGGCTCTAAGCTGTTGGCACAGAGCCCAATGTGGGTCTTGAACCCACAAACTGTGAGATCATGACCTGAGCCAAAGTCAGATGCTCAACTGACTGAGCCACCCCAGCATCCCCAGAAGGGCTAATGTTTTAAAGACTGACAGTACCAAGTGTTGACAAGGAAGCAGAGCAAGGAAACTCTCAAACATTGCAGATGGAAAGGTACATTGGTTCAACTACCGGTAAAACTGTTTGGCATAAACTACTAAGACGAAGCGAATCCATTCCTAGGTACATATCCAAGAGACATGAGAGCATATGTCCGCTTTAACTTGTGATCATGGCAGCTTACTAATTAGTAGCAAAACACAGGAAGTAACCCAATGACCATTCGGGAAGAAAATGAATAAATAAACTGTGGTGTATCCGTGCAGTGGAACCCTACACAGCTATACACGCACACAAACGATTGACACACAGATTGACAAGGGTGAAACTCAGACACCATGCTGAGTGGAAGAAGCCAGACACAAAGGTTTACTACATAGTGTATGGTTCAGTAGTGTGCCCGAGACAGCTTGCAATCGCTCATGGGAACTGATGGTTATATTTTGAAGAATTTTGCAAGCCAGTTGTTAACTGCAGCCTTATTAAATTTATATCTATTTAATTATATAAACATACAACTAGTAAATTAAATTTAAAAAACAAAGAGAGTAGGGACACCTGGGTGGTTCAGTCCGTTAAGCGTCCAACTCTTGATTTCGGCTCAGGTCATGATTTCACAGTTTGTGAGATGGAACCCCACGTCGGGCTCTGCACTGACAACATGGAGCCTGCTTTAGATTCGCTCTCTCACTCTCTCTCTCTGACCCTCCCCCACTCACATAGTCTCTCTTCCTCTCAAAATAGGTAAACTTAAAACAATAAAAATAAATAAAACAAAGGTAGTAAATTTTAAAATCTCTTAATTTCCTAATTCTTTTTTACTATCATCTATGCGTTTGAGGCAGTTTACATCCACTCCATCTGTAGGATGGAGCTACCATGTTACTGTGACTGCTCTGCTTCTATTCTCAACTCAGTGTTCAATGACCTCACCTTGATAGCTCCAAATCAGTGGTGGGGATTGCCAGGGAAATGGACAAAAGCTACAGATTAGACTTCACTACTATTATTATTTTATTATAGTTGTCAATGTTGGAAAAATGCTTCCCTGTTGTCAAATACTTCCCAGCACACCACAGGTATGATTTTATTTTTATGATGCTCATACATAGGAAAAACTGATACATGTTATTGGAAGTCAATAACTTGTGAGGAGAGTAGCTGGAGGGATGACTTCCTGCCAGGGATGAGGCGTGCAAGAATCTTACGATGGTAAAGTTCTACATTTCGATCATGGTGATGGTTCCATGAGTGCAACCCTATGGAACCTTTACTATATGCAGGTGATACTTCAGTTTAAAAAATAATTCTTATACTATTTTCCAAAACTGCTATCTTTCAGGGACCCCCTTCTGTAGGAAGGTGGGAGGCTCGGCACCCCACAGTATCTCTTCTTTTGTCTCTGTAGGACCCCCCTAGAAGGAGAAAACGTCTGCAGTAACTATTTCCTGTGACTTCTGGAGAACAGGACCTGTATTGAGTTAACCTTCATAACTGGCCGCAAGTTCTCCCACAGCACAAATAATAAGAGCAATGACTAATGTTTTTTGAATACTGTTCTAAGTGCCTTAACTGGGTTAACTCATTTAACCCTCTCAAAACTGAGGGGACCTTATGATTCTCATCTTTCAGATAAGGCAATGAGGTTAAGGGCTTGCCTCCAGGTCATGGAGGCTGAGAGGTGGCAGAGTCAGGATTTCAACACAAATAACTTGCCTCCAGTGCCTGTGTTAATAACGCCACCCTTCTGATAACAAATAATCAAAATAAGCTATTAGGTTGTTAAATAGTTATCGCTCAGATAGCATGACACCGTGCCCACTTCTGTGTCTCCATTGCCTGTAATTGTGAAATGTGACAGAGGAAGGTTCAAACATTTGGCCTCAGTGGCCTGCTTTCCTACCATTTTCCAATGTGGTGGGCGCATTATAGAACTTGTCGAATATGAAGTTAATCTTAGCAGCAATAAACTTGGTCGGCTGTAAATGATCCAAAAGGAGAATCTGGACTGGCCATTTCAGGGGTGCGACTCAATTAGCTGTGCCCAGTGAGGCCACCTTTTCCATCAGACAAATCGAAACTCAAAGATAACACATTATCCAGTTTCCCTGGCAAGAGAGCTATCATGATCCTAATGTGTAGCCATTGTCTCTGGAAATTAACTCTCCAGACCCCGCCCTGTCTGAGCATGCGACTCTCCTCACACACAAATAAATCTGCAACATGACCTGTGCACAATGAGGTCCACTCACCTCCGAATGAATCTGGGTGATTTATGGACTCATAGGTGGACAGAAGTGGGAGGTGTGTTATGAATCACAGAGCCGTTGCTTTTATGGTGAGAAGCCTGAGGTGCAGAGAGGGACTGTCTAAAGGGACCCCATGAATAGGTCAGACAACCTGATTTCCAGACCCACCACTCAGCCAGCTGCAGTGTCCAATATGTTTGATGCCAAGAAGTATTTCTCTGGTATTTCAGATCATGCCCTGTGTGTCATGACCAGCCCTTACCAATGGCCGGTTCCACGATGATGGCCCAGTCTCAGGGATGATATTCACTGAGTGTCTATTTTGTGCCCCTACTGTCCTAACTGGCTTCTCAGTTTTTGCATCATGCCTATGAAAGAGTCCTATCTGACACCAGTCACAAAGGGGGAGTGTGGTGGGAATGTAGATGGGTCCAGAAAAATCTAGGAAGCAAACCAGAGCCAGTCTCAGGCTGCCAGTGGTAGTGGAGCTCTGCAGTGTGACCATAAAGAGGATTGGATGGATCCAGTTCCTGGAGCTGAGTGGAGGGGAGGATCCTGACAGGGTGAAACTCCTGTCTCCTTAGCTTTGCTCCAAACCCTCATGTGACCTCTCACCTTCTTGGATCCTGTTTCTCCTCCTGTCCATCTCTTTGTCTCTGTCTCTGTCTCTCTCTTTCTTCTCCTGAGAGAACTGAAATAAATCAGAGTGCCATGGCACAAAGGAGAGGCTCTGGTGTTACGGGTGCCTACAGACACATACCTAAGACCCTGGCCAGCTTACCTACTGGTCTCGAAGTGATCTTGATCTAGAAAGTGGGGAGTTTCATAAGACACTCTTAAAGGGTTCAGAAGACGTTGTACATATACGCTATTTGTTTTACTGTGATAGGCTGACCAGGAAAAAGAAAATTAAACATTCCCTTCCATTATCTCTACCCTCAACATTTCATTACCCCTGGAAAGAGAGATTGGACCTTTAATTCTAAAAATTCACCCCTGGATCCAACTGAAGGACATTTTAGACTTTTAGGGTCTTTGATCTCCCAGCCTTTACATAAGATGGTCTTTCAACCCAGTTCTGCTTTCTCTTTCTCCTTCTTTACCTGGTTAATTCTTATTAATAGATTAAGACGAGGATCAAGAGTCCCTTCTTCCTCGAAGCCATCTCTTATCTTTGCATAGATACCCACTTGCTCCCAGGATTCCTGAACTAACTTCTTTCCAGCCATGCCCTTAACCCCTCAGGCACAGCCTCATAATTGGGAGTTTCTGCTTTGTCATCGCTTTCTAGGCCACATTAACCTATGTCTATAGGTCTAGCACCACAGAGAGAATGGATGTGAAAGAATATCCTCAAGTCAGTAGTAGCAGGGCAATAAAATGCACTGATTCACACTCAAGTGTTGGTGACTCAAAGTTGCCTTTCCCACGTAACTTTGCTCCCTACAAACTCTTCACCACCCCAACCCCTGCCCAACTCATCTCCCACCCCCTTAAAGAAGAGGGGAATGCTGAGATGGCAGAGTCACCGGATCTTGTGACTCCCTTTTGTAGACCATAGAACCAGGGCTCACATTCTGTAGCTCACGCTTGGTGACCCGAGGCTAATCCAAAGTGAGGAAGAACATGACAGCCAGAGTGAGCTTCCGAATTACAAGAGCTCTTTCCTGAGACTCTGAGAAAACCTTCTGTGATCACTTGTTCCTGCCGGTAAGACTACTGGGGCAATTCTCCCCCAAAGGGGTAAGGCCCTTCCGGGTCCTTATATCAAATTAAATATTGCCTACTTGCTGGGTCCTGCCCACGAGGCAACGCAAATAAAAAGGCACAAAGGGTCCTGTCATCCTGGGGAATGTTTTCTTTATTTGTGTCCTCTGGAAACCAGTTGACAGAAGACAATAGTCCTTTAAGGATTTACCACCAACAGGAACTGCAAATTACTATAAATGCCTCTTGAAAGCCCAAGACAAAATACTCCACAGGGAGAAAATAAACAAGAGCTATTTCATTTATGTGGATTCTGACTTTTAAAGTGTCCTTCCTTTCTAATAAGATTTTTTTTTTTTTGCATTTTTTTCATGCGGGAAACGCAGTCCTGTGAACGAGCTCAAATCAGGAGCCAACTGAGGCATGTGAGGCATTCACAGAGAAAAATAATAACAGCTAGAGCTGAGCGCTTGTCACGTGTCCGACGCCATGTGACGCTGTACCTAATCCACACCGAACCATATACAGGTGGGGACCGTCCGCACAGGATGTATTTTGCAGGGGAGGGGACCGAGGCACAGAGAAGTTAAACAACTTGCCCAGGGGCACACAAAGCTTGTGAAAAGCAGAACTAGAACTGGGCTTCAAGCCCAGGCAGGCTGGGTCCAAAGCCACAGCCTGTGCTACTCGGCATTTGGTGAAGCTACGGATCGCCGTCGCTCTGCTGGAGCTCAGCAGAGCACACAAAGTAGGGAGACACTGGGGTACCGGGAACTTGGCTGGCCTGATTGAGAAAGGTGAGCAAACGTTCCTCGAGGCAGGGACTTCATTTATTCCCAATCACAGGACGGAGAGCCCGGGGCGAGTCAGAGCAGAGGATGGCTCCTGCCTCCTGCCCCGTGAGAGCAAGTGGCACAGAGAGGGCAGGACTCTGCACTAGGGCAGACCAGAGCTCTGTTTCTCCACTCGCTAGGCGGTGACTTTTGGCAAATGGTGCCACTCTCTACATCTCGATTTTCCCATGCATAAAATGGGGAAACTCCCATCAATCAAAAAAGGAGGAAAGACAGCAGTGGCGGGGCTCTCTGGATGCATGACCTTCTCTCCCTTCCTGCCCAGGATGAACGCGCGTCGCCTCACACCCCGCTGGGAGCAGAGGTCTCCACCCCTGGGCCTAACAGCCCCAGCTCACCAGCGTGGTGCCCTTTGTTCCCCCATCTCCCACACTCAGCCCGGCTTCAGAGGAAGGTTGTGGACTTTGAAGTGGAGTCTGAAGCCTGACTCTGACATTCACGCATTCGAGCAAGTGTCTTTCTCTCTTTGAGCCTCCCTCTCCGAATGAGTGAGATGGAGATGGCAGTAACCCCGGTTTCTGGCCTCTTGGTGAGGACTCATGTGTGAGGACACCCCGAGCAGTTAGCTGCGTGAATCACCCTCTCACCTGCAACCTTTATTTTCATTTTCACTTTTTTTTTCTTTTAAGTAGGCTTCCTGCCCAGTGCAGAGTGCAGCACAGGGCCTGAACTCACAACCCCGAGATCAAGACCTGAGCTGTGATCAAGAGTTGGATGCTGGGGCGCCTGGGTGGCTTAGTCGGTTGAGCGTCCGGCTTTCGCTTAGGTCATGATCTCGCGGTTCGTGAGTTCGAGCCCCGCGTCGGGCTCTGTGCTGACTGCCAGCTCGGAGCCTGGAGCCTGTTTCAGTCTGTGACTCCCTCTCTCTCTGACCCTCCCTGCTCATGCTGTCTGTCTGTCTCTCTCTCCTAGAAAAAAAAAAAAAAAAGAGTTGGATGCTTAGGGTGCCCAAGTGACTCAGGGGTTTAAGTGTCTGACTTTGGCTCAGGTGAGGACCACACAGCTCATGAGTTTGAGCCCGACATTGGGCTATATGCAGACAGCTCAGATCCTGGAGCCTGCTTCAGATTCTGTATCTCCCTCTCTCTCTCTCCCCTCCTCCCTCACGCTCTGTCTCTCTCTGTCTCTCAAAAATAAATAAACATTAATAAAAAAAAAGAGTTGGATATTTAACTGACTGAGCCACCCAGGCACCCCTCATTTGCAGCTTTTATTAAGGTAGAAGCTCCTTCCCTAAATTACCTACCCTGTGATCTTACTTCGAGCCTACAGTGCTTTTCAAAGTCTGCTGTAACAAAGTACCACAGACAGTGGGGCTTAAACAAATTTATTCTCTTATGGCTCTGGAGGCTGGAAGTCCAAGGTCAGGGTGTTAGCAGGGCTGGTTCCTTGCTGTTAGCAGGGCTGTGAAGGAGAATCTGTTCTGCGCCTCTCCTGGCTTCTGGTGGCCTCAGGCGTTCTTTGTAGACAGCTGTCTTCACAGCAACCTCCTATGCTTGTTTGCCTTGGTGTCAAAATTTCCCTTTTTATAAGGGCAGCAGTCATGTTGGATTAGGGTCTGCCCTCATGACCTCATCTGAACTTGATCATCAGCAAAGACCCTGTTTCCAACTAAGGCCACATTTACAGGTGTTGGGGATTTGGCGGGGGGATCAGTTCAGCCCATGCCACGTACTACGGAATTAGGCCAAAGAAGTCAGCTTCCTGCTCCAAACATTTGGAACGCTTAAACACAGCTGTCTGGTCTTCACCTTGCCTCCCCTTCCCTTGTCTGGGGAGGTTGCTCTTCTTGCCCACAATTTCCAAATGGCTCAGAGTCTCAGGAACTTTCCTCGGGACACCGTCAACTTTGGTAAGATCGCTTTTCAGCTCCATTCTCAGAACAGAACAGGCTTCTCCATATGCAGCATGACTGCAGGGAACACAGTGAATATGCCACTTCCCAAGAGAAGGAAACTCCCATTCAGTTAATACAAGCCATCAAGCTGGTTTCCCCTAGGCTGTCCGTACAATCGAATTTTTGAACTGGGTACAGGAGTTTATACTTAAATCCTGTTGGAGAGAATCTAATGATTCCAAACACTGTTTGCATCTGGATTCCGTCATCTGTTATATTCCACCTCCCTCTCTGTATTGTTCCTCCTGAGTCTCGTCAGCATGGCTTCCTCATCCTTCTCTCCAAGTCATCGGTGAGACTATTGAGAGCATGCATTCACAAAGAGGGTGACATCACCCCCAAACAGGCAAAACATATCTTGCTCTTTTATGTGTACAGCATAGATATCCATATAGT
Source organism: Crocuta crocuta (assembly GCF_008692635.1). Taxonomy (NCBI): domain Eukaryota; kingdom Metazoa; phylum Chordata; class Mammalia; order Carnivora; family Hyaenidae; genus Crocuta; species Crocuta crocuta. Next base: position 4,111,787 of record NW_027532163.1, read on the forward strand.
ACATAAATGAATATCTGGTATGTCATCTGTGATGTTAAAATTTTCCAAGAGGGATAGGTATGCAGGAAAAAGTGTCTAATAAAGCTCCTTAAGGGGACAGTAATGAAAAAATAGTTGAAGAACAAGTCTAAAGGATAAGACTCAGAGCAAAGATGAGGAGTCCACTGGAGGTCTCCCCAGGTCTGCCAACACCCATCAGTACGATTAACTAGTTGTAGCAGGGCCCCTCGACCTTGATCAGAGTTTACTCAGCCATGTTCAGATAGGTAGGAATCCATAAATGTTTTAATATATTCTAATACGCTGTGTGACAAAACTCTTAACAACTCACCGAGAAAAGGGCACATAGCTTAACAAATCATTCAGCTCTAAATGGTCATTAAGTCAATCATTCATTCATTTATTCATCATTCAACAAATATCTACTAAGTGCCTACAATATGGCAGGCAGTGGTCTAAGAGCTAAGAAATGCGACAATGAACAAAATAGATTAAATCTGCACCTTCACCGAGCTTGCAACCTAGGAAGGGTTGGGGTGAGGGAAAGACAGTCAATATACAAAATAATAATAATAAAATAATAATCCAACTTAGAGTATTGTCAGGTGGAGATGAAGTACCATGGGGGAGAAAAGGCCTCATGAAAGCTATGGTCTAAGGGGGTTGTTACATTGATGTAACTATTCTCTGAGAAACTGTAATGATGGAAACGTGTCATACCACAGTTGTCAAAACCCTCAGAAGTGCCCAACACCAAGAGTGACCTTTAACATAAATGATGGACTATAGTTAATGATAATGTATCAGTATTGGTTCGTCAATTATAACAAATTATAATTGATGCGAGATGTTAATAATAGGGAAGACTGTGGGGGTGGAGGCGGGGTGGGTACATTGAACCCTATGTAGTATCTGTTCAGTTATTCTGTAAATTTAACATGGGACTAAATCAATCAAGTCTTTTTGTTTTTTTCTTTTAAGCTGTCATCCGAACCAAGGCAAAAATACAGAAGAAAGGGAGCAGTCGTGTCCAGCATGCTTGCAGCAGGGAAGCTTGGCAAGAAGAGAACATTGAAGGGGATGTGAGTATGAGTGAGGCTGACTTTAGTTGGGTGAGAGGAATCCACATGCTGAAAGGAATCCGGTGAAATAGTATGACCAGGGAGCTGCAGGAGGAATAGATCCCAAGAGGTGATGTCCAGTCAAGAGAGCAGAGTTGTTCAAGGAGGCCCTCCCCAGCAGCTGTGAAAAGAACTCCAATCATAAAATAGAGAAGCTGTGAAGGGGGCTTACGTAGCTCCGTCAGTTAAGTGTCTGACTTCAGCTCAGGTCATGACTTCATAGTTCGAGTTGAACCTCCCTTTTCATGAGTTTGAACCTCACTGTTTTTTTTTTTTAATGTTTTTTATTTATTTCTAGGAGAGAAAGAGAGAGACAGCGTGAGCAGGGGAGGGTCAGAGAGAGAGGGAGACACAGACTCTGAAACAGGCTCCAGGCTCTGAGCTGTCAGCACAGAGCCCGACGCGGGGCTTGAACCCACAAACCGCGAGATCATGACCTAAGCAAAAGCCGGACGCTCAACCTACTAAGCCACCCAGGAGCCCCTGAACCTCACTGTTAATGAGTTCAAGCCCTGCATCGAGCTCTGGACTGACAGCTAGGAGCCAGCTTTGGATGCTCTTTTTTCCTCTCTCTCTTCCCCTCCCCCATGCTCACGTGTGCTCCCACACACTCTCTCTCAAAAATAAATTTTAAAAAGACTAAAAAAAATAAAGAACAACTATACAAGGAGGAGAAGGAGACAAAGCCAAGTTGTGATCTATCTCAAAGAGAAGTTCAGGGCCAGAAACAAGGGAGATAGTAATCCAGGCACATGGAAGAATTTAGGACTTAAGACTTGGGAGGAAATTGTGTGCAATTTTTAAAAAATTAATTAATTAATTAAAATTTTAATTTATATCCAAGTTAGTTAGCATATAGTGCAACAATGATTTAAGGAGTAGATTCCTTAATGCCCCTCACCCATTTAGCCCCTCCCCCCAGCAACCCTCTATTTGTTCTCTATATTTAAGAGTCTCTTATATAAGTTTTGTCCCCCTCTCTGTTTTTAAATTATTTTTGCTCCCCTTCCCTTNTTTTGATTGCCGAGTAATACTCCATTTTGTGTGTGTGTGTGTGTGTGTGTATCACATCTTCCTGATCCATTCATCCATCATTGGACATTTGGGCTTTTTCTATACTTTGACTATTATTGATAGTGCTGCTATAGATACCAGGGTGCATGTGCCCCTTCAAAACAACACACCTGTATCCTTTTGGATAAATACCTAGTAGTGCAATGGCTGGGTCATACGGTAGTTCTATTTTTTTATTTTTTGAGGAACCTCCATACTGTTTTCCAGAGTAGCTGCACCAGTTTGCATTCCCATCAGCAGTGCAAAAGAGAACCTCTTTCTCTGCATCCTTGCAAATAGCTGTTGTTGCCTGAGTTGTTAATGTTTGTTAGCCATTCTGATAGGTATGAGGTGGTATCTTATTGTGGTTTTAATTTGTATTTCTCTGATGATGAGTGGTATTGCGTGTTTTTCATGTTTCTGTTAACCACCTGGATGTCTTCTTCAGAGATTGCTCTTCTGTTCTTCTTCTGTTCTCTTCTCTTCTCTTTTTCTTCTGTTCATGTCTTTTGCCCATTTCTTCACTGGATTATTTGTTTTTTGGGTATTGAGTTTGATAAGTTCTTTATAGATTTAAGAAACTGACCCTTTATCTGATATGTCATTTGCAAATATCTTCTCCCATCCCATCAGTTGTCTTTTAGTTTTGCTGATTGTTTCCTCCAATGTGCAGAAGCTTTTAGTTTTGATGAGGTCCCAATAGTTCATTTTAGCTTTTTTTCCCTTGCCTCCAGAGATGTGTTGAGTAAGAAGTTCCTGCAGCTGAGGTCATAGAGGTTTTTACCTGTTTTCTCCTCTAGGATTTTTTAAAACATTTTAAAAAATGTTTTATTTATTTATGAGAGAGAGAGAGAGACAGTGTGAGCAGGGGAGGGTCAGAGAGAGAGGGAGACACAGAATCCGAAGCAGGCTCTAGGCTCCAAGCTAGCTGTCAGCACAGAGCCCGATGCGGAGCTCGAACCCACGAACCATGAGATCATGACCTGAGCCGAAGTCGGATGCCCAACCAACTGAGTCACCCAGGAGCCCCTCCTCTAGGATTTTGATGGCTTCCTGTCTTACATTTAGGTCTATCATCCATTTTGAGGTTATTTTTGTGTATGGTATAAGAAAGTGGTCCAGGTTCATTTTTCTGCATGTTGCTGTCTAGTTTTCCCAGCACCATTTGCTGAAGAGACTGTCTATTCCAGTGGATATTCTTTCCTGCTTTGTCAGAGATTAGTTGGCCATACGTTTGTGGCTCCATTTCTGGGTTCTCCGCTGGGTTCTCTATTCTGTTCCATTGATCTGAGTATCTGTTTTTGTGCCAGTACCATACTGTCTTGATGATTATAGCTTTATAATACAGCTTGAAGTCCAGGATTATGATGCCTCCAGCTTCGGTTTTCTTTTTCAAGACTGTTTTGGCTCTTTGGGGTCTTTTCTCATTCCATACAAATTTTAGGATTATTTGTTCTAGCTCTGTGAGGAATGCTGGTGTTATTTTGATAGGGATTGGATTGAATATATAGATTGCTTTGGGTAGTATCAACATTTTAACAATGTTTATTATTCCAATCCAGGAGCATGGAATATTTTTCCTTTTTTTTTTTTTTGATGTTTTCTTCAATTTCTCTCATAAGCTTTCTGCAGTTTTCAGTGGAAATTGTGTGCAATTTTTAATACCTTTCTACCTATATCCCAGGCACAGTTTCCCACCTCATAACAAATTACAATTAGTTGTATGAGTTTTCCCAACTACACCGAACTATGAGAAATAATAAATTAGAAAAGGCACATTTTATTATACCTAGATTAGTTCATCACAGGAATCCAAAAAGCTGATACTTTTCTCATGTGTGGGAATTTAAAAGCCACAAGCAGGAAATACATAGACTTGTGAGGGAAGGAATCAGACTTTGTGGGTAAGCTGACAGTAAGAGTGACTTCATCAACCCATGAGCCACACAGGGGACACTCAGTCTCTCCATCATCTATGTGTCCAGAAAGCATTAGGGATTCTCAGATATCCTGCCCTTGACCTTAGGGATGCTGAAATATTATTGGAAAGTCTAGACTTGTTCATCCAAAAACACAAAGAAAATAAAGGTGAATCAAATAGTGTTCCACTGAACAGAATAAAGAATGAGTGCTATGGATTACAGGTTGTGTCCTTCAAATTCATATGTTGAAGCCCTAATCTCCAATGCGATGGAGTTTAGAGGTGAGGGCCTTCGATAGGTAATTAGGTTCAGATGAGGTCAAGAAGGTGGAATCCTCATGACAAAAGTAATGCTCTTACAAGGAAGGAAAAGGCTAGAGGTTCTTCTATCCACCACATAAGAATACAGCAAGACGGTGCCTGTCTGCAAACCAGCAAAAGGGCTCTCAACAAATCGGCTGGCAGCTTGGTCTTGGATTCCTGTCTTCAGAACTGTAAGGAACAAATGCCTGTTGTTTAAGATATCCAGGCTATGGTGATTTTGTTAGAGCTGCCCAAATGGACTCAAACAGTGATTAAAAAAGGAATAAGATTATGCGAGGTTAGTTAAGCTCTAGCTTTCTCTTCAAGGAGAGGAAGTTTGTATATTGAGTCAGGAACGGAGACTTGCATTTTAGGACTATGGCAGCAATCAAGAAGCCCAGGGAAGTCACTGAGACACTTATCAAATCAGTAGTTCTCAAGTGGGTGAGGCAACCTCCCATCACACATCCCCAAACACAGAGTAACATAGTGTATGTTCTCCCTCTGCCTTTAGCCAAGTCTACCCGTCTGTTCAGGGGCCTTCAGCCTTCTTTTGCCCTTAAAGACCAAGTTCAAGTCCCATTGCTGCTGAAATGCCAACACTGATCACAACTGTCTTAGAATTCCATGGATACTCATGACCTATACCATTTGCTTAGTATCTTTGTATGCAATATGCTGTGATAAGAAACACTGAATTTGCGGTAATATTTGGGCTTTAGTGGAGATCCACCCCTCACTAACTATGTTCCCTTGGGTTGGTTATTTAGCATTGCTGAGCCTCAGTCTCCTGATTTGCAAACTGGGTGAAACGAGAGGATTCAAAACATCTGTTCTTGAGGATATAGGGCCTCAGGAACTCCCATTCATTGTTGGCCGGGTGCAAATTGTTTCTACCTCTTTGGAACTATTGCAAGTGTCCTCTAAAGTTAAATCTAAGCCTATTCTCTGAACTAGCAATTCCATTCTTAGATATATAACCAACAGAAATGAGTGCTTATGTTCACCAGAAGATATGCACAATATTCATAGCAATTGTAATCATAATAGCCTCAAACTGGAAACAACCCAAATGCCCATCAGCAGTAGGATAGATTTTTTTTTAAATGGTGATCTATTTGTACAATAGCATGCAGTACAGCAATGAAAACAAACTACTGTTACGCACAGTGATATGGATAAACCCCATAGGTACAATGTTGAGTGAAAGGATCCAGATGAAAACAAAAAAATGACATGCTGAATGATTCCATATATATGAAGAACCAGCAAATCTGATGATAATGGGTGTCTGAGGAGGTTACTTTGGGGGTATTAACTGGGAAGGGCAAAAGAGAATCTTTTGGGGAGCCGAAAATGTTCTATTTATGATCAGGGTGGTACTCCAGAGTGGTATATATGAAAATAATATGCAAAATGTTAAAAAAAAATAAAGTATAGAAATTAACTAAGCTGTGCTCTTAAGATTTGCACATTTTACATCAAGCCACATTTCAACTTAAAAATAAGAAATTAGGAGAGAGAGTAACTGGTCTTGTTCAGAGTATGTATCCTTACTACATGAATCAACAATGGCCACCATATGCCTCAGTAATGGTGGGAGGGATCTTGACTACTACAGGGCTGGCTACTTCAAGACTCAGTCCCATGGAATCTGAAGCCACTTTAACCCATTTCTTCGTCTTTATTTGCTTTATAATACTAACAGAATTGGAAACGACCTAATTTCTTGTTTGTGTGTTTACTGGTTTAATGTCTGTCCCCAACCCCATGAGGTGGCGGCATCCTTCTTAGTGATTCAAAACACAGCAGCAGGCCTGGTTCGAGATAAGGCCTAATCGGTGTTTGTTAGGATGGGTGCATAAATGAATGAAGAAGTGAAGGAATGCATATCTGATAGTGTGCTACAAAACCAGGAATACAAAGATGAATTAAGCCATGTTTCTCTCCCCCAAGGAGATCATACTGATCAATTCTGGTTGATTCTATCTTAAAGAGATCCTTAGAAACCCAACACTCCTCTCTCTCTGGTCCTCATTGTCAATCCTCTGCATTTCTTCAGCAGCCCCTACCTGGTCATGCTGTCTTTGGACTCTTCTTCCCCCGCTCCCAACACACACACACACACACACACACACACACACAGATATATACCACATACACACCACAGTATCTGTATTGCTACCCGTTGACTTACTGGAAACTAATCCTGATCCTATGGCCCCACTGCTTCAAATTTCTGGCTCCTCTCTCCAAGTTGGAACCTGTTCAGCAGGCTGACTCCTACCTACCTGCCACACCTCACCTCCCAGCCCTGAGCAGCCCCCCTTGATCTTGTCTGCACCCCTCTCCTCACACTGTTCTCAGCCTCTCTCACAACACTCAGCCCCCACACCACCCTCTTGGCCTCCTGGGCCTCTTTTCTAGCCTCCAAAACACCCTTCATGATGTCTCTCTGGCCAAGGAGGCTGTGGGTCAAGGGCTGGAATCACCAGAGCAAGGCTGAAAACCCAGGGAAGCCCCCCTCAGTTTGTGTCATTAACTTTTACTGTTTTTCTCCTGATTTTTCTCAAAATACATATGCATGTTTTAGATTATTGAGAAAGAAAAAAAAGAAGTGAAGAAAGAAGATAGAAAGAAAGAAGGGAAGAAAGGAAGGAAGGAAAGAAGGAAGGAGGGAAGGAAAAAGGGAGGAAGGGAGAGGGAGGGAGAGTGGGGAAGGAAGGAAGGAAAGGAGGGAGGGAGGGAGGGAGGGAGGGAGGAAGGAAGGAAGGAAGGAGGGAAGGAAGGAAGGAAGGAAAAGAAAACCAGTACTGAACATTTGTTTTGTAAACTGCCTTTTCCCCAACATGTATACATGGTCGGTATTTGATGTGAGGGTAGAAGTGCGCATAGCAAATGTATAATCCAGCCAGATCTTTGAAACCTCAAATCATTAAAAACTCCACCTGGTGAAAAGCTATGTTTGCGTGAAAATGTTTCAGGGGCACCTCAAGAAGAATTAGTACTTTCTGAAGATAGAAAGACAGAGAGAGGGAGACAAGGTCAAATTTAATTAGGGCTTTACTCTTCAGTCTTTATTCCCTCGGTATTTACCCCAGGAACTGAGTTCACAGAGTCAGGGTAACAGCTATTCTCATTCTACTTCAGCGGAGCACCTGGTACTCACCACCGCGGCCCCCACGGGCTGACACAGGGCTGGCACCAAGCAGACATCAAAATAAATATCAGGTTGAATAGGACTCAGTTCAAGTCAGCATCAAGCCGAAGGTGCCCTAATCCCTCTCGTCTCCAGCTACTCAGACCAGAAGGCTTTGACGCACCCCTTTTTCATCATGACCGTCCAGGCTCCCAAGGCCTGGGCATTCTCCCGTCCCTGTAGCATCTAATTCACCTTCCCCTGTGCTCCCGGCACCTTCGTACATCAGTAGACACCCAAGTGCAGTCTTCTGCCCCCGCTCCTACCTGGCCTTTGAGCTCCTCAGCTTCTCATTCACCACTTAGCTTTCCCAAACCGAGTTCCTCTCAACAGGATGCAGGTCGGATTGCTTAGCCTGATACTCACAGCACTGCGTAAGCAAGATTCACAGTCTACCGGTGTGGGAACCACTGAACATTTGAAATGAGGCTAGTGAGACTCAGCACAGTCTTACTGGAGTGAGAAACACTGGTTTTGCCATTGACACAACGCTATTATTGTGCTAAGACTACATTTCATTTTACCACCGCATTACATGATATATGGTTATTGTAGTGCACGTGTAGAGCGTCGATGTCATTTTTACATGTAAACTCGTCAATGAATTGTGTCAGTTCAAATGTCTTCTTTTCTATGCACCTACTTAACGTTGTGATGTGTTTATTCGAATACTTTCTACAGACAGTGAGGGTACAGAGATGTCTGTGTAAGTCACAATTGGTAATTAAGTCAAAAATTTATTATTTTAATTATAATGTAATTAAAAGCTTTTAGTTAAATAAAAGGTTTAGGCAAAATTTTAAAAATTTAAACGAAGGTATCCTAATGATGCAGACTCAAGTGGAGATGCAGAAGCTAGTACTACAATAGACAAAGGAAAGCAGGGGGTGCCTGGGTGGCTCAGTCGGATAAGCATTCAACTTCAGCATAGGTCATGATCTTGCAGTTCATGAGTTCAAGCCCTGTGTCGGGCTATGTGCTGACAGCACAGCACTCTGTGTGTGTCTCTCTCCCTCAAAAATAAATAAACATTTAAAAAATTAGAAAGAGGAAAGCAGGAAAGAAAGATAGTGAAAAGCAATTGCAACTCGCTACAACAGATCATATAGAAATAGGCTTTTACAAAGATGAAGTTGACAATATTAAGAGACATTTTCAGCAAGTGTACAGTGAATTTAATAACAAGTTTCTTTTCAATTGTCAAAAAAAATCAATGTAATTAGCAGCCTAAAAACAGAATTAAACGCTGAACAGAAAAAAATTAATTTTTTAATTAAAAAAAATTCTTTAAACTTTAAAAAATCAATTTAAATAGGATCTGTGCTTATAAATTTAGCCAGCTATAAAAGAGCTTGGCTTCTTATACAAACAAAACAAAACAAAACAAAACACTTTCAGATGAAAAACTGGTAAAAGAAATTATTTTTCAGTAATAGAAATATTATTAGAAGATCCTGAGAAAAGACTAAAAAGGGTATTTTATTAAAAGTGAAAACCCTCCCATTAAGTCACCAAATAATTGCCCATAAAATACAACTTTTCTAACAATAGCAAAGACCAATCAATAAACTTGAAAAATCACAATTACTTTCCTCAGCTTTAGATGAGTCATGCCATATAATAGACACCAATTAATACTTCAGGCACATTTTGTCTCGAAGGACTTCCAATTTACAAAGAAATGTCAATTCACAGCCCAAAAAACTTAACACGTGGCATCGATATTTTTAAATTTTTACATCTATCAAAGAAGTATTCCAACTAGATAAGAAAAAAATTAGTTTCTATCACCACAAATGGTAGTTCTGCTATGCTGGGTCAAAAATCTATATTTATGGGAATTTTCAGATAAGAAACTGATATTTTCCTTCTTGCTCATTCCACTATATAATACATATTGAAAATTCTTGTGCTTAGTTTTCTGCAGCAGACTTTGTGAAAGGCATCATGGATATAGTTATTAAAATTGTTTATTATATACTTTTAAATATTATAAATTGTCTCCACTTTGTGGAACAGTTGAAAGAAACAGGATGATTTTAATGAACTTCTGTTCTTTGCCAATATTGAGTCATAGAAGAGTTTTACAAAGACTTATGGAATTTTTAACTCCAATTCAAGGCTTTCAGAACAAAAGATTGCTTGTCAAAGATTCAATAATCAAAGACAGAAAATAGCTGTATGATTTATGTTGTTTCATTAAAACCGACTGCATATGAATGAGCAAAATTTGAAATTCCAAGGTAAGAAAAGCATTTAGCAACATAGACAGGTATGAGAATTTATGTTGAAACTGAAACTTTTATAATACAAGTCAACAATAATGATTTTATGCCTTTTTCTAACCTGATCAGTATGTGAATTATTTTCATTGTAATTGACAGGTATTATGTAAGTTGGATATAAAGGCCAAAAAATGTGAAGGATATGTCATTGCCATTGATAAATTTTAGGTTGCTTTTCAACTTATGCCGTAGGCTTTTGAATTGACCCAAGATTTGGTGAATTTACTTAATTTGGACAGATGTAGTTTTGAAATTGATATGCTTTTTTAATTTTTTTAACCTTTTTAATGTTTATTTATCTTTGAGAGAGAGATACAAAGAGTGTGAGCACGGGAGGGGCAGAGAGAGAGGGATACACAGATACACAGAATCCGAAACAGGCTCCAGGCTCTGAGCTGTCAATAGAGGCTGATGCAGGGCTCGAACCCATGAACCTTGAGTTCATGACCTGAGCCAAAGTTGAACGCTCAATCATGTGAGCCATTCAAGCACCCCAAAACTGATATGCTTTTGCTCCAACATCAAATCAATGCTTTCAGAAAAGATGAATAGGTCTTATCAATATGGATGTAAATATTAAAGAAAAATAGTTTTTTGTACTTTTTGGGGTTACTGAAAAACATTTATGTTTATTATATATTAGGTATGTAAACTACTTTTTCAACTGTGTTATGAAAAATAATAGAGATCATGTATATCCAATGAAAATTTTGCGTTTGAGGCAAAATGTGTTGTAAGTAAAATCTAAACACTGAATTTCCAAGACTTGGTATGAAATAAAGTGTATAAAATATATCATTAAGAATTGTTTTTATTAATCATGTTGAAATGATATTTGGGATATATTAGATTAAATAAAATATACTATTGAAGTTAATTTCAACTTTTTTTTCACGCTTTTTTTTACTGTGAATACTAGAAATTTTTAAGCTTCATATATGGTTCACATTATGTTTCTATTGGAGGGCCCTGCTCTAGAATGTAGTTGCCATGATAATCTGACAAAGGTGATATGCCTTCATCTTATTCACTGTTGTATTCCCAGAGCCTAACACCAGGACCTGGCACATATTACGTGTTCAGAAAATATTGCCTAAATAAATGAATCTAGGTGTATGTCAGTATCAGTAAGGGCTCAACACCAGGACATAGCAGCCACTCCAACTATTTCAAGCCAAAAGGGATTTAACCTGAGGAATTAAGAATTTACAGACACTTTTCTAAAAAAAGACACACAGATGGCCAAAAGGTACATGCAGAAGTGCTCGACATCACTAACTGTCAAGAACGTGCAAATCAAAACCACAGTGAACTATTATCTCACACCTGTGAGAATGGATGTTATCAAAAACACAAGTAATGAGTGTTAGCAAGGATGTCAAGAGAAGGAAATGCTTGTCACTGTTGGTGGGAACATAGATTGGTGCAGCCACTATGAAAAACAGTAGGGGATTCCTAAAAAAATTAAAAATAGAATACCATATCATCCAGCAATTCTGCTCTGAATACTTATCCAAAGAAAATGAAAACACTAACTCAAAAGATATATGCACTCCATGTTCACTGCAGTATTATTTACAGTAGCCAAGACATGAGAACAGTGGAAGAGTCTATTGAATGAATAGATAAAGAAAATCTGGTGTGTATATTTTACATGGATGAAGAAAATCTTATATATGGATATATGGATGAATAATATTCTATTCTATATATAGAGAGATAGAGAACAGAATATTATTCTATTATATAAGTTATATACATAGAATGTTATATATGTATATATGCATATATATATGTACATATATATATGCGTATATATATATATAGGGAGAGAGAGAGAAAGAATATTATTCATCCATAAAAAGAGAAGAAAATCTTGCCATTTAGAACAACATGGATGTACCTTGAGGGCATTATACTAGATGAAATAAGTCAGATAGAAAAAGACAAATACTGTATGATCTCACTTATATGTGGAATATGAAAAAATTTAAAATATTGAAAAATTAAATTATTAAAAATTAGAATATTAAAAAACTAAACTAAGCTTATAGATATAGAGAATATAGACACAGAGAATGAGTTGGTGGTTGCCAGAGGCAGGAGGTGGAGGTTGGGCAAAATGAGTGGTAAAGGGTACAAACTTCCAGTTACAAAACAGGGGCGCCTGCATGGCTCAGTCAGTTAACTGTCTAACTTGATTTTGGCTCAGGTCATGATCTCATGGTCATGAGATCAAGCCCTGTGGGAGGAGCAGAGCCTGCTTGGGATTCTCTCTTTTCCTCTCTCTCTGCACCCCCTTCTCCAAATAAATAAATAAACATTTTTGAAAAAGATAAATTAAGTCATGACATGTAATGTTCAGCAAGGTGATTGTGGTTAATAATACCATATTGTATATCTGAAAGTTGCTAAGAGAATAGGTGTCAAAAGTTCTCATCACAAGAAAAAAAATTGTAACTGTGGTGGTAATGGAGGCTAACTTACTGCGGTGACCATTTCACAATATGTACAAATATCGAATCATTATGTTACATACCTGAGACTAATACAAGACAGGGTTATATGTTATATGTCAATTATGTTGCAATAAAAAAAAAAAGACTTCATAAAAATTATTGGAATGGTTAGAGCAGAGGGCTCTAGACCAGACAGACCCCCAGACCATGGTGCCCAGGACAACAGTGCAGGAAGCTGGCCAGAGGAGCCGCCATTTCCACCACCGTGGGGAAGGCAAGACTGAAGACGGCTTCCTGGAGCTGCTGGCTCTAGGACACACCTCTTCAAGCTCCAAGTCTTAGATTCAGAACCATGCCACACCTGAGATCCAATCTAGAGAAAAAGATGGCCCGTGGAGCTGGACACTGGACACTGGAACACATTGCAGAAAATGAGCCATGCTGTTCTGTGCATGACACAGGTAGATGGCTTCCCATGCTCATTCAAGTGCATCTAAGTAATGAAGCTTATATCACACTCAAAAGTCATCACAAAGAAATCTCTCCTATCCCCTCATTATTCCTACTGGGTAAACTTTTTTCCCCCTAAATGTGTATTTATTTATTTTGAGAGAGAGAGAGAACACGCATGCATACGCATGAGCCAGGGGAGAGGCAGAGAGACAGGGAGAGAGAGAATCCCAAGCAGGCCCCGCACTGTTAGCACAGAGCCCAGTGTGGGACTTGATCTCATGAACCATGAAATCATGGCTTGAGCCAAAATCAAGAGGCAGACACTTAACCGACTGAGCCACCAGGTGCCCCTGGGTGAACTCTTTCACATTGAACATCCATTCCTCTTGAACCTTGAGCACTGCTGATGGGAATGCAAAGTGGTACAGCCACTCTGGAAAACAGTATGGAGATTCCTCATAAAATAAAAAGAAATAGAACTACCCTAGGACCCAGCAATTGCACTACTATTTATCCAAAGGATACAAAAATGCTGATTTGAAAGGGCACACGCACCCCAATGTTTATAGCAGCACTATCAACAATAGCCCAAGTATGGAGAGAGCCCAAATGTCCATCGACTGGTGAATGGATAAAGAAGATGTGGTATATACATTTAATGGACTATTACTCAGCGATCAAAAAGAATGAAATCTTGGGGCGCCTGGGTGGCTTAGTGGGTTAAGTGCCCGACTTTTGCTTAGGTCATGATCTCGCGGTTCGTGGGTTCGAGCCCTGCGTCGGGCTCTGTGCTGACTGCCAGCTCAGAGCCTGGAGCCTATTTCCGAGTCTGTGTCTCCCTCTCTCCCTGATCCTCCCCTCTTCACGTTGTCTCTCTTTCCTAGAAATAAATAAAAATATTTAAAAAAAAAAGAATGAAATCTTACCATTTGCAACAATGTGGATAGAACTAGAGCGTATTACACTAAGCGAAATAAGTCAGAAAAAGACAAATATCATATGATTTCACTAATATGTGGAATTAAAATACAAAACAGATGAACATAAGTGAAGGGAAGCAAAAATAATATAAAAACAGAGGGAAACAAACCTTAGGAGACTTAAATACAGAGAACACACTGAAGGTTGCTGGAGCGGTGTTGGGTGGGGTGGAAAGGCTAAAGGGCTGAGGGGCATGAAGGAAGATACTGGTTGGAATGAGCACTGGGTATTGTATGTAAGTGATGAATCACTAAATTCTATTCCTGAAAAAAATAAGTACATAAAAAATACTAAATAAAACAATAAAGCCTGGAAACCTTCCCTGATGACCCCAAGACTATGTTAAGTGTGCTTTCCATGTACTTCGTATGCACTCTTGGCTCACACCATTGAATTTATTTATTCTAAGTGTTTAATTGACTTGCTCTCCTGATAGACCATTAGCTCCATGGCCAGGGCTCTGTCCGCTTATTCTCCATTATGTTCTCCCCACCTAGTGGTAGATGCTAAACTCGCATGTGTTGAATGAATTAGTGAATATGCTCACAAATCACCAGGGATGGGATTTCAACTCACCTTTCGCCACACCTCGAGCCCTCTCAGAACGCATCCGTGTGCCCTCACAGATGCCCAGCACCTGCCACAGAAAGTCCATGCGTGGCACACCTCTCACCAGGATGCAAAGTTGCCCTCACAAGGACGATGGCCCGGGGCTGCTTCTAAGAAACAGGGAGGAACTGTTGTCAGCACGACTTTCAAGAAAATGCCTTGGGCTGTAGGGTACTGGGCTGGGAGCCCAGGCTGCAGAACAATCAAGGAAAGATAAGGCCAAGGCGTTACTCTGGACACCGCACAGAACATTCCCAGCCACGCTCCGGTCATCAAAGAAGACATGTGGTCACTTAGGTGAAGGACCAGGGAGATGATGACAGTCATGCAAACAGCGACACTTTACACAGGAGCATTTTCACACCTTATGGACCTTCTTCTCATGCATTGGCCCGCTCGTGATCACCCCCTCCCCTACTTTTTAGATGAGGAAACTGAAGCATAGTAACATTAGCAATTTGTCCAAGGACAAGTGTCAAATCCAGGTCTTGAACCCAAGCGGCAGAGCTCTGTGGTTACAACACAGGCTTGAAAATCAGAGTCAAGTTCAGAGTCATCGTTTGCCATATACTACCAGGGTGTCCTCGGCAAAGTCACTCTCTGAGTCCCCATTTTCTCATAGATAAAAGAAAGAGAATACCATCTAGCTCCTGGGATTGTTGTAAAAATTAAATGAAACACTTATGCAAAGAACTTAGCTCAGCACTTTGTGCAGAATAAGGATTCAGTAACTAGTAGCTATTTATTATTATCATTATTCCAAATTTAAGACTTTTTCTATTATCTCAGATTGCCCTTCAATTGTACAAATCTTACTATGATATTAATAATTTACTTTAGGGGCTCCTGGGCGGCTCTGTTGAGTGTCCGACTTCAGCTCAGGTCATGATCTCATGGTCTTGTGGGCTTGACCCTACGTTAGGCTCTGTGCTGACAGCTCAGAGCCTGGAGCCTGCTTCAGATTCTGTGTCTCCCTCTCTTTCTACCCCTCTTCTGCTCATGCTCTGTCTCTCTCTGTCTCTCAAAAATAAATAAATGTTATAAGCACTTCCTCTATGTTTATGTCCAATCATGACATTTAGAGGCTTTGCTAATCTACATAATGAACATCAGAATGAATTCTTACTGAGGGTGCTTAGCGACTTGTTGATCTGCATAATGGGTGGATGTTCCAAATGGCCTCCATTAATGAAATTAATGCTTCAATATACAGAGTTCAATACAAGAGAAGATATTTAATAGACACTTCCTGGTCTTACTAGATCCTTCACCGTTAACCCTTAGAGAAGGCACTAGAAGCTAGGGTGCTAAAACACCCAGTGTCCCACGTAGAACACTGTAAGCCTATTTGGTAGGGGCTCTTCTGAGCCCATAGACTAATACCTACCTGTGTAGTAGCATTTGATGTAATACTTACTTCCTTTCTTCCTTTTTATCCAGGTTGTAGGTGAGTAGCTAACTCTCATTTACTTCTAACTCCCCAGGGCTGCAAGATTTACCAAAAGAATCTAATATCCATGCATCTCCAGATCAGCTGAGGTCAATTTGCAACAAAGGTTCTACTGAGTATCTCGACAGGGTTGTCATGAAGCCCAAATAACAAAATGCATGGCTAAGTCTCTTGTGAATTTTCAAGAGCTGTAAGAGATGAGAGTAAGAGAACTATATGTGTCTGTCTGCTCGGCTCCCTTTGCTGGTTATTCTCTGAGACCCAGTCCTTAATCCTTATTTTCTCTCTGGGTGATCTCATTTAGCCCCTCAATTCTAAATATCCATCCTATGGGGAGGACTTACATGGTTTTGTAACTAACCTGGGCCTCTCAGCTGAGCTCCTGATGACACATACCCAAATGTCCACTAGACATCTCCAATTGAAAATGACTAACAGGTGTCCTAAATTTGCCATGGCCAAAACATCATGCTTGACCCTTATCTCCCAACCTTCTCCCCCCGACACCACCAACTTTGAGGCTTACCCATCGCAGAAGATGGTGCTGCTCAGGCCAAAGACCTAGGAGCCTTGGTTCCTCTCTTTCTCTCACTGCTCTATCCCCTCCCCCCATCAGTGTCCCCCTACCATCTGAGACCGTGTCACCCTAATCAACACCATATCACCACACGCCCTCTAGAAGCCTCCTAACTGATCTCATGGATACTCCCCAACCCTGCCCTAGACAGAATGGCCTTTTAATGATGTAAATCAGAAGCACCTGGGTGGCTCAGTTGGTTAAGCATCTGACTCTTGGTTTCGGCTCAAGTCATGATCACATGGTTCGTAAGTTTGAGCCCAGCATCAAGCTTCACACTGACAGCTCAGAGCCTGCTTAGGATTCTGTCTCTGTCCCTCTCTCCCTGCTCCTCCTGTGCTCTCTCTGTCTCTCAGAATAAATAAATAAACTTTAAAAAATGTAAATCAGGCAATGTAAATCAGGCGCACCTGGGTGGGTCAGTCGGTTACGTGTCCAACTTCAGCTCAGATCATAATCTTCCAGTCCTTGAGTTTACGTCCTGAATCAGGCTGTCTTGGCAGCTCAGAGCCTGGAGCCTGCTTCAGATTCTGTGTCTCCTTCTCTCTTTGACCTTCCCCCACTCGCGTTCTGTCTTAATCTCTCTCAAAAAATAAACAGGCATTTAAAAAAAATTTTCATGTGAATCAGATGACGTAACTCCTATTTCAACTTTCCCCTGGTCTTCCATCACTCCTGGAATAAAACCCAAGCTCCTACCCCACACCTCCTGTTTCCACCTTCTTCCTCTGTGGCATCATTTTCTGCCACCATCTGCGTTCACGTTATTCCAGTTCCCCTGGCTCATTCCTGTCCCTTCAGCACTGATGTGGCCCTTTCAGTCCCACCTGATGGCCTTTTAGCCAATTGTTCATTCAACCCAAACACTCCTCTTCTGGGTCTTTACCTGATCACCACCTTTGTCTCATTACCCCATGTCAGCCAAGACCCTTCCTCAGAGAGGCCCATCCCAGCCACCCACGCTAAAGGAAACCCAGCGTCTTTACAAGCTACTTTGATGCCATCATGGGATCTAATATATTCATAGCACTTCTCACTACCATCCCCCTCATTTTTTTAAAATTCCTTGTATATTGTTTGTCTCTTCACTAAAATAAAAGCCCTATGAGGGCAAGGCTTTGTTTTGTTCATCCCCTTTCCCCAGCACCTCCAACAGTGCCTGGCACAGAGAACACTCTGGAAAAAATGTGTGCCTGGTGAGTAGATGAGCGATCTATTTATTATCATCTCTCTATGACTTGTAGAAGTGTAAAAACCAGCTTATGAAAATGGATAAACAAACTGTGTGTGTTCGTATAATGGAATACTATACAGCCACGAGAAAGAATAAACCACTGCTACATCACCACCACCATGATCAGATCTCAAAACCATGTTGAGCAACAGAAGATATTGTATGATTCTGCTCATGTGAAATACCCAGGACAGGGACACCTAGCTGGCTCAGCTGGTAGAGCATGTGACTCTTGATCTCAGGGTCATGAGGTCAAGCCCTACACTGGGTATAGGATCCATTTGGAAGGAAGGAAGGAAGGAAGGAAGGAAGGAAGGAAGGAAGGAAGGGAGGGAGGGAGGAAAGAAGGAAGAAATGCCAAGGATAGACAGACAAAATGAATTTATGGTGTTAGAAATCAGAACAGTGGCTAGTTATTCCAAGGATGAGAACCAGCTAGAGGGACATAAGGAAATTGATAATGCTGAAGCGACTCTTTCTGATTGCAGTATAGGACACACAGGATTGGACGTCTGCTGAGAGTCACAAAATTTTACACTCCAGATATGTACATTTCTCAGTAGAGATATTTTCCCTCAAGACGAAACCAAACCTATTCTTATAAAGAGAAAGGGCAACTTCTTGTATCAATCAATTCAGAATGAAATATCAATCTGATTTAGCCCCAGTTCAGAGACTATTTTGGAATCCTGGGTTTCAATCATTCTAGAATATCTACCTGAGGTTCTTTCAGCTTCTTTGGGCTGTTTTGATAAGAGGAAAAAGTTTGGCCCTATTTATCGTATTATTTAAAAAATGATAATATTTAGTGTGGTTCTGTTCAGAGACAGGCTCCTTTTGGTTTTGGTTTTTTGCTTTGTTTGCAGGGTAGATTTGGCTTTCCTTCCGTGTTCCCGGGGAGTATTTTCAGGCAAGTAACAAGTGATGCCAAATGTATGCGAATCCCCCCAGACATCCAACCATCACTAAGTACAAAAACTTAAAACTATAAAGAAAGGGATCATCTTGAAAGAATCCATCAGTTTGGGCCAAAGAAATGAATCTACATTAGCCAACAGTAGCCATACTTGATTCTTGCCAGGGCCACGGTTATTCCAAACTCTTCCATTGGCTACTCCCTCCCCATACCCATAACAGATAAAAATGTGGAACCCAGTAGCCCACTTTATAGATGGGCAAAGAGAAGCTCAGAGGAGTTGGTGGCTGGTGGGAGGGAGTCAGCACTGAACAGGATTTGGGGACTGGTACATTGTCCTAGTCCCAGAGGAGACTGCTGAGTGAAGGTGAAATACATCTTCTACTAAGGACTGCATCCCGAAGGAAGGTCCATAGGCTAATTAATATGCTCAACCTGCACAGCAAACACCGCCAACTTCTAATCACCTCCCCTTTGTACTTTAAGTTAAAAAGAACCTGCTTCTTCTCTCTGAACAGCTTCACCTAAACGATGAACTATCTCAGGGACCCAAAGGCAAGATGTTGGGTTGCGTGTGTGGCTGAATTGGCATGATTTTTGTGGGTGACAACCTTCTATCCTTTCAACTTCCCTTTAGGGAAGTTTTTCTCTGGGCAGGCGGGCCAGGCATGAAGGAATATCTGTCTGAGAAGTCACACGGGGCCACCCAGACAGGAAGCATTCTTGCTCTGGTGGCAGAAACTCTGCTGCCTGCAAAGCCAGTGCAGCTCTTTCTCAGTGAGGCCCCCCAGGAGCCTCACAGCAGGAAAATGAGGGAGGTGACCCCAACTTGTCTAGAAGAGCAGGAAGAGACACCTGGTGATCTCCCTCCAAACCTAGAGCAGCTCAAGAGTAACTCAGCCTTTCAGGGGAGGAAAGAGGCAGGCCACACGATGGGGAAGACTTAAAGTTGTCTCTGAAGGAAATTGGACATTCTTCTGCGGAGGTGATGAGGGTTAGGAAAATCTAGGCTGTCTTCTGTGTGTTCAGAGCATTTAATTCTTTCCTGAGCAGGCAGGTTCCAGAGGCAAAGGGAGATAATCCATAAATAAGAGGAACCAGTCATGCTGTAACTGCCTCCCCTTTTTCTTTCATCATATAAACCACCAGCTCAGGAGGTGATGCCACGGTCAAGGGCGTGCAGGCTGCAGAGTCGACCAGGCCTGGGCCCAAATCCCTCCGTGCCACTTGCTGGCTGCATGAACTTGGGCACTTTCTTGACCTCTCTGTACTCAGTTTCATCATCTGTAAAATGGGAATAATTCTAACACCTTTCAGATTTATTGTAAGAACTAAGTGCAGGCAAATCACTTAGCACAGGGTATGACACATAAAAAGGGCTCCATAAATGTTATGTCTTTGCTAAATAAATGATTTAGTAAGTAGCTACCATGGCATGGGTGATTAATTTAACTAAGTGAGTTAATTAACTAGAGGCAAAACAGCTCTTTCTGAATTACTAACCCTGGAACCCGCCTCTATAGCTTTGCTGAAATGCAGCCATGCCTATAGTAATTTGGGGGGGGGGCAGATATTGCTTATTGCTTATTCATAAAGAGACCTTCTCAGTGGACAATGTGTTTAGAAGCCTACAGCCGAGATACAGAGAGGGGAGAAAGGGTATGATGGTTTTAAATTACTCAAAGAGCTGGTCTGCATATTAGGGATTAAATTTAATCCATGGACCCCCAGAGAGAGGATTCAATCCTGTAGGTGGAAATTGAAGGGAACAGACTTCTTCCCGGGGTAAGGAAGGAATTTTTGTATCTCAGAGCTTGCCCCCCCCAAAATGGGCTGTCTCTGGAAGTAATGAGCTCCCCATCACTAGGTGAAAAACTCTAGGGCAGATGAGCCCCATGGGATGAGCCCTTGAACCGTACGTCCACGTAGAGGTTTCCAGGTTCATAGGCACATGTGAGCTATCAAAGGATTTTATTGCCCTTATTTCCTTTTTACAGATGAAGAAGCTGAGACTCAGAAAGAATACATCCCTTGCCCAATGTCACACGGGTGGGGCCTCTGGTCTTTGACCTCCAATGCCAGTGCTCAGACCACTGTGCTGAGCCTCAGTGGTGATGGGTATCCACCAATTCTGGCTCGTCATTGAAGGCACTTGGGGAGCCTTGTAAAAACTAGACTCCTGAGTATCATCCCAGACCTACTAGATCACACCATCAGAGATAACTTTTATTTTTTAATTTTTCCCTAATTGGAATGATAAGCATCAAATTCTGGACGAAGGTAGTTGAGGGGAGAGAGAGCGATCCAATTGGGAAGAGGCCCCCAGGGGCCTCAGCTGCCCTGGAAACGTTTGATTTCTTAGCTGGGTGAAATGTACAATGATGCAGTTACATTAGCTCTCACATTGTCTTATATGTGTGAAGTAATTCATCGTAAGGAGTTTAAGGCTCCCCAGCGACCGTGTAAGCAGCCAGGCATGAGATCCTCCAGATGGTCTCCGGGGTCTTTTTCAGCTCTGAAATTATCTGACCTAACTCAGCTGAACTGGGGGCAATTTCTGCAGATCCACTAAGATCTCTTGAAAGTAACTAGGCTTGGTTCCCATTGGGTTTACCAGTCACCACAATTGTCCCTGCATCGCCCACCGGCTCCTTCCCTGGACAGAGCCAACGGTTTACCTGGTGCTCAACTGCGTGCCAATCGTTCAACTGGTCCTGAGGAAGCCAGCCACTTTCACGACTCCTGGGCCATCAGCTCCCTGGCCGATGGGGCATGTAAAGGGACACAACTATGATTCCACTTTGGCCGAGTGTCAAGAAGAGCGGCTGCTGGCGGCAGAGGACTGTGTGAGCGAGCTACAAACCTGCCTTTAGGTGATTCTGTTTTCATCAGCTGGTATCACATTTGATTACCATGATGGCTGGTTTCACGGCACAGACTAACATGCATCTGTCCCGTGGGCCACAGCCTGTCTGGCTTTAAGCTGGGTGGGAGTTGCAAACACAAAGCGAGGGGCAAAGTCCAAGTATGGCTCCATGCTGAGTAATGATTAGGCAGGACTGGCTGGGAGGTCAAGGACTTGCCAGCCCTACCTTCAGCCTGACCTGATTACTGTTTACAAGCAGAGAAGCCAGGAGGTTGGTGTTGAAACGAGTGTACATAATCACACGTGAGGACATCCACCCACAGTCCTCTGAGCTTTACAAGGTCCCTCAAGACTCAGAATACTTGGGCACATGGCATGTTCTTGTCATTGTCTCTGAAGGGGAGGTGACTGTACCCAGGATTCATAAGCTAATCCATGAATGTCAAGGTGTCAACACATTAGACCATTTATTGTTATTTTCTATCTAAATGTAAATTTTCTTTGTATTTTATATCTATTTTATTACACAATAGTCATATTAATAGATAATATTACTGAGTTCTTATTCCATGTCAGGAAATATTCCTAACAACTTACATAGATCATTTCTGTAAAAAATTTTTTTAAATGTTTGTTTATTTTTTGAGAGACAGAGACAGAGTGTGAGCAGGGAAGGGGCAGAGAGAGAGCGAGTCACAGAATCTGAAGCAGACTCCAGACTCTGAGCTGTCAGCACAGAGCCCGACACGGGGCTCAAACTCACAGACTGCAAGATCATGACCTGAGCCGAAGTCGGACACTTAACCAACTGAGCCACCCAGGCGCCCCGACACGTATCATTTCAGTTAACCTCTACAACAATCCTGTGAGGTAGTATTATTATTCCTACTATACAGGCACAGACCAGTCAAATGATCCTTCCAATCTCACAAAGGTGACAAGTGGCAAAGCTGGGATTTGAACCCCACAGTCTAGCTACAGAGTTTACATTTATACCTACTTCCCTATTCTGCCTCTCCTATACAAATATAATCTACAATTTTAAGCAAACATGCATTGGAGTTGCATGTTCAAGTTTTTAATTCGTTTTTGACTGAAGAAGTTGTTCAGTCAAAAACAAGAACCAAAACACAAAACCCACCTTTGGGGAACGTTGCCAAGTTCAGATAAAAAAGTAAACTGCTTCCGGGTGAGCCCCTGGGCGAGGAGGGTAATCGTGAGACCCTCCCAAGTCTTACGGGGCCACTGTGATCCAAGACCCGCCACTTGTACACCTTCACAAGTTTTGCCATGTTTTCTAGCACTTTAGCTCGTATTTTTCTTTAACTCATTTTTTAAACTTAAGTGATGAATTTTCGAAACAAACACGGTATCACCCCTAAGAATGGAAAACCAGGATCCCTTGCAGAGATGCCACGATCTCATTGCAAAGAATTATAAAAATTCTACTCCCAAAGGCCTTGTTTTTATAAAAATAATAATAGCTAGTATTTTATAGGGTCAGGTGCTTTACAGTGCCACACATTGCTCCGACTATTGGAAATATATTTGTAAGTAGGGTTTACAATAGCTCTTCTCGGCAGGTATTCATTTTATCCCCGTTTGCACATGAGGGACGGATTTTCAGCCACTGGTGCAAGCCAGCACAAGCACTCAGGCAGAGGCAGCGTTTGACCAGGGGGTTCCCAGCAGTAGAAGCAATTGGGCTGCCCACTACATCCACAGTGATCGTGTCTAGAGCACTTGGTGCACCAAGGATGAGGGAGGGAGTGCCCTCCTTCCCTCAGCTTAGTGAGGGAGCATCTAGAAACCTGGAGCTAGGCCTCGATGGCCTGGCCTAACTCCCTGTGACCAAGTCAGGGAAGGCGTTGCTCTCTCCCCCTCTAATAGTAGCATCAAAAGGGTGCCCAGACTCCCCTCTAACACCAGGACCAGCCTGGTACAATAAGAACCTGCAATAAGAAAGTGGCTTGGACCAGCTTGGAAGGGTCTTCCCAAGATGGCGGCCTACAGTCAGCAAGATCCAGGTGGTGAGAGGAGGTGGCTGGAAACACTGGAAGTAGAAACCGAGGTTGAGTAGGAAGCAGGAAGGTGCAGAAGAAGCACTTCCTGTCCCCCCAAGTTGCTGTGGGGCAGGCCTGGCACAGGAATCCTGAAGAACCCACAGACGTGCCCACAGAAGAAAGCCAGCTTCAAAAATCTCCCATGTCCGGAGAGCACAGGGTTAGATTTCTCAGCGCCAACCAAGAGCTGTTCATCCCTTAGCTCTCTTCCCGCCTCCGGCTTCCAGCTCTCAGAGACGCAAGCTTCCAGAGAAGCTGACCCCCTCCTTGGCCAGAGGAATGAAGACAAGGATAAAGGCCACACCTGCATCCTCATTCAGAGGACAGGGGAAGGAAAATCCCACAAGATATTTGTAAAGGAACTTTCATGATTACATCCAAAGAGTCCTGGGTGCTCCATTTCCAAGAAACTTTTCTCGGCTACATCCTGTGGGGTTGGAGGAAAGGAGCTTGGAAATCCAGCCACGTGACCAGGCTCACGGAAAGTGCGGTAATTCTCAATGAACTGAAAGTGTATCTTCGTCTCCCTGTCCCTCTATATTATGGTATTCCCAACACGAGCATGACTCAGGACACCAAGCGACAGATGGACTAAGAAGGTACCCCCAGGGGCAATCAGTGTATTAGATATGTATCACCAAGGTGGAATATCTTTGTTAACTTTTAGATTAAGAATAAGTATAGGGGCATGTGAGTGGCTTGGTCGGTTAAGCATATGGCTTTGGCTCAGGTCATGATCTCTCAGTTTGTGGGTTCACGTCTGGAGTCAGGCTCTAGGCTGGTGGTGCAGAGCATGTTTGAGAGTCTCTCTCTTTTTCTCTCTCTCTCTCTCTCTTTCTCTCTCTCTCTCTCTGCCTCTTCCCCACTTCCTCTCTCTCTCTCTCTCAAAGTAAATAAATAAACTTAAAAAAAAAGAATATAAGTAAAATATCTAATATTTCTTTCCTGGTTTCCAGTATAACATCTGTGAACTTCATTTTGAAAATTCAGTGGGGAACTATTACAGGCTTTTAATCGAGAGGGAAATGTGATAAAATCTCTGCTTTAAGAAGTTCAACTTGACCTTGTTGTGGCAGAAGATTAGAATTAAGAAGGCACAGGAGGGTTTAAGCAGGAGAAAAAGAGATCATGGCTGAGATGGACAGGTTTGCCAAATCCCCCATTCAGCTCCGGTGGGAGTGGGGAAAGGGGTTGTGTAGGGGGGAGGCTTACCAACAAGCAGCCCACCTTTCTAGGACATTCTGAATAATGACAACCGCCCCTCTCACAACAACATGGGACAGCACACATCTATCTGTCAGAAAAGGAGTGAGCCAAAGGAGGGAGGGGACGCAAGAAGGAAATGGATGAGCAAGTCAAGCCAGTCATGGGGAGGCCTGGATTAGCCTATCCACAGCACAATCAGACGCATTCCAGAGGGCTCACCCCAACCCTGCTCTTCTTCCCTGTCATGAGTAAATGCAAAAGAAGAGGGAGGCAACCACGCCCAGCTCGCCCTGGTTTAGCCCCTGAGCCAAAGGCTGATAATAAGGGCACCCCAGGAAACTAAAAAGCCAAAGACAAAGGTGGTATTTGTCACCCAGGAGCTCATGAGGAAGCGTGTCACAGAATCCATCCATCCCTCAGTACCTCTCCAGCCAGATGCACACTACCCAGACAAGCCACCCAAAAGTAAACAAATCAAAACCACTAAGAATGTCATGTGACTCTAGGAAGTGAGAAATCAAGCTGGTTCCTGAAGAAAGAAATGTGGAGGGGGCCAGAGTCAGGCTAGAGCTGGGTCCAAATCAGTCTCTTCATCTGTAAAATGGGTAGGTCTCTGCTACTTCAGAGACTCAATTTGAAGGTTACAGGAAATGATATAAAATAAAAGTGTCC
Organism: Crocuta crocuta; assembly: GCF_008692635.1. Classification (NCBI taxonomy): domain Eukaryota; kingdom Metazoa; phylum Chordata; class Mammalia; order Carnivora; family Hyaenidae; genus Crocuta; species Crocuta crocuta. The sequence goes on from NW_027532163.1 coordinate 4,137,155, forward strand.
CACCCAAAGCCTCACACACCGATCTCCAATGTTGTCAATATTCTTATCCGGTATTCATAATTCAACAAGTATTTTCTCCTCATCTGACACTTGTCTTCACATTTTGTTCATTTATTCATTCATCATGCAGAAGTTTTAAATGCTTATGTACTCAAATCTGTTGATTTTTTCCTATGTGCTTTTGGGGTTTTGTGTCTTATTTTAAAACACACTTCCCAAATCCATAAATCCATATTATGAAATTATTCTTCTACATTTTCTTCAAGTGCTTTTTTATATCACATGTGTGTACATGCATTTGTTTGGAGGTAGGATGCAAAATAGTGACCTGATTTTTATTTCTTCCACATAGATTGCCAGTTGTCCAAATATCATTGGTCAAATAGCTCACTCATTTCCCACTGACTTAAACTGTACTTTTATTTACATATATAGCTCTCCATACATGCTTAAATGCATTGCTGGGCTCTCCATTCAGGTGCAGTTTTTCTATTTTATCATCCCTGTAAAAACACCACAATATTATAATTACAATAACTCAAAGAACCTTTGATATATCTAGGGCAAGTTCTCCATCCCTCATTATTCTGCTTTTCCTTTCATTTACTAGAATTTTTCTGAATGTTGTCTTCTTGAGGAGTTTTAGAATCCACTTATCGAGTTCCATGAAAAATTGCATTGGCTTTTTTATTGGGATGACAGTGACTTTATATATTATTTATAGAAAACTGATGTATGTACAATATGGAATTGTCCCATCCTGGAGCATAGGATGTCTATTTATTCAAAAGTCTTTTTTTGTACTTTTCTTTAGGTTCATTCCTTGGTTTTTTGTTTTGGTTTGGTTTGGACACTTTTATGAATGAGATTTTTTTTCATGGTATTTTATGATTGATTATTGGTGGTATATAAGAAAGTTTATGAATTTTTCTATAACACCGATGTTATATCTAGCAATCATATTAAACTCATTAGCTTTAAGAGACTTTTAAAAGTCTATTACCTTGGATTTTCAGCAAATAATCATATTATTTGTAAATAATGACAGTTTTGTCTCTTCCCTGGAAATATTTACATTTCTTCTGCTTTTATTACAGTGGAAAAAGCTATCCTTTTTTGGCAAGAGTTTAGAATGTTGAACAGATGTGGTACCTGTGGGCATTCTCGTCTTATTCTTGACTTTAACAAGAGTGCTTATGGTGTTTCACTGTTAATATATTTGGTATAGGCTTCTAGAAGATATACTTTATAACGTTAAGGTAAATTTTTTCATTTCCAAACTTGCTAAGATTTTTAATCAGGTATTGGTCTTAAATTTCATTTAATACTCTTTTTTCTTCAGCTTTATTGAGGTATAATTGACATGCAGGGATTGTTGTCTATTTAAGGTATACTACTTGTGGTGAAATGATACCACAATCAAGCTAATTCACATATACTTACCATGTTCTCTCTGTGTTTGTTGAGAACACTTAATTAAGTTCTACCCTCCTAGAAAACTTCAGTAATACAGTATTGTTAACTGCAGTTACCATGTTGGGTATTAGACCTCAGAACCCATCTGTCTCATAGAACTGAGAATCTGTACCTTAGATGTTAGTTAAATACTTTTCAACATTTATTCAGATGATCTTGAATTTTTTCCCCATAAACGTATTACTGGAAATGATTTCTTACAAATTTCTTAATGTTGAACCATCCTCGAAGCTTTAGAATCGACTCTACTGGCTTTTTACTGATTCAATTTGTTAATGTATTGCTTAGGATATTGCATCTTGGCTCATAAACATATTGGTCTGTAGTTTCCCTGTTCTTTTTCTTTCATGATACCATCATCCCATTTTATTACATTATCAAGTAATATTAGCCAAGTCAATTGAGTAGGGAAGTTTCCCATAAATCTCTATGTTCTGAAATAATTCACATAGTACTGGAATAGCTTACAGGTTTTATATAGCTGGATTCTAAAATACTCTGGATCTAGGGGTGCCTGGGTGGCTCAGTGGTTAAGCGTCAGACTGGCTGAGGTCATAATCTCATGGTTTAGGGGTTCAAGCCCTGTGTCAGGATCTGTGCTGACAGCTCAGAGCCTGGAGCCTGCTTCAGATTCTGTGTTTTCCTCTCTCTCTGACCCTCCCCTGCTCATGCTCTGTCTGTCCGTCACTCTCTCTCTCTCAAAACTAAATAAACATTAAAAAAAAATAATAAAATACTCTGGACTTATATCTTTTTTTCAGGCTGAAGGGAGCAGGTGGGGATGAGATAAATTTTCAAATACTTAAAAAATTTCTTCCAGGATTATTCAACTACTCAGGTTGTCCATTTTTTCACAAGTCAGGTTTTTAAAAAAATTTTTAAAGGTTTATTCATTGTTGAGAGACAGAGATAGACAGAGCGCAAACTGGGGAGGCGCAGAGAGAGAGAGAATCACAGAATCTGAAGCAGGCTCCAGGCTCTGAGCTGTCAGCTGCCTGCATGGGGCTCAAACTCACAAAATGTGAGATCGTGACCCGAGCCAAAGTCTGCCACCTAACCAACTGAGCCAGCCATGCATGCCACCCAAGTCAGTTTTTTTAATCTTCCTGGAAAATCACCTGTTTCATCTTTTTAAAAAAAAACCCAGCTTTATGGAAATATTATTCACATACCATACAATTCACAAAATTCATGTGTAGCATTTAATGGTTTTTGAATATTCACAGAGTTGTGAAACCTTTGCTACGATCAATTTTAGAACATTTCCATTATCCCCAAAAGAAATCCATACCCACTGACAGTCACTCTGCATTTCCCCCCCACTTCCCCTACCCCGGCCCTAGACAATGACTAATCTACTACAAAAAATGTCGACAGCAAATAGCAATAGTTTGACTTCTTCCTTTTGAATCCGGATGCCTTGTATTTCATTTTCTTGCCTAATGGCCCGGGCTAGAGCCTCCTATATGATGCTGAACACAAGTAGCAAGAGAGGACATCTTTGTCTTGTTCCTAACCTTAGTTAGGGGGAAAGTGCTCAGTTTTTCACCATTAAGCATACTAGCTATGGGTCTTTCAGAGGTGCCCCTTATCAGGTTGAGGAAGTCCCTTTTACTCCTAGTTTTTGAGTGTTTTCATCATGAAACTGTATTGGGTTTTGTCAAATGTTTTTTCTGCATCTCCTGAGATGATCATGTGGGTTTTTTTTCTTTTATTCTATTAACGCTATATTACACTATATTACATTGATTGCTTCTTACATGTTAGGCTAGCCTTGCATTCCTGGGATAAATCCCACTTGGTCATGATGTATCATCCTCTTTATATGTGGCTGGACTTCAGTTTGCTTGTGTTTTGTTGAGAATTTTTACATCTGTGTTCCTAAGAGATATTGGTCTGTGGTTTTCTTTTGTTTTTGGTCTTCAGATAATACTGGCCTCATAGAATGTGTTGAGGAGTTCCTCTTCTGTTTTGTGGAAGAGTTCGTGAAGAATTGCTATTAATTATTATTTACATATCTGGTAGAATTCATTCATGAAACTACATGCACCTGACTCCAGGCTCCGAGCTGTCAGCACAGAGCCCAACTCAGGGCTCAAACTCACACACTGTGAGATCATGACCTGAGCTGAAATCAAGAGTCAAATGATTAACCATCTGAACCACCCAGCTGCCCCTATATCTACTCTTTTAATGGCTACCCTTACATTTTTATTATCCTATTTTCTGTAAGTATCTAAAAATAATCAATATCTCTATCTCACTTTAAACAGAATAGCAAACTTCACAGTTTCACATCCTCCCACCTCTTGCCCACATTATGATCACTTCCCATTAGATCTAGATTGTTACTTCTTTTGTGTTTTACATCATGCCTCTCATTTAGATTTAATGCCCAATTTACAAGTTTCTTGACTTTCTCCTATGTCTCATAACCTTCATCTGCTTGTTTCTTGTATTTATTTCTTATGTTACTGGAATATATCCCCCATGTCGTTTCTTCTCAGAGACCCTGAGGATGCTAAGTTTTCTGTCCTTACACGTCTCAAAATATCTGCCTTGCCTTCCTAAGTGAACCGAATTCAACACTACCCATTCTCCCAGAAGACATCTGCCGCATTGTGAATCTGTCTGGGCAGGAAGCTAAGAAAACCAAGAGAAAGCCTCGGGAAGTAGAAGCAGGGATTGGCAGTCTCACAGTGGTGAGAATGCAAGTATGAGAATTCAAGACGTATGAACAAAGATCCCTGCTCCATATCCCAGGTTCACCGCCGGGATCCCTGGAGAGATCGACTCTAAGAGTGGAGAGACACAGAACTAGATAGAGCCTTGCTAAACTAGGACCCACCCTGTAATAGACTCAGTCCCTGACTGTCTTTTTTTTTTTCTTTTTTTTTTAGGTTTATTGGTTTATTTTTAGAGAGAAAGAGAGCATTCGTACATGTGGGAGCATGAGCAGAGTAGGGCCAGAGAGAGAGGGAAAGAGTCAACACAGAGCCCCATAGACAGCTCGAACTCATGAACTGTGAGATCATGACCTGAGCTGAAATCAAGAGTCAGATGCCCTGTCTTTGACTGTCTTAAGACACTCAGTCCCCACTAACCCTCTAGAGGAAGACGACATCATTTGTAGTCTCGGCATTTTTTTCATACACAATGTTCATCATTCATTCAAAAATGACCAGATGTACTAAGAGACAAGTACAAAAACCAGGAGAAGAGAAAACAGAGCAGGAATAGACCCACAAGTAAGCCTTTTCATTTTAAATAGCAAAGGACAATGGATAAAACAAAGAATATTTCACCAGGTAATCAGAATCTACAAAAAAAAGAGTCAAATCAAAATGCTAGGGCTGAAAAATACAATAAGTGAACATTTAAAATATCCCTGATAGGGGCGCCTGGGTGGCTCAGTCAGTTAAGCGTCCGACTTTGGCTCAGGTCATGATCTTGCAGTTCATGAGAGCCCCATCGGGCTCTGTGCTGACAGCTCAGAGCCTGGAGCCTGCTTGTGACTCTGTGTCTCCCTGTCTCTTTGGCCCTCCCCCACTTGTGCTCTCTCTCTCTCTCAAAAGTAAATAAAACGTTAAAAAAAAAAAACTAAAATGTGCTCGATAGATTTAAGGGCAGATGTAGACCTGGAAAGGATAGATTAGTGAACTAAAAGAAAAAAGAAAAAATATCCAGACTAAAGACAAAGAAAAGAATAAGAAGTACAGAAAAGCATGTATGAGACAAATTAGACACAGTGAAAAGAGGTTATATTTATGTAATTGGAGACACTAAAACAGAGACTAGAGCAGAAGCAATATTTGAAAAGATAATAGACACATTTCTCTAAATAGACAAATGAAAAAATTTTCTGAAACTGATGAAATATATTATAACTCAGACTCCAGAAGTTCACTAAATTCAGTCATGATGAAAACAGAGAAAACCACATGGAAACATATCATAGAAAAACTGCTGAAAACCAAAAAGAAAGAAAAGCTTAAAAAGTAAAAAGAATCTTCAGCGGAATAATATTATGACTCAGAGGTGATCTTCAACAGAAGTAATAAAACTCGGAATACAAGGTACAAAAACAAAATAACAGCCCACCTAGGATTGCATGTTCGGCGAAATTATTTTTCAGAACTAAACTCAATTATCGTTCAAAGACAAGCAAAACTGAGAGAATTCTTGGCCGGCAGAACCGCAATGAAAGAAATCCTGAAGGGTGTTCTTCAGCTAAAAGGAAAATTATTCCCCACAGAAATACAGAAGTACAGAAAGGAAAGGGAAACTTACAGAAAAGGTAAATTTAAATGAACACTGACTTGCAAAACAATAATAACAATGCATATGCCTTTGAGCCAGCAATTCTGCTTCTAGAAATTTCCATAGATTGTATATATGCTCCACTCGCACCCCAGATCCATATTTTGTTCTTCTGTACCTGCCTCTATGCCAGAAGGGTGACCATTCTGGTCACCTGCGTCCCTTGCCAGTTGGCTTCTGTGGTTGGGTTTGGCTAATGGGAGGCACCAGCAAGAAAGAGAGAGGGGGTCAGAAAGAGAGAGGGGTGGAGGTATTTTTCCTCTGCACCCCTTATCCTTTGATGCTGTGTTTCTGGAAGTATAGGGCTCCTGTCAGGTAGCCCTTCCTTGGTGCTCTGACTCTCCAGAGGCTTCAAGGCGCCTTTTTCCCCTTCAGGCCTAGGGGTGGTAACAGCTTCTCACTGCTATCAATTCCTGATGCCTCACCATCCACTGATGTTTCCTCAACTCCGGCCACACCTCCGCCAAGCTACCCCCTTTCATCAGCCTCTTCGTGTGAACCTTTGGCATGGTAGTGCTATTTCCTGCCAGAACCCTGACTGATGCAAACTCAAACTTCATTGATTCCATCAAAGCATTGTTTGTAATAACAACACTGGAAACAGCTAATATCCAGTTGGGAACCTGGATGTATAAATGGCAGCACTCTTATAATGGACACTATTCACCATTTTAGAATAAAGTAGCTTAGTTGCAACTCTTGGGGAGTGTTCTTCAAGACTTATTAAGTGAAAAAAACCAAAAAGCAAGAAAAGAATTTGTATCATAAATTCTCATTTATACAACAAAAAGTGTTTTTGTTTTATGTACAAATATGAATATCTCCACAGGAATATATGAAAAGATGGCATTATTAGTTGACTTTTGTGCACTATTTGAATTTTGTTTCATCATGTGGATATACCACTTCAAAAATACTTTTAAATATCTTCTAGAGAAGAAAATCCTTTACTAGAGTCCAAACCACCTTCAAATCATTTTGTCAAATCAGCTTCCTCTCCGCTTCTCACCTGGTTTTAGTCTCTTAAAAATACACCATCAGCCAAACTAAACCTCTCACCTAAGTGGTACTTCAAAAGGAGTGTGAATAAATCAAAGGAAGCAAGACAATCAGAGAATGCAGATTTCCATGACCTTTGCCAGCTTTCTTTGTAACTTCCCTCTTTTTTCTTTCTGAAGTGTAATTGACATACTGTGTTGTATTCCTTTCAGTGTACAACATGTAACTTTCCTCTTTATCAGTGTGATAAGACTTAGAGATTGATAAAGGTTCTTAAGGGGACAGAAGAACAGGAACTGACTATTGACATTCCTCTATTCACCCAATCTTGCCCTTGAATGAGTGTCACTTAACCTGTCACCAGCTGCTTCTGGTTTGAATACATTTCTGGTCACCTCTCACAGTCAATGGATGTTGCTACACAGAGGGCTAAGTTCCGTCCAGAACAGCTAAGGGGTTACCAAGCAGTCTCCACAGCGAACAGCAGGAAGACTAAAGCAAGTGGCTTCGGTGTCGTCGTCATCTGTGAAAAACAAGCAGGGCTGCTTCCAAGAAAGTGACATGTCTTTGTCTAACGTGGACTATGGATCTCACGACTGACCACATTTCCATCTTTGCCTTGGCTGTCATGAAGCTCAGACATGAATTTGCTTCCCGCTTTGAAAATTTTAGTGCCGGCTTTGAGACACTTACAGCTGCATATGGATTCTCTGTGCTTTATGATCCTATTCAATTCTCTTTTTCCTTTGGGTCTGATGTATTTCTGTTCTTCTTGACTCATTCTGTAATGTATATGTTTCTAAAGCCACCTCACATGCTTTGTATTTATTTATTTTTATGCTTTTTAATGTGTATTCAATTTTGAGAGACAGAGATAGAGCATGAGTGGGGGAGGGGCAGAGAAAGGGAGACACAGAATCTGAAGCAGGCTCCCGGCTCTGAGCTGGCTGTCAGCACAGAGCCCACTGCAGGGCTCGAACCCACGAATCGTGAGATCGTGACCTGAACCGAAGTTGGATGCTTAACTGACTGAGCCACCCAGGCACCCTCCTCACATACTTCTTAGAATGAAGTTTAATCCATAAATGAAAACAGGAGCTAACTGACTGTATTGCCCAACTGATTCTTTCCAGTGCAAAGGACCTCAGATTCATTTTATTTATCTATTTAAAATTAGTAAATATGTATTGAGTACCTACTGCATGCCAGGCACTATTCTCACACCAAGGATGTAATAAAGAATGAAACAAAAAGCCTGGTGGAACTTCCATTCTAGTGGGGGAAATAGATAATAAACACAAATATATACTCATGTATCCTTCCTTCATCTTTCCTGGGAGAACGCAACAAACTTGAATTATAGGTCTCCCTCTTCAAGTTGATTCTAGCCTCCACCCTGAAGCCAGAAGGCTTTGATTACATCAAATCCCTGATAAAGTTCACATGTTTTAGCTTAACACTTCAGGTCCTCTAAGGTCTGGCTCTGTCCGGCCTCCCTCTGAAGGCACAGCTCCCCAAACACGTCCCCTTTCTTATCCCTGCTCATTCCCTCCTCTGTCATTCCCAGGATCCAGTACAAGCACCACCTCCGCCGGGCAGCCCTCAGGAGGGCCCCAAGCAGAATTAACCTGCCTTTCCTTTGAAGTCCTGGAACCTTGTTCAGATAACTATGACAGCATTACACACATCACCTAGTGGTCAGTTGTGCAGATGCATAACACGCATGCGTGTCTGTCATGTGTTTCTGGAAGATCTTACGTGTAGCAGGCACTCAATAAATTGTGACTAAATTAATCATTAACAATGAATAACTTTGTAGCTCATGGATATTATCTCTTTGCTTTTTTAAAGAATGTTTATTTATTTTTGAGAGAGACAGAGCATGAGCAGAGGAAGGGCAGAGAGAGAGGGAGACACAGAATTTGAAGCATATAGAAAGGGGGACAGGAGATCTGAAGTGGACTTCAGGCTAAGAGCAGAGAGCTCAACATGGGGCTCGAACTCACAAACCATGAGATCATGACGTGATCTGAGGTCGGACGCTCAACCAACTGAGCTATACAGGTACCCCATGTATTATCTCTTTTCATGAGATAATATAACCCAAGGAAATAGCAGAAGCATTTATTTTTCCTTTTGCTGAAAACTAAGGCTTGGATGGGCTAAGGGATTTATGGCTAATAAATGCCAAGCTCGGTCTAGAAATCTGACTCCACTTCTTGGACCACACAAGCTGGCTCAGCTTAACCAACAGTAATGCCAAGAGGCAGCAACTGCAAACCACAAGAGAATTCCAAACATTGCCCCCCAAAACAATGTGAAGTTCAACAACACTAGAATGCCTCCACTAGACTGGTCTTAAACCAACACATGAGCAAAGAGGCCTACTGTCACATGCACTGAAATCAGTGATAGGTTAGGAGCCTGTCCCCACGGGGAGTAAGCTAGGATGTGACACGCTCGGAGCATCGTATCACAGGGACAGGGTCAAAGACCTGTCAACTAGAGGAACATGCCTGCCTCATAGGAGGGGAACCAACCATCTTGGTTTGCCCAGACTACAGACTTTCACTGCTAAAACAGAAAACACCCCAGGCAAATGGATACAAGTGGATCATCTACAAAGAAGGCTCTGGGAAAAAAGAATTGTTTCTGGGAAAACATAACGTTTGCCTTGGAAAGTGTGCTTTAGCGTTCCTCCCTAGAGATGGTCTTCCGAGCCAGTGTGTGATCCAGGCAAGAAAAGTAGTCTTGTTACTTTAGTGGCACCTTGTCTTTGAACAAAAATGGCATTACTTCAATGAAATCTAAGCAACTTTCCTGTCTTTTCAAAAACTTTTCCCTTTAATGGAAAAGCTCTGTCACCGCTAAGGATGTCTGGAAGAAGTTGCCAAGAAGTAGGAAGGCAATTCCCCAAAAGAAATTCCAAACTGTTTGGAGCATCCTCAAGGATGTCAAAGTGGCTCTTCCAATAGCTCATTCATTTGAATGCCTGCCTCTGGATTATATGTTTATTCAAACAAACAAAGAAACAAACAAAACCCTTCATTAACTGATAGCCACACCTCCTAAATATTTAGTAGATATGAAAACCCCTTTCAGTTACATTCAATTATGAAAGCAACAAGCAAAGACAGCATATTGTTAGAGGCTCGGTTACTTTGCTTCTGTCTCGTGAATGCCAATCTTGTAATCTGTACAAGCATCCATTTACAGCTAAGATCAGAGCTCCTGTCCGAGACATCGTTAGAAAGGAAGGGCGATGGCCAAATTCATTCATTGGGACTGGTTGATCTGACCACAGTCAGAATCAATGGTTTGTGTGTTTTTACAAGGAAGTAATGGATCTTGATTAAAGCCATGAGTCACAGGTATGTGAACATGTTGGAGGCATCTGCATTTCCATTGGCACGCTTCAGTTTCACAGATCTCGCTTTGCAAAGCGTGAACTCTTGAATTTGGGCAACACTTTCGGCTCTTGAAAGCTGTAATTAATGCCAGAGATCTGAAGTCAATGAATGATTGTCCCTTCATAAAGGAGCCTCCAGGCATCCTCATGCTAATTCACCTTCCATGATCCTGCATAAGTCCGCGGTTTGGTGTTTCGGTATGAACTATATGTGGGGCAGCAGCAAGCCAAACCCATAAAGGAAAGCCCCTTTGAGGGGCCCCCAAATAGACAAGCCCCTGCGATCCATCTTCCAATTCTAAGAATAACTATTTATTGAGTGCTTACTGTGTGCCAGGCATGAGCCTAAGAGTTTAATGTTTATTGCTTTATTTGCTCTCCAGAAAGACCCAGCGAAGTGGACTGTATCTTAGTCCCATTTTTTTAGCGAGGAGAAGACTGAGGCACACAGAGATTAGGCAACATGTCCAAGGGAAACAAATTCAAGGCCAGGCAGTCTGACCGCAGAGCCCCTGGGCTCAAACTCTGCCCTAGAGTGTCTGGCTCTCAAGGTGTGCGTCTGCCTTTCTCTTTTCTAGAGACGTAATTACTCCTTCCCCTCTAGTGTTTGGAGTCACAACTACTTCCTGCCCGGCACTAATCGCTCCCCAAGCTTTCCCTTGGTTCGGCTCCCTGCTGGCATCTCGGGGCACGGCCCACAGTGAACACACCGTCCTCACCTCCAGACAACTGGTCCCTTTGTACCAGACCTCTGGCGTGTAGTGTATGATTCCCCACCACCCACCCGGAAGCCGGCTGTCCTCTCTCCATTCCGAGAGATGTTATGTCACATGGACACTACCTCAGTGGGGACATCATTCCTATCTACCCCTTCCTCAGCCTGTACCCTTGACCTCCTCAGTAGGCCTGGTCTATGCTCACAACAATGGCGGGCGAGCATTTGGCGCGGCCCTCCTGGGTCCTCACTCCAATTCCACCTATTGCCTCACTAATCTTTCCAGAAGGGGACACTGCAGGGTGAGAGCATCTAAGCTGCTCCTGTCGTTTACGAAGTGCTTCTTGTGGCTTACGAGGCCCGGAACTTCCCCACAGCCTCTTCTACATAGAAGTCTGGCGTCACACTGAAGGCCACACTGCTCATGAGATCCCAAACTCCTTCCTCTGCGACAGGGTGCTGCCTCCCGCTCAGAAAAATTCCAAGTTTTCCCACTGTGTACAGAATTAGAAATGCTCTCCAATTTCTCAGTCAAGGTCTTTTCTGGGCTTGGTCCCAACCAACATTTCCAGTGTCCCCTGCTTACCACCTTGTACTGCGGGCCCGGGGGAGGTTGCGTTTTTCCTTTTTTGGTAATGCAGGTGCCTGATTGAGGCTTTGATTGCCAAGGTATCCACTTCAAAGAGCCATCCACTTCAAAGATAGGCAGCCAGCCGCTACTAGATAAAGAGCCAGGCCATCCTCCCACACTGAGGCCCCTTTGTGTTTAGAGATCTTGGTTGATTTTGATAACTGTTTGGCCACTTGTTTGTTGCTCCTCCCACACTTTAAATTCCTGTTCTTCTGTTTTAAATTCACCGATAAAGAGTGGGCGTGAGAAACTCTGGGCGCCCCACCTTGACCCCAACAAAAGCAGAACTCCCCCAACCACCATGCCTCACCCCCCACCTGGGCTCCCATTCTCTCTCTCTCTCTCTCTATCTCCCTTCCCTCTACACCTCCCTGGGGACCTTGCTGTGCAGCCCCAGGTATGCTGTGTAATTTCCAGGTCCTGTAAGTAAAAAACTTATATTTTTAAAGCTTCCTTATGGTTTTTGCTAAGGGGCATCTCGCAATCATAAACCCTCCCACACACACACCAAAAACACACACCAAACACACACACACACACACACACACACACACACACAAGGGCTGGTCCAAACAAAAGACAGGTTATTGATAGGCTGATAGTGGCAGAGAAGGTACCCTTCACCCGTTCTAAGAGAAAAGGTTGGACAGAGGTGAGAGGTCAAAAAGACATTAAGTGGAAAAATTATTATTTTACTCCAACACAAAGACATTCTGAGCCAAAATTCAGTACTGTTTTTCTCCTAGTGCAGAAATACAGCTTAAAGGCTATTCTCTCTGGCTCTTGAAGCAAGCTAAGAAAATGAATGTTTCATCTGTTTCTCTCATTCCCTTTGTTTTTTCTAGAACGATTCCTTAATCAGACCATTAAGTGAGCCCTCCACTGCATTTTTAACTTATGAGAAAATGCACAAAAGCTCTCCTAAAGGGGCCCTGCAACCAAAGGCTTCCTACACCGTTAAACCAGGTACCTCTGAGCCCCAGAGCCGATGTACATTCCCTCCAAGGTCAGGTGTGGGTTTCCAGCAAGTGTTAGGTAAACAAAGCCATAAGCCTCAAGGCACAGATTCTCAGTCAAGGTTATCCTTTTTCTTCATTATAGTGAAAAATTAGTCATTAATATTTTTAATGGGTGTAAATTCCTCTATTCCGCTATTCTTAGAATATAAATTTCAAATGTTTGTTAAGTGGGGGAATTACTGCCCTCCATACTCAGCAAAATGAAGCTTAGCTGTTGCTCCTAAATCAGGCAGCGCTGCCTTTCAGGTAATTGCCACTTTCCTTCCCAAGCGCCACAAAATCACCTGCTTTCTAGACTTTTCCCGGGGCATTTGGCAAAACTTTCTCCATGCATGTTTTTTTGTTGTTGTTGTTATTGACAATAATAATAGTCACAGATCTCATTTAATTCCATAACAACTCCAGGAAGGCTGTTCTATTTCTTTTTTACAGAGGAAATGGAGACTCAACGATGGGAGGCAGCCTACACCAAATTCCACAGCCGCTGAGTGCTAATCTGGCTCCAAGCCCTTTCAGTCCTCAGTACCCTCTTTTTAACCCCAAACACTTTAAGAGGAAAGGTTCACCTATTCACCTGAAGGAGAATCTTGTTCATCCCCATACCCGGGCCAGGACATAGTCTGTTAAATGAGAAACTAGGGTCCCCACTGATTGTGTCTAAAATATCTGAAATTCTGCCTGATTCCCAATGTATACTTGAGTCTTAACTTTAACATTGTTGCAAGCGCTTGAGTTGATTTGCTTTTTTAATAATTTTTTTATAGTTTATTTGTTTTTGAGAGACAGAGACAGAATGAGCAGGGGAGGGGCAGAGAGAGGGGGAGAGAAAGAATCCCAAACAGGCTCCTTGTTGCTAGCACAGAGCCCGACACAGGGCTTGAACTCACAAAAACATGAGATCATGACCTGAGCCAAAGCCAAGAGTCAGATGCTTAACCAACTGAACCACCCAGGTGCCCCTGCTTGAGTTGAATTTTAATACCTGCTCCGGGCCCAGCTCTGTCTCCCTACAATTCCTGTGTTGAAGCCCTAACCCCCAGTGTGGCTGTGTCTGGAGTAAGGAAGTAATTAAGGCTGAGATTATAGGGGTGGGGCACTAATCCAATCTCTAAGAAGAGACATCAGAAAGCTCCAGTTCCTCCTCTTCCCCTTCCCATCCGTGCGGCTTGAGTGAGTCAATTTGCCTTTCCAAGTGTCAGATTTCTTCATTTATCAGTTGGGGATGAAAATGTCCATCTCATACATATGGGGGTAGATCAAGCAATGGGTACAATACAGTGATTAATCAATGAATGCTAGTCCCCTGGGACTCAATGGTATGAGCATAACCGGTAGCCTGAGAGGATATGAGCATTGTCAGGTCCTTTTCTAAAGAAAAAAAAGGTAAAGGCAGATTGTGATACTAAGGCTTCTGTATACCGTGGGTCTATTACCCACCAGATACCGTGTGATGCACTTTACACCCTTTGCCTCATCACAATAGATCATTTAACCATCCAAAGCCAAAATCAACAATGCAGGAACGTTAGGATTGTGCTGGTCCTGAGATGGTCAAACATGGAAAAACCAGAGCACACCCTGCTTCCCACGCTCCCCAGAGCCCGGCGTGGCCACAAGATTTGCCTTGACATCTTGTGAAATGGAGGACAAAGCTACATGGGCCCTACAGGGCCATCCCTGCCAGTAAAAGTGCCACCCACTGCTGGCATTGGGGCTGCTTGCCGGCAAATGAGAAGGTAGGCAGATGATAGGGACAACAACCTGTTTCCTGCAAGCCAGCCTAGTTCCGGGGGCAGTTTCCAAGCTCAGGCAGGGAAAGAGGCAGAAATGCGGGTCTGGGCTACTGGCACAGCAAGCCTACAGGAAAGGAGCCCAAGATGGGGGAATGTTCTCCCAGCCTCTTAGAGATTGAGGTAAACCAAAGCAAGCCAGCATCAAACCCCATCCGAGGGCCCAATGGGTCGTTGTTCTGTGTCCCACCCAAAATTCCTATGTCAAAGTCCTGACCCCCAGTACCTCAGATTGTAACCATATTTGGAGATATTTGTAGTCATATTTTATTTTTAATTTTTTAAGGTTTATTTTATTTTTGAGAGACAGAGAGAGACAGAGCACGAGTAGGGGAGGGGCAGAGAGGGAGACAAAGAATTGGAAGCAGGCTCCAGGCTCTGAGCCATCAGCACAGAGCCCGACACGGGGCTCAAACTCACGAACCGTGAGATCATGACCTGGGCCGAAGCGGGATGCTTAACCGACTGAGCCACCCAGAGGCCTCAATTTGTAGTCATATTTTAAAGCCATACGGTCTTTAGAGAGGTAACTAAATTAAAACGACGTTATTAGCATGTCCCCAGTGCAATGTGACTGGTGTCCTTATAACAGGCGGAGACTTGGACACAGAGACATACACAAAAGGAAGACGATGTGAAGGCACTGTAAGAAGGTGACCATCTAAAAGCCAAGGAGAGAGGTCCTGCCCAGAAGGACCAATCATGCTCACACCTTGATGTCCGGCTTCTAGCTTCCAGAACCGTGGGAAGACACATTTTGTGGCCCTAGCCACTCAGTGTGCCACTCTTGTTAGGACAAGTGGAGCCAATGGGCACAGTCATCTCCTTGGAGGAGGCTCAAGAAGCAGAGGACCTCCCAGCAGGTCACAGAATCACAAAAGAGCAAGTGACTCAAATAACAGGGGCAAAGTATCTGAGACAGGGATCTGCATTTATACAACCCCAGTGTTCTGTGGCAGCCAACCCCATCAGCAACAAAGGACACTATCCCCACCCAGTCCTCCTGAGAACCCCCCATCCGTCAGTACCTGCTGGATGTGTCTGCCTGAGCTGACCTTCCATCTGTCACCTGCTCCACTGCCACCACCCAGTCCTGACCACCATGAGCCCCATGGGGACTACTGCAACAATTCCTACCCGGCCTCCCCACTTCTACTCTCATCCAGCAGCACACCCTGCCCCCTGCCTACTCTCCACACAACCTACAACCTTCCAGGGCTCCCATCTTGCTGAGAAGAAGCCCCAGGTCACTCCCACGGTCTGAAAGGTATTATGAGATCTGAGCCTCTCTCCTGCCACGCTTTCCCCACTGTCAGCCATCCTGGTGTGCTGGCTTCTTCTCTGTTCCTTGAACATATCAAGCACATTTCCATCTCCTGGCTTTTGTACTTCCTGTCCTCTCTGCACGGGAATGAGCGTCCACGTTACCCACGTGGCTCTACTATTTCACTCCACTACTCTTCCTCCTTGTTCGATACAAGGAGCTCATACCTTAGTACTTGGAGACCTTCACATCCTTGGAGGCTGTCAATTCCACCAACACCATTGAGTCCTAGGGCACTAGTTTGCTGAATAACTGCTGTCACATACTTCACCTGATTCGTCCCCCGATATGTATCTTGAGCTGGGTATCCACATGCTCCCTCCCTTGCTGGATTCAGGTCACTGCTCAAAAGCCTTCCTTGACCTCCCTAGCAGCACATCCTTTGCTTTTTATTTCTCTGCTCCTCTACTACATAGTTTTCCTCAAAGCACTTCTCACTACCTGCAGAGTGAGCTAGTATTTATCTCTTCCTCTAGAAAACGAGTTATTTGAGGGCAAGGGCCCGAATGGCCAGGTCAATGCCTAGTGCATAGGTTGACATCCTACAGTGGGTAGGTTTCCCAAGGGCATGTGGACTTTTACTCACTGACCGAGAATATGAAATGACCTTTGGTCAAAGCCTCCCTGTGTATTAACCCTAACAAACCTGAAGCTATGCCACAATATGGCTTATTGTACAAATCTAGGCACCAACTTGTACGAGTCATTACATGTTTAATTAATCGGAATTTTCTGGGTGCTGTTGGTGGTGAGTCTGGCTGTCAGCCCTGCATGCACTGGCTCCCCAGACCCACTTTAGCAGAGAATGTGCCCTGCTGCAGCCAGGTCTTACAGCCAGCTGGGAGGATGGCCCCTACCCCCAGCCCACCATGAAGCCTTGACTTCTGAACACCAGCCACCGCTTTACTGAGTGACTACTACGTACTGCGCATGTTAGGGGCTTGACACATGTGTTGCACTTAACCTACCTCACACCCAAGAGGTATTATTGCCCCCATTTTTTTTTTAGATGGAGGAGCTAAGGCTTAGAGGGGTGGGGTCAAGCACCCAAGGTCACAAAGCTAAGAAGGGGCTTTGAACCCTGGTGCCTGACTCCAAACCCACATGCTGCATCCAGTGCTCTCTGGCCTTTGACCAGCGTGTCCTCACTGCAGGTGCTTTTCATCTGCTCTGCTCCTCAGGCTCTGTGAGCACCCAGGCATCTTCTAGTGTTTGTGGGTCTCTATCTCCCCAGCTGGACCAAGCTTCTCGAACTCATGGCCTTTCCTTCTGTCTGCATGGAATGAGCATCCAGAAAAATCCCGCTCTTCAGGGGCTTTCAGCAAATCTCTGTTCACTCACTGACTCATGGCCCTGCTGTTGTCACAAGAAGGGATACTGGTCCCATTACAGGCCATGATCGGATTCATTAAATGGCAAAACAAAAGACACATGATTCCAGTAGAATGTAAGTTCTTGGTGGGCAAGGATTTTGTCTGCCTTGTGTTCTTTCACATCCTGAGTCCCTGGAAGAGTGAACATCTTAGCCTTGGCAACATGTGGCCAGATGGACAGTCAACAAGAATTGCTAATGACTGTCTCCCCCATTCAATGGTGAGTTTCCTCCCGAGAATACTAAGCTTATTCCTCCTTATATCCCTGAAGTTGAACATTTATTTCTTATTTACTGATTCACTTAACAAATATTTATTACATGCACCATTCCAGGCATGAAAGATACAGCAAAAAAATTTTAAAGGCCAGAATTCCTGCCTTCAAGATTTATTAGAAGACTTCCATGTGCCCAGAACCATACTAGGCCCTGGGGACAGGACAGTAAACCAGGCAAGGAGGTCCCAGCTCTCAGGAGCGTCATATTCAAGAGGGATAAAAAGTAAGGCAAGCAAGCCAATAAATAAATGAAATCATTGCTGACTGTGAGAAAGACTAGTCCAGTTGCACAGGAGGAGCTTAGCTGGTGTTTGAAAGGAAGAGGTAGAGGATGGCTACCAGGAGAACACACTTAGAAAAGACGAAGGTCATGGTTGGAAGGTCAGCTGTGCCATTCACCAGCTGAGTGGACTTGTGTGGTCTCCTTGGCTCTCTAAAACCAAGTCATGTCATCTAGTGACTTACTGCATGGGGTGGCTGTGATGACCAAGTGAGATGAACGTGGGAGGGAGGCAGAGAGGGAAAGCCCCCAAGGAAATAGGCAAGCCAGTCTCTTGTCCAGGTGATGAGGAAGCCAGGGTAGAGCCTCATTAAGAAGCCACGCTGACAGTGATTTCTTGTGACCTACACTCACGGGCCAGACACCAGTCAAAGGCAACAATTCTGCGATACCTCACCCACCCCACCCCACCCCATGAAACACCCGGGACTGGTTTTGCAGGAATTATTTCTCCAACATTCAGATGTCAATTAACATTCATGTTTGACTGAAAAAGCTTGGCCAAGCTCTTCCTGTCCCAGATTCAACTGGGACCAAGCAACCCAGGATCTCCTTGCCTCAGCCAAGTACACACACAGCCCATTCCAACCACATTAGACACAGAACGACTCAAGAAGCAGAGACCTTACCTAAGAGATCAATCTTCAGATTAAATCAAATGTGTATTTGATCCTTCATTCGTCCAATAAATACATATCCAAAATCTCGATGTGCCAGGTCCCACCTACCTCTTCCACCACCAACACCACGTCCCCATCTGCCTCCCTCCCTTCATCTGGTGAATTTCATCCCTCAAGGCTAAGTTCAGATACATCTCTTGGCCGCCACCTCTCCCAGTCTAGATGCTGCTTTGCTATCTCCCACGTGACCCCACCCTGTGATTAGCTCTGTTGTGTGCTTAGCCTGCTGTGTGGTAACCCCCTGCTTGCTCGCTTTTAATTCTTACTAGACAGTGACCTTCTTGAGGGCAGCGCCAAACCAGTGCCTTGAAATGTAGTTGAAACTTGATAAATATGCATTGAATGGAAATTTTCCACCTTGTTTCTCCATTACATATTCAAAAAAGTGCTATATCCAAAAAATTGGCCCCTAAGATATAGACAAGAGCCCCTGCTATCTATCCTGAAGATATTCACCCAAAATGCTTATAAAGACCATGTGTATAGGGGCACCTGGGTGGCTCAGTTGACTGAGCATCTGACTCTTGATTTCGGCTCAAGTCATGATCCCAGGGTCATGGGATCAAGCCCCAGAATGGGCTCCATGCTGGGCATGGAGCCTGGTTGAGATTTTCTTTCTCTTCCTCTGCCCCTCCCTTACTCGTGCTCTCTCTCTCAAATAATTTTTTATTTTGTTAAAAAAAAAAAAAGACTATGTGTATAAAATACCCCACAGTGCTAAGCAGGAACTAAGTAAACAGTTGCTTTTATTGTATCATTGTTATTTTCTCTTTGATGATGTTAATGATGATTCTGAGAGGTGATACCAACATTTGGCTGGAGGAAAATACTGAAGGACAAGAGACCATAACTTTCAACCATGACTTTCAAACTTGTGCAGTGGCCTTGGACAAATCCTGCTGATTCCAGCAATATCATCACCTGTAAATTGGGAGTAGAAGCCCTTTCCAAGTCCCTCTGAGTTTGTGACAGGTGACACAATCTGAAACTGTACCTCCCTTTTGGGCCCAACCACCAGTTTAACTCAGTTTTGAGCCAGATCAATAGCAGGCCTCAAATCTCAAGATCTGCAAAGCCATCTGTGATGACATCCTGTCCCTTTTCTAGTGTATGTTGTCCAGACACTTGCTTTCCCAACATGCATTTCCCAAGGCTCATGGCTAAGGATGATCCCACTTGAAAGCAAACCAGAAAAAGTCACTGCCACAATTGATGCTTGAATCGTTGTTGGATACCCTTTGAAGAGCCCCAAACTGGGTCATAATGAACAGCCACGTGAGTGACCCACCAGCCAGCACGATGTATGCAGCACAATAAAGGCTGTTATGCACTGGAAAGCAATGACCACAGCCCTTGGGGATGCTGCCGCGAACTTTATGGGAAATACTGATAATGACCCCATCATTCTGCAGCCCAAATTTTCTGGGACATTTGGAACAATACTCCTAGGGCCTGGTTTTATCCCTCTGTGCCCAACCCTTCCATCCCAAAACTTGGGGCATGGATGAAGGGTCTGAGATATTTGGGAATACTTGGGAGCTTTTTGGTCGATACCAGTAAAGGCATCCTGGTTCTATTGGGGGAATCCATTGATCCACATTGCCCTCTAGACCTCCCTGCCCAAGTCCTCAGCTCTTTAGAAGAGCTCTAAAGCTAGTCCAGAAGAAGGAGGGGAAATGGAGAAGAACCAGGAGACTTTTGAAGGCTCAGGCCCCCACAGTAAACCTAGAGGCTAAGCTGACTTCCCCTCTCTTTCTGCCCTTGGAGCTAAACTTCTCTAGAAAACCTAAATTACCTCTCCACAGACCTTCCTGCGGGGCATGATGTCACCTCTTCCAGGAAACCCTCCTTGACCTGGTTGGATAAGCCTGGCCAGTTTTGGCATCCACCCTTGGAGCTCCCTATACCACTTCTGCTTATCACTGCACTCATGTCACAGAATCCTATTTTCCTGTTTGCGTGTCCATTCCCCACAACAGTCTGTGAAGTCTGGGGGTAAGAAGTCTGTTTTAATCATGTATCATACACAAGATGAGCCTGGGTGGCTCAGTCTGTTGAGCATCCAGCTTCAGCTTAGATTATGCTTTCATGGTTTAGAGAGTTCGAACCNTTCTGTTTTAATCATGTATCATACACAAGATGAGACATTAAGGGGAGCCTGGGTGGCTCAGTCTGTTGAGCATCCAGCTTCAGCTTAGATTATGCTTTCATGGTTTAGAGAGTTCGAACCCACATCGGTCTCTCCGCTGTCAGTGCCAAGCCCATTTCAGATTCTCTGCCCACCCCCACCCTCTTTCTGCACCTCCCCCGCCCNATTTTTAAAAAAGATAGAATGATTAAGAAACAGAATCAAGCCAGAGAAATAGCCTAGGGCACAGTCGGCAGAGTTGAAAAGCCATGCACAAGTGAAAACAGAAGTGGCAAGTGCAAATCTGCTGATTGAAAGGTAAGACCGTGCCCTTTTATGCTTCTTTGTTTCCACAGGCCCTTCGTTTCCAGAACAACGGCAGCCAGGCTTGAGTGCTGCAGGCTAAAGTCTAGGGCGAACTTTACTGGAGAAATCAAACTTAAGAAACCAGCCTAGGGAGAAAGAGCTCACAAATTGCTGCATTTGGAGGTTTTACAAGGAATCACCCTGGCCACTGCCCAGCTGTCCTGTGGTGATTCCCACTGGCCAACCAGGTCCTCCTTTCACCTTGTTAGTGCCTCGTTCCTAAAGATGAGCAAGCCATCAAGGTGCTCCAGGTACCCGAAGAAGGCCTCCCAGGAAAGACAGAGACAAAACCAACACCAAGAAGAAACTCACTGAAAGTAGAGGCAACTCAGGGAACAGAAGAAAACTTTGGAAAGCCCACAAATAAATCCTCAAAGGTAAGAGAGAACAGATTGTACCCATGCAGCAAGAACAAGATGCTTGAAAAAGAGGTATTCAAAAAGCATAAAAGGAATTTGGAAATAAAAGTTAGAGTAACTGGGGGCGCCTGGGTGGCTCAGTAGGGTAAGCATCTGACTCTTGGTCTTGGCTCAGGTCATGGTCTCACAGTTCGTGAGTTGGAGCCCTACATCGGGCTCTGTGATGACAGCTCAGAGCCTGCCTGGCATTCTCTCTCTTTCATTCTCTCTCTGTTCCTCCCCCACTTGTGCTCTCTCTCTCTCTCAAAATAAATAAGTAAACTTTTAAAAAAAAGTTACAGTAACCTAAGCTATATATATATTTTTTCCAATAGAAGAAGAGAATACAGAGAAAATAGAGAGGAGAAAATTATTAAAGAAATAAAAATATGCTCCCTAAATGGAAGAACAGTTTCCAAATTTAAGAGGGCTTATCAAGTACCTAAGACAGTAAGTTTAAAAAGCGCCACATGAAACAGTGACAGAGGGGTTAGCTAGTGTTATGGTGGCAATCATTGCAATATATAAATGTAACAAGTCAACAAGTTGTGGACCTTAAAGTTACACAATGTAATATATCAATTATATATCATTAAAAAATAAAAAAGTGCCACAAAAAGACCGTCATCTTGAAATTTCAGAACAAAAAGGTTAAAAACAAAACCCTAAAAGCATCGCAATTAGGAATCAGAAGTTCATAGGACTTCAGACTGGAGTCCAGAAGGTAATGGGCCAGAAGCCTTCAAATTTCTGATGGAAAATTACTTTTTTTTTTTTTAACGTTTATTCATTTTTGAAAGGGAGAGACAGAGCACGAGGAGGGGAGGGTCAAAAAGAGAGGGAGGCACAGAATCTGAAGCAGGCTCCAGGCTCTGAGCTGTCAGCAAAGAACCCAACACAGGGCTCGAACCCACAAACTGTGAGATCATGACCTGAGCCAAAGTCAGACTTTTAACTGACTGAGCCACCCAGGTGCCCCAGATAGGAAATTACCTTTAACCTAGATCCTACATCCAGTCAAAATCATCAAAAATGTGTGATGATAGACTATGGACAATTTCTGATATGCGTGATGCAGTCTCTTCCTCACCCTCCCCTGCTCTCCTCTATGTCACAATAGGGCTGAGCCAGCAGGCTGGTCCCCAGTCTCCAGCACAGGTAGCTTCCAGCTGCTTTCTTCCATCCATTCTCAATGGGGGCCAAATCACCCCCAAATGGGCAAAATTTGGTTCTTAGGTAGGGTGAAAAAATCATATTTTTTTAGTATAAAGCACAACTATCTACCATACACAAATAGAAAATTGTAGTGGGGAGAGGCAATTAGAGGAAAGATGTATGACAGATTCCTTGGGGGTTGATAATAGAAAAAAGATTGAGAAACACTGGGTTAGTCAATGGAAAACACTGGCAAGAGATTGAAGAGAGATGCCATTGGAGAGGAAGTCTTTCTCCACTCGGCCTCTCCCCTCTCTGGAGCAGTGACCACATCTGTCTTAAATCTAGCAACGTCCAGCTGAGGTTGGCATGACCCACCCCCCAGACTCCAATTACACTGACTCCCAGTTGTGTCTTTGGATGGGGGTACGGGGTGGAGGGGGGCCAACAGCATCCTGCTGTTGCTAATCCCTGTCTTGCCTCACCATCCTGTCTGCTCCTTCCATTCCAGAAACCACTCCCTTGATTCCATTCCCTCTGTTAGTAATGGGAAGGAAATGCGGCAGCCCTCTTTGGCCTCATGAGCTAGGTACTTTATAAGACTGTGGAGAACAGTTTTTTTTTTTTTTAATAGTTTATTGTCAAGTTGGTTTCCATAAAACTCCCAGTGCTCATCCCAACAAGTGCCCTCCTCCATGCCCATCTCTCCCTTTTCCCTCCCCCTTACCCCCATCAGCCCTCAGTTTGTTCTCAGCATTCAAGAGTCTCTCATGGTTTGCCTCTCCCCCTTTCCTCTGCTATTTCCCCCCTTCTCCTCCCCCATGGTCCTCCGTTAAGTTCCTCCTAATCCTCCTATACATGCAAACATGTGGTATTTGTCCTTCTCTGCCTGACTTATTTCGCTCAGCATAACACCCGCAAGGTCCATCCATGTTGCTACACATGGCCAGATTTCATTGTTTCTCATTGCCATGTAGTATTCCATGGTATAGATAAACCACATCTGCTTGATCCATTCATCTGTTGATGGACACTTAGGCTCTTTCCATGTTTTAGCTATTGTGGAGAGTGCTGCTATGAACATTGGGGTACAGGTGCTCCTATGCATCAGCCCTCCTGTGTCCCCTGGATAAATTCTTAGCAGTGCTATTGCTGGGTCACAGGGGAGTTCTATTGTTAGTTTTTTGAGGAATCTCCACACAAAAATAGTTTTAAATTTAATTAAAATATTTACAACTTACAAAAGGGATAGTGGCTCCTATTTTAAAACAAAATAGTGCAGACAAAATGGGTGGGAGGCAGGGTGGAGTGAAGACAACGAATAAGCATCATTTTCAGTTATGAGGAAAGAAACCATGGGGTGCATCCCCAGCTGTTGGGGAGCCCAACAGAGTGCCTACAGAGCACACCACACATCCTAATGCATGCATGGTGGGTGTGAGATAAGGTGCAGGAGGGCAACACAGGTCAGTGGTTGCGAGGTACCAGCATGTCCCTCTTAGGACTCCTGCAGGCCATAGGCCAGGTGGAATGACCAAGACCCTTTCCATTCAATCTGCCCAGGGCCCCCACAGGTGCACCG
This sequence comes from Crocuta crocuta, assembly GCF_008692635.1. Classification (NCBI taxonomy): domain Eukaryota; kingdom Metazoa; phylum Chordata; class Mammalia; order Carnivora; family Hyaenidae; genus Crocuta; species Crocuta crocuta. Next base: position 4,161,077 of record NW_027532163.1, read on the forward strand.
GGTGTTCCCCACCCAGAACCTCTTCTCCCATTTCTAAGTCTTCCCGATGAATGAGCCAAGGTAGTTAAAAGAATTTAAAGTGTTTGTATTTTTTTTAAATATTTTTATTTATTTCTAGGAGAGAGAGAGAGAGACAGCATGAGCAGGGGAGGGTCAGAGAGAGAGGGAGATACAGACTCTGAAACAGGCTCCAGGCTCTGAGCTGGCAGTCAGCACAGAGCCCGACGCGGGGCTCGAACCCACAAACCGCGAGATCATGACCTAGGCGAAAGTCGGGTGCTTAACCGACTAAGCCACCCGGGCGCCCCAAAGTGTTTATATTTTTGGTTTAAACCTATGAAAAGAAGATTCTCTTCTCCTTTTTACCCATAAGGAAACTACAAATTTCCCCAAGGCAAGTTACAGTTGTCCTTCGTTGTCAAACCTATCCCTTCCTCTTTGGATTTTTCTTTAAAGAAGAACAAAAGGTCCTTCCAAAATCTGTTCTTATTTCTACAGTCAGTGAGGAGACTCACTTAGGCTCCCTTCTCTTTCTCAGCCTCTGTTACCCAAACTAATAAAAGTGGGCATCAGATGCCCAAGACAGTAGGGCTCTCTGTCTGTCCACTGACTTACCTCCATCTAGTCCAACGCTCACATTTCTGTTTAAGAAAACTAAGGAAGAAAGACAAAAAACCAGAGAAGGGAGGAAACGAATGAGACAGACATAGATAGATGGGCTCAGAAACAAACCTGGTGACTGTTTTTTTTTTTCTTCTTTCTTTTTATTTGTATTCATTTATTTGCTTATTTGTGTCTTCGAATCTGGTACAGAATAGAGAAAAAAAAAACTATGGAGTTTTCTTTGTTTTGATTTATGTGAGAAACTGAAGTGGGGAGGGAAGTAGCAAGGAAACATACCAAAACGTTAACACTTGAGGTTATTGGTGAACCTAAGGCTGATCATTCTTCTCATTACTTTTCTCATTTAGCTTTTCCACCCTTTCTACTAAGACCATTCTTGGCTCTTGTAATAACAACAAAAATCCTTATACACAACAAAAACAATCATAAAGACTTTGTCTTATTTCTGGAAAAGAAAAAGACTGAACTACTTCAAAGTACAGAGTGGGTGCAGTTTCTGAATGATTAGATTTGGGGCACATCTTTCATTTTTTCTTATCTCTGGTTCTGAAATGTCAACAAGGAAAAGACATCACTTTGGAAAGAAGGAAAATCAAGACAGTTGTGTTTCGTGCCTTCCCTCACGCACTCCATCACCCCCAGGATACTCCAGAAGGGTCCTCAAACTTTAGCAAGAACTAAGCCACCTGAGAGACTGTTTCAGCTGTCTCCTCTCTTTCATTGTCTAGAAGAGAAAGGAACAATAAAATGACTTCTAAAGAGGATGTCACCTCTGCTCTTGGTTGGGTTCAGAATCACATCGCAGAGAATTTTCTCCCACGGGGTTCTTAAACTCAAATCAACACATTTATTTTTCCAATAGTCTGTAGGGTCTTTGAGGGAAGGAACTATTTCCTAGTCATATTTATATCCCTCACAGTGTCTATTAAATCACCTATAACAGGTAAATGGTGCTTTATCATTCACTCAACAAACTTACTGGGGGATCCACTGAGCACCATCAACTCAGTGAGGTCCTGAGAAATAGACCAGAGCATGAGTTATGTCCTACATCTGTGTGGAGGATAAATGTGTCATGGTAGTTACAACCCAGAGTGACAACTGTTAGCCTGTACAGTCTCTTCAGGGTCAGAGGAACCTCAGTGTTTGTTGACTTGAAATGTTTAAAGTTGCAGGACACTGGGTGTCTGGGATACTAAATTAATTCATGCGTTTACAAGGTCATGGGAATCTGTGGATGTGGATCCACGGACATCTGTTTGTTCCACTGACTGGCTCCAACCTAACTCCAGCCTCCAGAGCCTGGGGCTCAGCCCTGCTCTGAACAGAACTCTTCTCATCCACTCTCCCCTTGGCTACTGGGCTGTCCATCATCAAGGACAGTAATCAGATGGGTCCGAATATCCAAGTTCGCCTCCCCTCACCCTACAGGATGCCAGGATCAGTGAAGGCTGATGGGATCGCAGCAGAGAACAGCAGAGAACTGACGTTCTAGTAGATTAAACAGAAAGTTTCACTGGCACCTTTTTTGATCTGGGGGAATCTGACCGGAGTCCTCCACAAAGCTCCTCAGAATCACATTACTCCTGCCACATGCCATGTGGAGACACTGGGAGCTTCATCTCAGAACAGGATCCTGATGACCAAGTGCCTCCTTCATTGGCCATCCAATCACCTACCTGTTCAACACACTCACTGGCTGCTTACTGTTGGCCAAGTCGTACCTGCCTCTGGGGGTGTATGGAAGAAAAGCTATGGTCTAGTGGGAAGGAAGAAATGGAAGCAAACAATCATGGAATGGGAAAACCCTTGGAAGGCAGATGTGTGGACACAGAGGCAGGGAAGATGGCTCTGGGGATGGGGGACTGTGTGTGCAGGGGATGGAGACAGGTGGAAGGTTGGCAATCGGGGAGACCACAGTGCCTCTAAAGGGGAATAAAGAGGTGAGGCTTAGCAGGAGTCAGGAGCCAGATCGAGATGATACCCAGCATACTACAAAAAAGAGGTTGTGCCGGGTCCCACAGGTGCTGCAGTTATGGAAGAATTTTGAGCAGGGAAGAGATCCATCTAAAGTGGGAGAGAATTTCAAGGAAAAGTAGTCAACAGAGTGATTTTTTAAAAAAAGAGGTGGAGTTTAAAGATTCCTAAACATTGGATCTGGAAACTTGGAGGTGATTTGGGTGATCTGGCATCTGTTGGGGAAGAAGGGACCTCTGCGGAGGGGACAGGCATTGGCGAGGAGAACTGTAAGGAGGGCAGTTATTATAACGGCCAGGTGGAAAGGGACAGGGTCTGAACCAGCACTGGAGCAGTGGTGATAAAGGGACAGATGGGAGATTGAAGGGGCAGAATTGACAAGATTTTTTGACTAATTGCAAATGCGGGGGGTAAAGTCAGAAGGGAGAGTGACCCCTGGATTTGGCCATGCTGAGTTCATTGAGGTCCTTGACAGGAGTCGTTTCTAGGCAGTGGTGGGAACAAAGGATAGTTTGGGGCAAGTTTAAAAGGGATGGAGAAGACAGGAAGTGCAGACAGTTGCTTCCTAAACTGGAGGAGGAAATGGAGACATAGGTCAACAGCTGGAGGCTGTTGTCTGTCAAAGGTGGATCTTTATTTCAAGTTGGGTTGTTTTAGCACACTTGTATGCTGATGGAAAGTAACAAGAAGAGGAAGGGAAACTGAGGATACAGGAATGAGGAGGGGAGGCAGGGAGGCAGATGCGTGCAGAGAGGCCAGTAAGAGCATCTTTTCCGTTGGTGTGTATTTTCTCAATGAAATAGAAAGCTACTTGGGGAGCTGAGGATGAGGACAGGAAGGAGATTTGGGGGGTCTCAGGTGGGCAGAGGAATGTTATTGCCCTCTGGGACAAGAGAGAGCACTGTGTCTTGGGAAAGAAAATGGTGAGCCAGGTGCCCCCAGGAGCATATGCAGGGGTGACCAAATGACCAAGACAAGGAGAGGGCAGGTGTGAGCGCTGGGGGAGGGGAAGACCCCCAAAGGGACTAAAACCCCCAATGGAAGCAGAGACAGACAGTATCAGCCGCTCTGAACTGGGTGTGGGATGCAGTGAAATCAGCCCCTCGTTTTAAGCAAGTTCCCATGGAAATGGGGTCCTCGAGCTAGAGCCTGGCTTCTATCTTGGTGAGGGGACGGAGTGTGTCAATAATCGGGAGCTCCGGGGGGACACCATGGAAAACACCAGGAGCAAAGTCAGTAGTTACAAACAAGCCACTGAAAAGTTACTTTCCAGCTGATAAAAGTGGACCCTCTTCTTCACAGCTTTGCAAGCAAAGCCAATATATTTTTGTTTAATTAATGACACGAGTGAACACATGATATAATTACCACAGAGATGGGTGCTGGGCCACCCTGGGTCATCCAACGTCCATTTCCCTCCTCAAACTGGCTGTGACTGAATTCTTAGTCACAAATGAACCACAAAGCTCTCATGGCTCTTTTCCCATGAAGACCAACATGTGGGTCATTCAGTGTCCCTGGAAGGCGGACTGTCTGCCACTGATGTGCCATTGGCCCACGGTGCCACACACACACACACACACACACACACACACACACACACACGGCACCAACAGTCCCTAGATAGAAATAACTCATCCAGACACAGAAACCCAGAGCACCGCTCCCCTCCCTCCCTGGAGGGCAGGTGGGGAGTTTTTAGCCACAGAAATGCACACGTGTCAGTGAATCACAGGGAAGATGACTGTGCACATCATTCCTTCCGGAAACAATGTGGGACTTACTTTCCCATCTACTTCTGATTTTAAAGGCCCACCCCCTGCCCTCTGTCTGCACTACACAAGAGGTATTTTCGGTGTCTAACTCTCACTTGGACCCAGCACCTTACACCACCCACAGCCTCATGGCTCCGCTGTGCATGCCACACGTGTGACACAGCCTCTCCCTGGCCAAGCCGTGGCCAAGAAGGTGCACACATCATCCCAAGAGACACAGTTGTTCCTCCCCAGGCTGCAGGATGGGTGCCAGATTCACGATTTTATCAGCAAAACCCGGATGCTCCTCTTCACGGCCTGGCTGGTTGATGAAAGCCAAGAAGAGTGTTAGCCATGGCTTAAAATCTTCTGAGAGGCCTTGGCAGTGAGAACTGCCAACAGCCGGTTGTCTGGTCCTGGCACGTAGATAAGGTTCCACTGTGGCTGCAGGGTGGGATGAAGGAAGGGACAGAATGTGGTGGCTGGTGGAGGGTGCCAAGGAGTCATGGATTCGAGTCTGAATTCTGGCCCTGCACCAGTGTGATGTTGAGCAATGACCTAACCCAGCCTCTAACACGGGCCTCCAGACATTTTCACCTACTCACCGCTCAGGGAGGTTGTGGGGAATCCGTTGCTGAGGCGAACCAAGATTCAGACCCCAGGGAACAGTGCTCGAGAAATGTCCCATCCCTTCCTGGGTGAGGTTTGTATTTAGAAGACTCTACACGTCGCTGAGGTTGCTCCAGGCCCCAATGGGCTGGAACTGAGTCTAATGTAAACCATAGCTTCCCCTTGGAACTAGAAATGAGACAGTGCAGAGAGCAGCTCTCCAGACCCGTCAGGTATCCTCTAGCTCGCCACCACGGCCCTGGAGACCTCCCTCAGGACTCCAGCCTCATCCCACCTTCTCTGCACCAGCTGGCTGGGCTTTCCCAAGGCTCAGTGCCCGTTGGGCCTCCAGGCCTTTGCACATGCTGTTCCCTCTGTCTAGAAAGCCCTACCTCCTCTTCTTTACCTGGACATCCCCAACTTATTCTTCCGAATTAAGCCCAGGGGCTGCCCCTCCTCCAGGAAGCCTTCCTGGCTCTCGCCAGGCTGTGCTGGGTGCTCCCCCCTATGTCTACCGCTGTCCCGATGTTGGGCACACAAGACTGTAAGTATCTGCCTGCCTGTCCATCTCCCTGCCCCCCAGGCCAGGAGCTCCAGAACTAGGGACTAGATTTCATGGACATGTGAACATTTCCAGAATCTGGCACATAGAAGGCACCCAACACATGTTGGATCCATTCATTCAACAAGTATTTACTGAGCACCTGCTGTATGTCTGGCACAGAGATCCTGCAGTTAATAAAACTCCAGCTCCCTCCCATCATGAAGCCAGTACACTGACATCAAAAATTATCCAATAAGTATAAGCCAAGTCATAAGAAGCACCAAGAAAGAAAACTAAAGTAGGGTAACAAGGGAGGGGGGGTGCTGGGCAGGGTCAACTGTGGTTTTCTACAGGTGGGCAGGGAGGGTACAGACACAGGGAGGGCATTTCATCAGAGCCCCCAACGAAGCCAGAATGTTCCATATGGATATTTGCAGCAAGCAGACTTCCTAGAGCAAGTTCCCACTCAGCCACTCATTATCTGTGGGATTTTAAGAAAGTCCCCTAACTTCTTTATGCCTCAGTTTCCACAGAAAGTCTGTAAAATGTAAATAATAATAAGTGCCTACTTCATAGAGTTGAGAAGTTTGATTTTTTAAATTGTGATAAAATGCATATAAATTATTTTACCATCTGAACCATTTTCAAGTTCAATGGCGTTAAGTACACTCACACTGTCATGCAGCCATCACCCCCATCCATCTCCAGAACTCTTTTCATCTTCTAAAACTGAAACTCTGTGTTCATTAAACACATCCCCATTCCCCCATCCCTCTTGACCCCTGGCGACCACCATTCTACTTTCTGTTTCTATCGATTTGACTATGCCAGGCACTTCATTCATAGGAGTGGGAGTTTACATTATTTGTCCCTTTGTGACTGGCTTGTTTCACTTAACATCATGTTCTCAAGGTTCATCATGTCGTAGCATGTGCCAGAACTTCCTTCCTTTTTAAGACTAAAAAATAAATATTCCAGTGTGTATGTGTGTGTGTAGATAGATGATAGATAGATAGATAGATAGATAGATAGATAATAGATAGATAGATAGATAGGTGATAGATAGATAGATAGGTAGATAGATAGATAGGTAGATAGATCATACATACATACATACATACATACATAGATGATAGATAAACATTTTGTTTATCCATTCCTTCATCAATGGGCACTTGGGGTGTTTTCACCTTTTGGCCATGTGGATAATGTTGCTATGGACACAGGTGTACAAATATCTCTTCAAGACTCTGTTTCCAGTTCTTCTGGATGTACACCCATAAATGGAATTGCTGGATCATATAGTAATTCTATTTTTAATATTTTGAGGAACTGCCATATTATTTTCTATAGAGACTGCACCATTTTATATTCCCACCAACAGTGTATAAAGATTCCAGTTTCTCCACATTCTCACTGATATTTCCTTCCTTCCTTCCTTCTTTTTCTTCCTTCCTTTTCTTCCTTCCTTCTCTTCCTTCCTTCTCTCTCTCCTTCCTTTTTTTCCCCCTTTCTTTCTTTTGTTCTGTTCATAGTAGCCATCCTGATTGGTATATATTGATAGGTTTGGTAACTTACTACCTGGTCTCTAGTAAGTGCTCAATAAATCTTAGCAGAAATTACCAGCGTCTTGACCATCTCTGCGACTCTGCCTCCCTCAACAGTTGGAGTGAGGCCTCCCCAGATAACACACTGTTCCTTGAAGTGAGAGCTGAGTCTTCTCCCCTCTGCTTTCTGTTCAAGCTTTCATCCACTGGAATGGCAACCCCCCCCGCCCCATCTCTGCCTGGTCTGATCCCTCTTCTTCCCCATAGCCTGCTGCTCGCCCAGCTACCCTCTGGCTGCCTCGTTCCCAGCTTCAGGTCTCATTCTCTCTTCATCCCAATCTTTTCTTCTGCTGCACCCAGTGTGACTTTACCTCATTCAGTTATTTGTTCTTTGGTTTATTCCTCTTACTTCCTTTCCCCTGCTTATTTTCCTCACGTAAACTCTGTGAAGGTGGGGAGCTTCTCTGCTTGGTTCACTATTGAACCATCAGCCACCAGCACAGTGTCCAGTACACAGGAGCTGCTCCATATTTGTTGACTGAATGGATTAGGAGTGAATGAATGAGTGAATGATGGCAGCCTTTGTCCAGACAGAATAAATCTCCTCTGCATTACTTGATTTGTACCCTGCCTATAGTGCGTCCCAAGTTGACAGATATTATAGTTACTTTTAAAATTGTGATAAAATACACAGGGGCGCCTGGGTGGTCCAGTCAGTTGAGTGTCTGACTCTTGATTTCAGCTCAGGTCATGATCTCATGGTTCATGAGTTTGAGCCCCACATTGGGCTCTCTGCTGTTAGTGCAGAGCCTGCTTCAGATCTTCTGTCTCCCTCTCTCTCTGCTCCTTCCCCACTTATTCTCTCTCTCTCTCTCAAAATAAATAAACATTAAAAATAATTTTATTTTATTTTGAGAGAGACAGAGAGACAGAGAGAGTGTGTGACAAGCAGGAGAAGGTCAGAGAGAGAGAGAGAGAGAGAGAGAGAGAGAATCCCAAGCAGGCTCCACACCATCAGTGCAGAGCTCGATGTGGGGCTTGATCCCACAAACTATGAGATCATGATCTGAGACAAAACCAAGAGTCAGAGGCTCAACCGAGTGATCCATCCAGGTGCCCTGAATTTTAAAAATAGTTTAAAAATAAACAAATAAATAAAATTGTGGTGAAATCCACATAATAAAATTTGCCTTCTTAATCATTTATAAATGTACAGCTGAATGGTGTAAAATACATTCATATTTTTGTGCAACTGTACCACCATCCATCTCCAGAACTTTTTATGTTGCAAACTGAAACAGAAAGCATTAACTGTACCCATAAAACACCAACGCCTTCATTATCCCCTCCTTATCTTGGCATGTTCCAGTCCAAGGCTGGCCCAGAGACAAAAGAAGCTGTCACACTTCCATAAAAATTTTAATTATCCTTTAGTGTTTATTTATTTTGATAAAGAGAGAGAGAGAGAGTGCATGCACAGGGTAGAGGCACAGAGAGAGAGAGAGAGAGAGAGAGAGAATTCCAAGCAACCTCCACACTGTCAGCATGGAGCCTGACTCGGGCTTGAACTCGGGAGCTGTGAGATCATGACCTGAGATAAAATCAAGAGTCAGATGTTTAACCAACGAGCTACCCAGGTGCCCCAAGATTTTAAAGTTCCTGCATTATAGTGTGTTCTCAACCTGCTCCCCAATCTCCTGTCACCATGACAACAAAATCTTATAATGAAAGGGAGAGGTAGGGGACCATTCTATCCCATCCAGGGGCCTTGTGCATTGATGCCATCAATTACTCTGCACTGTACTTGGAAGATCCCAGAGCACCTAAATGTTTGTATTAGTGGAGTTAGTTTTACATCCATAGGGTTCCAGAAAGGACAGTAGTACGGTGGAGTGATCCACTGAGATAGGATCCGTTCATTCTCTACCAAGAACCCTGAGGAAACTTAGCAAAGAACAAAGAGATGGAAGGAGATGTGAATATATTCCTGTCCTTCTGCTTTCACTTATAAATCAAATTTTATGTTAGATCACCTTTTGATTAATATTGATATGCTTACTAATATTTCTCAACATTAATGAGCAGGAATTCATTAACTCCTGCCCCTAACTTGCAGATGTTGGAACCACTCATTTTTTTTTTTTCTTTAAGTTTACTTATTTGTTTTGAGAGAGAGAGAATGCGCATGAGTAGAGGACGGGTAGAGAGAGAATCCCGAGCAGGCTCTGCACTGATCGATGCAGGGTTTGATCTCAATAACCGTCAGATTATGACCTGAGCCGAAATCAAGAATCGGACATTTAACCAACCGAGCCACCCAGGCGCCCCTGAACCACTCACTCTTGAGCTGCAAATACGTACAGTGTGTAAGTACAGTGAGCTTGGGCCAGGGCTCGCCGCTGGGCAGCCCTGGGCCCCGGTGCCCCCTCTCAGGGCACATTCTCCCCCTGTCCTCCTTCAACTACTAACAGCCCACACATAGCAGGTTGAACTGGACGAAGACGGGGATGAGACAAGTGTGCTTCCATTTCCTCCTCTGTAAAAGGAAACCAATACCATGACCTTGTAGAGTGTTTGGAGCATAACAGGAGTCGTTTTGTGTCTGGTTGTCAGAGCTGAGCACGGCACACGTGTCAGCTGCCACCATGAGTACATTATCGCACGTCCCGCCCACTCACTAGACATGAGCAGGCAAGGTCTCCCAGAGACAGGACACCCCTCCTCTCAGGCGATATGATATGCCTGGAGACCATATCCTCACGTCTCACATTTCCCCTGGGAAGGGCAAGGGGGGCCAGAGAGAGAGAGAGAGAGAGGGAGGAAGGAAAGGAATTTGTTCTGGATGCCTACTTAGTAACCTCCGCCTTCTCCACATCGTTTTACTCCCCTCGGCAACTCCGCAGGTTACATTTCTTTCGTGTGTGATTTTTTCCCCCTTGACAATGAAAAGCCCAAGCAAACCTGAAGCCCAGGAAGTTCACGTAACCTGTCCAAGGTCATAGAGTTTGTGTGATCGGAACCTCCAGCATGTTTGGGGCGGGAGGAGGGGGGCGGGGAGTGAGAACAAATGGGAGAGTTTGGAATCACCCTCTAGGAACGTTTTAAATCGCCTTCTTTATGACTTCTTCCCCCTTCACCTCACAGGTGCCCCAGCCTCCAGAACGGACACCTTTGACCCCAGCTCCTGCTTTTATCCAGCGGTCACAGGGAAGCTCTTTGTCAGCAGGAAAGCAATTTATATCTGGGAATAGTTACTCTGGTCCTTTTATAAAAGCCAAGTCTTGTAGCTATGTACATAAAATGATATTTTATGCTATTTAATGCTATCTGCTCCGCATTTGTGAGCAGAGAGAAAACTCATATATGTGTACACATCCAGAGTAAAAGCATCAAAATGATCCCTTCTGCTAAAAGTTGAACTATGTCCCCCGAAGTCCCCCCAGAAAGATTGGGGGGCATGAAGTCCTACCTCTAGTCAATACCTGAGAAATGTGACCCTGTTTGGAAATAGGGTCGTTGTAGATGTAACTGGTTGGAAGTTCAGATGAAGTGATACTAGAGAGTAGGGTGGACATTAAGTCCAACATGATGGTGTCTTTACAAGCAGAACGAGACACAGGGAGACGGCAGCCACGTGATGACAGAGACCGAGGTTGGAGGGATGCATCAATACACAAAGGAAGGCCAAGGCTGGCCAGCAAACCCCAGAAACTAGAGGAAGCAGGAAGAGATGCTTCCTTAGAACCTTTGGGGAGAGTGTGGCCCCATGGGCACCTTGATTTTGGACTTGTGGCCTCCAGAACTGTGAGACAGAATACACTTCTGTTGTTTCAAGCCACCCCATTTGTGGCACTCGTCACAGCCTCCCATCAGTCCACAGCCTCTGCCCAGACAGCCACGTAGGCCACGGCCACTGGCCATTGTACTTCCGGAAGTTCCCAGCCCCACATCTGGCCACGCACCCGTCTCCTACCACCGCTCTGAGTTCTGCAGAAACTATCAGAGCTGTGACTCGAGGGCTACCCCCGGAATAATCCCCCAGAGGCCCAGCCTTGCGCCCAAATCCACACCAGAATCGCACAGTTGGGAGCACTGTTTCTCAAACTGTGGTGCCCCCCGGATCAGAACCACTTCCGACAATTGTGTGAAATGCCCTGGCCCAACTGACTCAATATCTGGGACCCAGGAATCTGAATTTTTAACGGGCACTATGTGGGCCTCGTAGTGCAGAGAAGTATGAGAAAGAATAAGTTCAGATACAGGGCGCCTGCGTGGCTCAGTCGTTAAGTGTCTGACTTCAGCTCAAGTCACGGTTTTGGGGTTCATGTGTTCGAGCTCCGCGTCAAACTCTCTGCTGTCAGCTCTTCTGACCTGACCTGCTTTAGCTCTTCTGTCCCTCTCTGCCCCTCCCCTGCTTGCACTCTCTCTCTCTCTCTCAAAAATAAATAAACATTAAAAAAAAAAAGATGAGCTCAGATATATTTTCTGACATTGCCTATCTGCCCCCGCAAACGTCCTGCGGCCCTGGGAACACCGAGGCCAGACAGACCCGGGGAAGGCAGTGTGACACAGTCCGTGGAGAGCCTGGTAAAGGAGAAAGCTGGTCAGGAACAGATATTTTGGGGCCAGGGCACAGGTGCAATGGAAGTGACTTTAGAGGGTGGACGGGGGCCTCGGGGTGGGCGCAAAGTGGGGACGCTGGGATGGGGGAGGGGCCGAGGTAACTGGTTCAGAGAGAGGACGCACAGAGTGAGGTGGAGCGGAAGGCCTCCCAGGCAGGACCGGCAGCTGAGGGGGACCCCAGGGGCGGCCGGGGGCGGGGGGAGGCGGTGGCGGAGAGGACCTTACCAGCTGTGCAGCACTGGTCCCTCTCTGTCCCTCTCTGAGCCTGCCTGTCCCCACCTGTACAGAGGAGATGATAGTGGTGCCTGGGCCTGACTCCATGGGGCACCCAGTGAGACGAAGGATATGAAATAATAGAGGCTTTGGGCAACCGCAGCTCCACGGGCGATAAGGGGTTTGTTCCTGTCAGGGCGCAAACACAAGAGGCCTGGAGAAGCCTGAGGCCCCCAGCGTACAGTCGGCGCCAGACTCTACAGCCTGTGGAGTTGGCATGTATCACAGCTTCTCTGCTTCCTGGCTGTGTGTTCCCAGGCAAGTTACTTAACCTCTCTGTGCCTTTGTTTTCTCCGTAAAACAGGGCTGATACTTCCTACTTCATAGGGTTGTTATGAAATTAAATGGATTTCTGTTGATAAAGTACTCGGGGTCTGATACATAGGGGTGTTTGTTCAAATATACTGTGGGGCAGAGTGCTCAGTTGTCACAGACGCCACGATGGGGCGTGCGTAGGGGTCCCAGGGGTAGAAATAAGCCAAGGTTGTAGCTCTTCAGGGTCATTTCTCCACCTCTTAATCTCCTCATCAGTACCTGTTCCAGTATGACGCTGTCACCACTGCTGTCCCCTGGAAGGAGCCACCTCCTCCTCTCCCTCTCTCCTCTCCGTCTCTCTGTGTATCTCTGTGTCCCCACTACCTCTCACTCCCTGTGCCTTTCTGTGTCTCTCTGTCTCCACCTCTCTGTCTCTGTTTCTGTCTCCCTCTCTGTCTCTCTCTGTGTCTTTGTTTCTTTGTGTCTCTCTCCCTCTCTGTCTCTGTCTCTGTCTATCTCTGTCTCTCTCTCTCTGCCTCTCACTCTGTCTCTCTCTGTCCCTCCTCCCGTTCTCTATCTCTCTGTCTCCCTCTCTCTGTCCCTGTGTCTCTTTCTCTGTGTCTCTGCTTCTCTGTCTCTGTATTTCTCTCTCTGACAAGCCTGCTTTGGAAAGCACTCACCTTTCTTCTTAGCAAACCCACACGGCTTCGACCTTTCTAAAACAGTGTTCCCTAAGACACCAAGCCATCTGTGTGACCACACAAGTTCAAACCCCAAAGCCGGCCAAGTCCAGGGACTCGCTGTGCCCAGATGCCCTGCTGAGCCAAGCGAGCTGCCCAACCAAGAGGGTGCTGACCAGCTGGGCCCAGGAGGCCGTCATGACCTCCCAGAGTCCCGGCCTTTCTCTCCACTGCCCTGTCTGGGGACCTTGACCAACCCCCCACCCCGGGAGCAGAAGATTGATTCTGGGTTGACGAAGTGGGGACATTCTCCTGACCTCCCCACCATCTCTTTCCTCCTCCCTTAAACTCTCTGCCTCTGGGGCAGAGGCTGGGCAGGGGCTGGGGAGGCCCTGGGCTCCATTAAAGGGCCCAGTACTATTTCCTTCCAGAAGATCCAAGAAGCCAGCCGGCATTCGGTCAGGGGCCAAGCTCTAGAGCAGGGGACCTTGCTTGCTGCTCAGGATGAATCTCTCCCTCTGAAACCCTCCTGCTGTAACCTCCCAAGGTGAGGTTAATCCAGAGAAGCTCTCTCTTCCCTTAGATAGAGACCTCCCTGGGGGTGCCCCCCCTCCCCCATCCAGCCTGGCAACCAACCTGCCGGGCACTGCGTCCTCTGGGACTGAGGTTCCTGAGGGCCCGGCCCCGGCCAGTGCTCTTATCTGCAATCCCTGGCGCCCAGCACCCTGGGCCAGTGCGGCTCCGTGGCTGTTTAGAAGAGGAGATGGAGGGGGCGCCTGGGTGGCTCAGTCCGTTAAGCGTCCGACTTCAGCTCAGGTCATGACCTCATGGTTCGTGGGTTCGAGCCCCACATCGGGCTCTGTGCTGACAGCTAGCTCAGAGCCTGGAGCCTGTTTCCAATTCTGTGTCTCCCCCTCTCTCTGACCCTCCCTTGCTCATGCGGTCTCTCTCTCTCAAAAGTAAATAAAATATTAAAAAAAAAAAAAAAGAAGAGGAGATGGAGGCATGGAGGGGAAGGAGAGGAGGTGAGGAGGGGGAAGGAGGCTACAGGGAGGGGAGAGGGAGGGAGGGGTGGGGGGTAGAGGGATAAGGAGGAGCAATTTCAAGGAAGGAGCTAGACATTAGGAAGCAGGAGTGATGGCGCCAAGGCCCTGCCTCTACCCCCGGTGAACACCCGAAGAGTTTGGGCCACAGAACCTTCTGGAGTAGACCAAGGAGAGACAGAGCTGGAGCCTAGATCTGCCGAGTCCAGGGTCCCCTGGATCTTCACCACTGTTGCATCAGGCCACCCGGGACAGCCGGCAAACACCAGCCGGGCCATCGCACGCTGTCGCTGTCGTGTAGGCTACATGTGGGCTGCAGATGACGCCCCCTCCCGGGAAGGGCCCTGCGTGCCCCCCTCACTACAGGAGCCCCCAGATGGAGGACCTGGATGGGCCGCTGGTCTCTCCGCCACCGGCTGTCACTTCATACTCTCACAGCACCCCTTCGGGGTACAGTAGCTCCGCGGAACCCACATTTGGGGTCATCTGCGGGAACCCCGAAGCAGGGCCACGGTGTGGAGTCCGGGCACACTGCTGGCGCCGGCATTCACATCCTTGTGGGCTGGTGAGCGAACCCAGCGGCTCGCAGGCCAGGCTCCCACCTCAGTGTCACTCTGCTGTGCCCCCCTGTCCCCTTTTGTGGGGAGAGCTCGATGGAGGGCAGCATTATTCGTGAATACTAGAATCCTTTGAAACCTCAAGAAGCGTACCTCTTGGGGAAGGAGAGACGTGGCGCGGCCCCATTTAGTTCACTAAACGGATCGGGGTTAGTATCTACAGCGAGTGGGTGAGTTCAGGGAGCGGAGGAGGCTGGTGAANAGTTTGTGCCTCTGCTTCCCCTTGAGAACTGAAGGACCCTCTTCAGCTTCTGGGAGCCTTGCCAGCAGGCTGCCCCTCAGCCGCCGGCCCTTGCTGGCCGTGCCAAGGTCTGGTACCCTTGCCTCACGGGGGTGAAATATTTTGTCAACACTCCGGAGGTGGTGAGGCTGCAGAGCACTTGAACTCTCACGCTCTGCTGAGAGGTCCGGTCGGTCGCTTCCACCTGGAGACCAATCTGGCCATACTAAATAAGGCTGGATGTGTGCAGAGCACTTGAACTAGAATTCCACTCCAAAATATATGCTCGAAAGACGCTTGAGCGAGAACATGAGGACGCCGTAGAAAAATGGTAATTGAAGTATTGTTTGTAATAGCAGAGCTTGCAAACAGACTAAATGCCTGTCAACAGAAGAAGGCGCAAATAACTTGCCGTGTATTACACGATGGAACGTTCTACGCACCTGACATGACCAAACTACCACTCTGTGTATCAATGCCGGGCAAATCTCCAAAACATGATATTGAACGACAGAAAAACCTCTAGGCTCTCTGTGCTGGTGTAATGGTTC